>NC_047041.1:36956068-37290176 GCF_011762595.2 Tursiops truncatus
AGAAGTTCCTTTAATAATTTTGGCAAAGCTGGTCTGGTGGTGCTGAATTCTTTTAGCTTTTGCTTGTTTGTAAAGCTTTTGATTTCTCCGTTATATCTGAATAAGAAACTTGCTGGTAGAGTATTCTTGATTGTAGGTTCTCCCCTTACATCACTTTAAATATATCATGCCAGTCCCTTCTGGTCTGCAGAGTTTCTGCTGAGAAATCAGCTGATAACCTTATGGGGATTCCTTTATACGTTATTTGTTGTTTTTCCCTTGTTGCTTTTACTATTTTTTCTTTGTCTTTAATTTTTGTCAATTTGATTAGTTAGTGTCTCAGCATGTTCCTCCTTGGGTTTATCCTCCCTGGGACTCTCCGGTACTTTCCCATGTCAGGGAAGCTTTCAATAATTCTCTCTTCAAGTATTTTCTCAGGTCCTTTCTCTCTCTCTTCTCCTTCTGGGACCCCTATAATGCAAATGTTGGTGCATTTAATGTTGTCCCACAGGCCTCTTAGACTGTCTTCATTTCTTTTCAAAATTTTTTTCTTTATTCTGTTCTGTGGCAGTGATTTCCACCATACTGTCTTCCAGGTCACTTATCCATTCTTCTGCCTCACTTACCTGTTATTCTGCTATTGACACCTTCTAGTGTATTTTCCATTTCAGTTATTGTATTGTTCACCTGTTTGTTCTTTAGTTCTTCTATATCTTTGCTAAACATTGCTTGCATCTTCTCAATCCTTGACTCCATTCTTTTTCCAAGATCCTGGATCATCTTCGCTGTCATTATTCTGAATTCTTTTTCTGGAAGGTTGCATATCTCCACTTTACTTAGTTGTTTTTCTGGGGTTTTATCTTGTTCCTTCACCTGGGACATATTCCTCTGTTGTTTCATTTTGTCTAACTTTCTGTGATTGTGGTTCCTGTTCTACAGGCTGCAGGATTGTAGCTCTTCTTACTTCTGCTGTCTTCCCTCTTTGGTTAGCATTTTTATTACCAACTCTTTGAACTCCATGTCTGACAAACTATCTCTGTTTCATTATTTTTTCAGGGGCTTTCTCTTGCTCTTTCAATTGGGAGTAGTTCCTCTGCCTTTTCATTTTCACTTTCTCTGTCTCTAGGAATTCAGGTGAAACAGGTATCTATTGTGGTCTTGAAGGGCTGTTATGTGGGAGCATCCCTATATAGACTGTGAATGCCAAATGTCTTCAGTGCAAGGGCTGCATTTGATATTAATGCCAGCCACATCTTTCCTTATGGTGTATTGGCCACTATCACCTTGATAGAGGGTGTGGCTGGTGTTGTATTAGCTAAAGCCTGCACAGAGTGTGAGGCAGGGCTTCCTTTCTGCCCAGTGGCCCTGTCAGGGGCGGGGTCTGCTCCCAAGTTGCTGGAGCAGAAGCCCTGAAGTTTGGACTCAAGCAGGCTCTTTTACCATTAAGAGTGTGATTTTCTGACCTAAATAGACATTTCTCCAAAAATTATATACAGACTGCCAACAAACACATGAAAGAATGCTCAACATCATTAATCATTAGAGAAATACGAATCAAAACTACAATGAGATATCATCTCACACCAGTCAGAATGGCCATCATCAAAAAATCTAGAAACAATAAGTGCTGGAGAGGGTGTGGAGAAAAGGGAACACTCTTGTACTGCTGGTGGGAATGTGAATTGGTACAGCCACTATGGAGAACAGTATGGAGGTTCCTTAAAACACTACAAATAGAACTACCATATGACCCAGCAATCCCACTACTGGGCATATACCCTGAGAAAACCAAAATTCAAAAAGAGTCATGTACCAAAATGTTCATTGCAGCTCTATTTACAATAGCCCGGAGATGGAAACAACCTAAGTGCCCATCTTCAGATGAATAGATAAAGAAGATGTGGCACATATATACAATGGAATATTACTCAGCCATAAAAAGAAATGAAATTGAGCTATTTGTAATGAGGTGGATAGACCTAGAGTCTGTCATACAGAGTAAAGTAAGTCAGAAAGAAAAAAGACAAATACCACATGCTAACATATATGGAATTAAAAAAAAAATGTCATGAAGAACCTAAGGGTAAGACAGGAATAAAGACACAGATCTACTAGAGAACGGACTTGAGGATATGGGGAGGGGGATGGGTGAGCTGTGACAAAGCGAGAGAGAGGCATGGACATATATACACTACCAAACATAAGGTAGATAGCTAGTGGGAAGCAGCCACATAGCACAGGGAGATCAGCTTCTTGCTTTGTGACCACCTGGAGGGGTGGGATAGGGAGGGTGGGAGGGAGGGAGACACAAGAGGGAAGAGATATGGGAATATATGTATATGTATAACTGATTCACTTTGTTATAAAGCAGAAACTAACACACCATTGTAAAGTAATTATACTCCAATAAAGATGTTAAAAAAAAAAAAAAAAAAGAGTGCGATTTTCTTTCTCCCTCCACTGCGGCCTTTGCCCCAAAGAAAGGCAGTGCTTAAGTAACTGAGGCTCGTGTGCTTACAGAGCTCCAACGTGCTGCCTGTGTAGGTGTCTATGACTCCTTTCAGACACAGCCCAAGGTTTCACCTTTTCCCTGATGTGGTCATCCCATATCTAGTACAATGTTGTGGTGTGAGTGGATAGATTGGAGCTTTCAGTGGGCTGGGACTGGGGTTCAGGGCAGTTGCAGGAATTGAAGTGGCTGTGCTGCTGTCAGAAGTGGGCTGCTTCTGGGCCGCTGTTTGAGTAAGGACCAACAGTGGCCACCGCTGCCCCACCTGGACCTCCTCCCAGGCCCACAGGCTGCCACTGCAGCCCAAGTTTGAGTCTTTTCCCATGCGCTGGCCACCCTAGATCTGGTGCCAAGCTGTGCCGTAGATTGAGCAGGGCCGGAGTGTTCACTCACCTCAGATTTGGGAGTGTGCTAAGGTGGCATCAGCTAAGGCAGACCTCTCTGCACCCTGTCTAGGGGAAAGCCAGCACCCGTGCATGCTTGTGAGTGGACTCTTCTCCAGCCTTTCTATTTGTTTCAGCAGATCTCCAAGCAGCCAAGGGTGTCTTGTCTCCTCTACAAAGGACCCCAAAACTGGGACACCCAGTCTGTGGCTCAACCCACTCACTCCCCAGGGCAAATGTCTGCCCCTGTACAGCCTTCTTTTTCTTCTTAGTCCGCTCCCAGGGGCACAAGTCCCAATCCAATTTTTTTCTCATCCTGCCTGATTATGTGAGCATCTTTCTTGTAGCCTTGGTTGTATAGTTCTGCCAGTTTGCAGTTAGTTTTCCATGAGATTGTTCCACATGTAGATGTATTATTGGTGTGTTTATGGGAGGAGGTGAGCTCCATATCCTCCCCTCTTACTCCACCTTTTTGATCCCCCTCGACATCACCTTATTTTTTAGTGTGATTCTTGTGTGTATGTTTATGTCCCCAACTAGACTATAAGCATCTAATGGGTAGGGGCTGTATCTCACCTTCCCTACTTTTATATTCCTGGTTACACAGTTTTGGCACATCAGAGTCATTTCAGTGAATGCTACTAAATCATGGATTAATTTAAAAAAATAAAACCTCATATGCCAAAGAACAAAATCAACAATAAAAATGTCAAATAATACAGAATGGAGAATACACTTACATTCCTAAGTATGAGTTTTCAAAGACTTCATCCCATATTACAGGTAACCAGAAGGGTCCCAACCTGAGGGAAGGGCATGCAGCAAAGTAAACATTGTTGATGGTGGTGGTAGTGTTTCTCACTTTTTATTATGTCATAAAGTGCAAGAAAACAATAAGTGATCTTGTAATATTAAAAAATGAAACCTCTAGGCAATAAATTTAAGAAAAGGTAAATTCAAATGTGGATCACTTCTTGGTTCTTGCTCTGAGCCCAGTAAAGTTAAAGCAAATACTGAACAGCCAACTGTTAAATAATTAGGACCTACTGTTTACTAGTGTAACTCTTCCATTAAAATTGTTTAACTTTGATGAAAATTTTAGTAGGTTGAGAAACTGTAGATTCAATTTCCTCTGTAATTACTGTCCCCTGTTCCCAAGAATAATCAAGTTAGCTATAGTTTACCTAGAATTATGTAAACTCAAAATGCCATTAAAAAGCAGAGTCAATATTCTGAAACACCACAAGATGGGGATATTACTCCATTTGAAATGTCCTTTTTGTTCCCTTTAAACTTAGCTTTCTTCAGAGGGCTTAATTTGTACTTTGTCAAAAAATCAAGATTTCAAGATCATCTATGCTCCCAAATGAAGTTAGAATCCAAACCATCTATATAACAAAATTGTAACAGCAACTTCCAGGTAAAATGTGTCAGTGGAGTATGAGTTATGTTGTCTCTCCCCTAGATGTGTGTATCTGTCTTTTATATGCAGCTTCACTGTGTGTGTGTGTGTGTGTGTGTGTGTGTGTGTGTGTGTGTGTGTGTGTTCTTCCAGGTGTTTATTATCCTTTCCCTCTGTTGCTCTGTTGTTCTATGTGTGCCCCCCATGCGGTGATTCTGTGTGTCACTGTAATTGTCTCTCCCACTAAATCATGTGTCTAGCTCATGATTACAACCCCAGGATCAAATAAACATATGTCTGCATTTGTCCTGTGAACATGTGTGTATGCCATCCTTTCTGTTTCGATTCTTCCTTAGCTCTTCTGTTTTTCATTTAAAAAATCTTAATACAGCAGAAGATCCAGGTAGTTCACAACCATGCTAAAAAATATTTCTTTTTTTTTCCCTATCATTTGTCTCTTTTCCTACTCCTATATCTTTCCCATATATTTACTAAATGTTTGATTTTTTAAAATAGCTGTTATTACTGAACTGAATTAAGATAGGAAAATATTTTACATGTTTTATATGTTCCATAGTGTGGGGTGTGTGTGTATGTGTGTGTTTATAGATACTTTTGCTCCTCTGGATGCCTTGCACTTGATACTTGTACTTGATACAAGAGGGGTCTCCTATTCAATTGATTTACATGCTTTGTGGACATTTACTTAAGTAGAAGAGAAAAATCTCATTTTGATCTACTATATCAGTCAGAAATCAGAGTTTACAGGGAGAATTTAAATTGGTTTTCTCTGGAAATTTTTTTTCAAGAGGCTTAGTTACCTATTGATCAAATTTTTGTATTCTTATCTAATGTGGAACTAAGTTGCCTAATTCCACTATCAAATTCATGAAATAATGAAATTTTTTCTTCCATGTCCACCCTCACCACTCCTATTCAATATCATATTGAAAGTTCTAGCTAATACAACAAAACAAGAGACAGAAATAAAAGCATACAGATTGGGTAGAAAGAAATCAAACTGCCTTTTTTTCACAGATGAGATGATTGTTTATGTACAAAATCTGAAAGAATCAACAAAAAAGTACTGAAACTAATAAATGATTTTAGAAGGTTGCAGTATACAAGGCTAATATACAAAAATAAATTGCTTTTCTACATACCAGCAATGAATAGTTGGAATTTGAAATTAGAAACACACCACCATTTACATTAGCACCCCCCCAAAAAAGAAATACTTAGGTATAAACCCAATAAAACATGTACAAGATCTAGATGAGGAAAAGTACAAAACCCTGATAAAAAAATTTAAAAAGATCTAATAAATGGAAAGATATTCGATATTCAAGACAGGAAGACTCAATATTGCCAAGATGTCAGTTCTTCCCAACTTGATCTGTAGATTCAGTGAAATCTCAGTCAGTATCCCAGCAAGTTATTTTGTGGATATTGACAAACTGATTCTATAATTTATATGGAGAGACAAAAACCCAGAATAGCCAGAACAATACTGAAGCTGAAGAATAGAAAGAGAACTAAAACCACATGACTTACTATAAAGTTATAGTAATCAAAACAGTGTGGTGTTGGCAAAAGAATAGACAAATAGATTAATGGAAAAGACTAAGGAGCTCAAATAGACCCACACAAATATAGTGAACTGGTCTTTGACAAAGGAACAAAGACAATTCTATAGAGACAAGACAGTCTTCAATAAATGGTGCTGGACCCACTGGACACCCACATGCAAAGAAATAAATCTAGACAGGTTTTACACACTTTACACAAAAATTAACTCAAAATGCTTTATAGACTTAAATGTAAAATGCAATACTATAAAACTTCTAGTGGATAATATAGTAGAAAATCTAAGTGATCTTGGGTTTGGTGAAGACTTTTTTAGATACAACACCAAGAGTATGGTTCATGAAAGAAAACGTTGGTAAATTAGACTTCATTAAAATTTAAAATTTCTGCTCTGCAAAAAATAATGTTAAAGAACGAAAAGCTGCAAACGAGAAAATATTTACAAATCATATATCTGAGAAAAGAACTTGTATACAAAATATACTAAGAACTCTTAAAACCCAAGAATAAGAAACAAATAAGAAAACAATTAAAAAGTAGGCAGGGCTTCCCTGGTGGCACAAGTGGTTGAGAGTCTGCCTGCCAATGCAGGGGACACAGGTTCGTGCCCCGGTCTGGGAGGATCCCACATGCTGCGGAGCGGCTGGGCCCGTGAGCCATGGCCGCTGAGCCTGCACATCCAGAGCCTGTGCTCCACAACGGGAGAGGCCACAACAGTGAGAGGCCCGTGTACCGCAAAAAAAAAAAAAAAAAAAAAAAATGTAGGCAAAAGATCTAAACATACAGTTCATCAAAGAAAATATAGGCAGAAAATAAGCATATGAAAAGATATTCATCATTAAATATCATTAGGGAATTATAAATTAAAAGAACAATGAGATCACTACATTAGAATGGCTACTATCCATAACACCAACAACGCCAAATACCAGTGAAGGTTTGGAGTAACAGAAACTCTCATTCAAGGCTGGCGAGAATGCAAAATGGTATAACCACATTGGAAAATAGTTTGACACTTTCTCACAAAGCCTAACATAATCTTACTATATGATTCAGCAATTGCACTCCTAGATATTTATCCAAATTAGTTGAAAATTTATGTCTGCACAAAAACCTACATACAAATATTTTAGCAGCTTTATTCATAATTGCTAAAAATTGGAAGCAATCAAGATGTCCTTCAATAGAGAAATGTATGAACTGTGATACACCAATACAGTTGAATATTATTTGGTGATAAGAATTGAGCAATCAAGCCATGGAAAGACATGGAGGAATATTGAACGCTTATTTCTA
Source organism: Tursiops truncatus (assembly GCF_011762595.2). NCBI lineage: Eukaryota > Metazoa > Chordata > Mammalia > Artiodactyla > Delphinidae > Tursiops > Tursiops truncatus. Next base: position 36,963,225 of record NC_047041.1, read on the forward strand.
AGTAAAAGAAGCCAGTTTACAAAGGCTACAGTATATGATTCCAACTCTGTGACATCCTAGAAAAGGCAGAACTATAAAGAGTAAAAGGATCCGTCGTTTTCTAGGGTTCAGAGGGAGGGAGAAAAAGAGAGTGAGGAATAGGTGGAACATAGGATTTTTAGGGCAGTGAAATGGTTCTGTATGACACTGTAATGGTGGATATCTAACATTATACATTTGTCAAAGGCCATAAAACTGTACAACAGAGTGAACCCTAATACAAACTATGGACCTTATTTAATAATGTATAATTATTAGTTCACTGATTATAACAAATGTGAATCACTAATGCAATATATTAATAATTGGGCAAACAGTGGAGGAGGGGAGCAGTAGGGAAGAGAAGGCACAAGATAACTCTCTTTACCTTCTGCATGATTTTTCTGTACACCCAAAACTCCTCTAACAATAAGGTCTATTAATAAAAAAAAACAGCCAATAATATCACATTTTATGATACTTTTTAATGGCCATTATTCAGAGTAGCTTTGTGAAATTAACAGGAACTCTAGTATAACATTGTTAGTTTCAAAAACCTCTGCATAAGGTGCATACATCCAGGTAGTGTAGTCATCCAAGGTACTTTCTACGTTTTAATAGATTTTATCAGAAAAGCTTTTCATTACCTACAGGGTCCAAGATTCTATTGTTGAATGTGGAAAACTCTAATGAAGATGATCTTAATATTGAAGATACAGTTATGACCCTAAATTCCTTAACAGGGGGTTGTGTCTTATTAATCTTAACATATCCTATCCTAACTAGCCTTATGTATACACTTTAAAATTTTTTGTCAAATAAATGACTAAATAAAAAAAAAAGGAAATTACTGAATGAAATAAATCAATGCATATGTGGGCTGTATAACTCATAATTTCTATTTGATTTCTGATTTTCAATTACAGCCAGTAAATAAAGTGTGTGGTATTCATCATTCCTCCTCTTTTACTCCACTGAGCAAAAAGATAATTATAAACCTCATCTACAAATTCTTTAATTCACCTTGACTAAAAATTTTAACAAGAGTCAGAAGCCGTAAATCTCAGTTAACATTTTAATGAGAAACACAGACAAATGGAGATCTGTTGTCATGAATGTTTTAAGAAAATAAATCTCATGAGATCTGATTCAAGATGGTAGAGTAGGAAGATCCTGAGCTCATGTCCTCTATGGACACACCAAAATACAACTACATATAGAACAACTATCTCTGAGAATGACGTGAAGACTAAAACAGACTTTCTACAACTAATTATATGAAGAAAAGGCCACATCAAGAAGGGTAAGAGGGGCAGAGATGCTGTCTAGTTAGAAACCACACCCCCAGTACAGCAACCCACAAGCAAGAGGGATATCACAACTTTGGAGGTCCCTCCTGAGGAATGAGGGGTCTGAACACCACAATGGGATCCCCAGCATGGAAGACCTACACCAGGAAGACTAGCCTCTGTAACATCTGGGTTATATCTAGGAGACTTGAAGTGTTGTGGGAAACCAAGATTCCACTCTTGAAAAGCTCATGCACATACCTGCTCCAAGTCCCAGTGCAGAAGTAGCAGCTTGAAAAGCAAATGGGTCATATAAGAAGGAGATTCATTAACTGATTTTACAGCATGTGCCAGAGGGACAGGGATCTGATGGAACTTTCTCTTGGGATGGAAGTGCTGGTGGATGCACACAGCCTACACAGGGGATAACCCTGGAGCACCTAGATAAAGTGATTTGCACCACTGGGCCCCACAGGACACCTCCTACATAAAACCTCTCTTTCAAGACTGGGAAATGTAGCTGATATACCTAATACACAGAAACAAACACAGAGAGATTTAGGCAAAATGAAGAGACAAAGGAATACCTTGCAAACAAAAGAACAAGACAAAACCTCAGGGGGGAAAATAAATAAATAAAACAGAGATAAGCAATTTACCAGATAAAGAGTTCAAAGAAATAGTAATAAATATGCTCACTAAACTTGAAAGAAGAATAGATGATCTCAGTGAGAATGTCAACAAAGAGATAGAATATGTTAAAAAGAATCAATCAGAACTGAAGGCAATAACTGAAATGAAAAATACACTAGAGGGAATCAACAGCAGATGAGAGGATGCAGAAGAACAAATCAGCAATCTGGAAAACAGGGTAGTGGAAATCACACAATCCAAACAGCAAAAGGAAAAAGAATCCCCCCAAAATGAGGATGGTTTAGCAATCTCCGGGACAACATCAAGCATACTAATGTTCACATTATAAGGGTCCCAGAAGGAGAAGAGAGAAAAGGACAGAAAACCTATTTGAAGAAATAATGTTTGAAAATTTTCCTAACCTGGCAAAGGAAACAGATATCCAAGTCCAGGAAGCACAGAGAGTCCCAAAAAGAAGAACCCACAGAGACTCACAACAAGACACACTATAATTAAAATGTCAAAAGTTAAAGATAAATAAAATCTTAAAAGCAGCAAGAGAAAAACAACTAGTTATGTACAAGGCAGCCCCCCATAAGACAATCAGCTGATTTTTCAGCAGAAAGTTTATGGGCCAGAAGGGACTGGCACAGTATATTAAAAGTACTGAAAGGTAAAATTTTACAATCAAGAATACCCTACCCATCAAGGTTATCATTCAGAATTGAAAGAAAGATAAAGAGTTTCCCAGACAAGCCAAAGCTAAAGGAGTTCATCACCAATAAAGTGTCCTTACAAGAAATGTTTCTTTTTTACAAAGAAAAAAGTCATAACTAGAAAGAAGAAAATTATGAAAGAAAAAACTCACTGGTAAAGACACATACATATTAAAGGTAGAGTATCAACCACCTATAAAACTGGAAAGAAGGCTAAAAGACAAAAGTGGTAAAATCATCGATAGCTAAAATAATTAAAGTGATACACAAAATTAAAGGATATAAAATGTGACATCAAAAACATAAAATGTTGGTGGGGTATAAAAATGTAGTTCTTTTAGAATGAGTTCAAACTTAAGTAACCATCAACTTCAAATAGACTTCTTTATACATAGACTGTTATATATTAACCTCATGGTAACCAAAAGCCAAAAACCTATAACAGATAGTCAAAAGATAAAGAGGAAGGAATACAAAAATAACACTCAAGGAAGCCATCAAATTATAAGAGAAGAGAGCAAGAGAAGAAGAAAGGAACAGAGAAGAACTGCAAAAACAACCAAAAAGCAATTAATAAAATGGCAATAAGTACACACTTACTAATAATTATTTTAAATATAAATGGGCTAAAGATTCAAGCAAAGACATAGGGCTGATGAATGGATAAAAAAACAAGACCTACAGGGCGAGAGAGAGTCATGGACAAACGTAAGGTAGATACAAACGTAAGGTAGACACAAACGTAACAAATGTAAGGTAGATAGCTAGTGGGAAGCAGCCGCATGGCACAGGGATATCGGCTCAGTGCTTTGTGACCGCCTGGAGGGGTGGGATAGGGAGGGTGTGAGGGAGGGAGACGCAAGAGGGAAGAGATATGGGAACATATGTATATGTATAACTGATTCATTTTGTTATAAAGCAGAAACTAACACACCATTGTAAAGCGATTATACCCCAATAAAGTTGTTAAAAAAAAAAAAAGACCTATATACAAGCTGCCTACAAGAGACTCACTTTAGATCTAAAGACACACACAGAATGAAAGTGAAGGGATGGAAAAAGATATTCCATGTAAATGGAAATGAAAAGAAAGCTGGGATGGCATACTTATTTAAGACAAAATACACTTTAAAACAAAGAACGTAACAAGAGATGAAGAGCATAATGATAAGGGGATCAATCCAACAAGGGGATACAACACTTGTAAATATCTATGCATTCAATACAGGAGCACTTAAATACATAAAGCAAGTATTAACAGACATAAAAGGAGACACTGACAGCAATACAACAATACTAGGGGACATTAGCACCCTATTTTCAGAAATGGATAGATCATTCAAACAGAAAATCAATAAAGAAATAATAGTATTAAATGACACATTAGATGAGATGGACTTAATATATTTATACACAAAATGCCACCAAAAATAGCCCAATATAGTCACCACATTTTATTGCACTTCACTTTATTGCACTATGCAGATATTGTGGGGGTTTTCTTTTTTCAAATTGAAGGTTTCTGGCAACACTTCATCAAGTAATTCTATTGACACCATTTTTCCCACAGCATTTGCTCACTTCATGTCTCTGTGTCACATTTTGGTAATTCTTTCAACATTTCAAATGTTTTCATCATTATTATATTTGTTATGGTCATTTGTGATCAGTGACTTTTGATGTCACTATTGCAAAAAGATGACAACTAGTTGAAGGCTTAGATGATGGTTACCATCTTTTAGCAATAAAGTATTTTTAATTAAGGTATGTACATTGCTTTTTTAGATATAATGCTATTGCACACCTATAGACTACAGTATAGTGTAAACATAGCTTTTATATGTAGTGAGAAACCAAAAAGTGTGTGTGAATTGCTTTACTGCAATATTCACTTTATTGTAGTGGTCTGGAGTCAAACCCACAATATCTCTGAGGTATGCTGTACACATTCCTTTCAAGTGCACAGCAAACATTCTCCAGCATAGATCACATACTTAGGCCACAAATCAACTCTCAATAAATTTAAGAAGAATGAAATCATATCAAGCATCTTTTCTGACCACAATGGTATAAAATCAGAAATCAATTAAAACAAGAAAACTGGAAAAAAATACAAAGATGTGAGGCTAAACAGCATGCTAATAAACAATCAATAGATCAAAAAATATATCAAAAAGTATATCAAAAATGAAAACAAAATATTCCAAAATAAAATCTATGGAATGCCAAAAAAAGTAGTTCTAAGAGGAAATTTTATAGCAATACAGGCCTACCTCAGGAAACAAAAAAGTACTCAAATAAACAATCTAACCTGACATGTAAAAGAGCTATAAAAAAAAAAAAGAACAAAGAAAGTCCAAAGTTAGTAGGATGGAGGAAATAATAAAGGTTGGAGTGAAAATAAATGAAACAGACACACACACACAAAAAATTAGAAAAGATCAATGAAATTAAAAACTGGTTCTATGAAGAGATAAACAAAATTGATAAACCTTTAACCAGACTTATCAAGAAAAAAAGGAGAAGAAATGAAAGAGAAGTCACAACTCACACCACAGTTTTCATAAAGAAATATCTTTTTTTTTTATAAGAGATTACTATGAAAAAGTATACACCAACAACGTGGACAATGTAGAAGAAATGGATATTTTCCTAGAAACATATAATGTTCCAAGCTGAATCAGGAAGAAATAGAAAATGTGAACACATTGGTCACTAGTAATGAAATTTAATTGGTAATCAAAAAACGCTGAACCAAGAAAAGTCCAGGACCAAATGACTTCACAGGGAAATTCTACCAAACAGTTAAAGAAGAGTTAATACCTATCATTCTCAAACTTTTCCAAAAAAATATGAAGCAGAAATGCTTCCAAACTCATTTTATGAGTCCAACATTATCCTGATACCCAAATCAGACAAGGACACCACAAGAAAAGAAAATTACAGTCCAATACCACAGATGAACATAGATTCAAAAATCTTCAACAGGGACTTCCCTGGTGGCACAGTGGTTAAGAATCCGCCTGCCAATGCAGGGGACATGGGTTTGAGGCTGGTCCAGGAAGATCCCACATGCCGCCGAGCAACTAAGCCCATGTGCCACAACTACTGAGCCTGCGCTCTAGAGCCCGTGAGCCGCAACTACTGAAGCCCGCTTGCCTAGAGCCCATGCTCCTCAACAAGAGAAACCACCGCAATGAGAAGCCTGGACACCTCAAAAAAGAGTAGCCCCCACTCGCCACAACTAGAGAAAGCCCGCACACAGCAACAAAGACCCAACAGAGCTGAAAATAAATTAATTAATTAATTTTAAAAACTTCAACAAAATATTAGCAAACTAAGTTCAACAATACATTAAAAAGATCATATACCATAATCAAGTGGGATTTATAGGGAAGAAAGGATGATTCAATATTCACAAATCAATGTGATACACCAAATTAACAAAATGCAAGATAAAAATATATGATCATCTCAACAGTGCAGAAAAAGCATTTGACAAAATTCAAATCCATTTATAATAAATCTCAACAAAGTGGGTTTACAGGGAATATGCCTCAGCACAATAATGGTCATATAATGTCAAACCCATATCTAACATAATGCTCAAGGGTATTATACCTGAAAGCTTTTCCTCGATGATCAGGAACAATGATGCCACTTTTTTTTTTTTTTTTTTGCAGTACTTGGGCCTCTCACTGTTGTGGCCTCTTCCATTGCAGAGCACAGGCTCTGGACGCGCAGGCTCAGTGGCCATGGCTCACGGGCCTAGCTGCTCCATGGCATGTGGGATCTTCCCAGACCGGGGCACTAACCTGTGTCCCCTGCATCGGCAGGCAGACTCTCAACCACTGCGCCACCAAGGAAGCCCTTTTTATTTTTTTATTTTTTTGACGATGCCACTTTTATTCAATATAGTAATGAAAGGCCTAGCCACAAAAGTCAGACAAGAAAAAGAAATATAAGTCATTAAAATTGGAAGGAAGGAAGTAAAACTGTCACTATTTGCAGATGGCATGATAGTATATATAGAAAACTACGAATTCTCCACCAAAAAAAAACAGTTAAAACTAACAAATGAATTCAGTAAAATTGCAGAATACAAAATCAATATAAAAAAATCTAGTGTTTCTATACACTAATATTAAAATATGAGAAAGAGAAATTCAGAAAACAATCTCATTTACAATTGCTTCAAAAAGAATAAAATACCTAGGAATAAATTTAACCAAAGAGGTGAAAGACCTGTACTCTGAAAACTGTAAGACATTGTTGAAACTGAAGATGACACAAATAAATGGAAAAATGTATCATGCTCATGGATTAAAATAATTAATTCTGTTAAAATGTCCTTACTACCCAAAGCAATCTGCAGAATCAATGCAATCCCTATCAACATACCAATGGCATTTTTCACAGACAGGAATAAATAATCCAAAATTTGTATAGAAACACAAAAGACCCTGAAAAGCCAAAGCAATCTTAAAGAAGAACAGAGCTGAATATATCATGCTCTCTGATTTCAAACTATATTAAAAAGCTATAGTAATCAAAACTGTATGGAATTGGCACAAAAATACATATAGATCAATGGAACAGGATAGAGAGCCCTAAAATAAACCCACACTATATGGTCAATTAATTTACAAAAAAGGAGCCAAGAATATACAGTGGGGAAAAGACAGTCTCTTCAATAAATCCTGTTGGGAAAACTGGACAGCTACATGCAAAAGAATGAAATTGGACCAGTTTCTTAACCATATACAAAAAATAAACTCAACATGGATTAAAGACTTAAATGTAAGACCTGAAACTCCAGAAGGAAAATACAGACAGTACACTTTTTGACATTGGTCTTAGCATTATTTTTTTGGATCCATCTCCCCAGGCAAGGGCAACAAAAGCAAAAGTAAACAAATAGGACTACATCAAACTAAAAAGCTTTACACAGTGAAGGAAATCATCAACAAACTGAAAAGGCAACCCAGTGAATGGGAAAAGTTATTTGCAAATGATATATCCAATAAGGCATTAATATCTAAAATATATAGAGAATTCACTCAACTCAATATCAAAAAAACAAACAATCTGATTAAAAAATGAGCAGAAGATCTGAATAGACATTCTTCCAAGGAAGACATACAGATGGCCAATAGACACACGAAAGGATGCTTAACATCACTAATCATCAGGGAAACGCAAATCAAAACTTCAAAGAAATATCACCTCACACTTATCAAAATGGCTATTATAAAAAAGACAACAAAAAACAAGTGTTGGGGAGCAGAGTCAAGATGGTGGTATGAGAAGACGTGGAGTTCATGTCTCCCCACAACTAGGGCACCTGCCAGATGCTGGTGAGGGACCCCGATGCCCAAGGAGATGGGAAGAACCCCCAAGCAAATAGGTAGGATATGGGGGAACTGAAAGGGGAGAAGTGGGGGTAGAAGAAGTGGAGGCCAGACAGGTCCAGTGCCCCTCAGGGGTGGCTGAGAGTGGGAAGGGGTTCCCACGCCTGGAGGGACCCTTGGGGGCTTGGATCGGGGGGAGTGCACCCAGTGTTTCCCTTGACCAACCTGCTGACAAAGTCTGCCCAGCTCTCAGGCCAGGTTCTATGCCCTCAGAGGTCCCTTCTGGGCCAGGTTGGTCCTGGGGGCATAGGAGAGAGGCTGGGAAAGAACAGGAGAGACAGGCAGGAGGGCCCCTCCAAGACCGGAGGAATGGGAAAGGAGTGGATGGCGTTTGACCTGCCCACTGGGGCATGGGGAAACTGCTGAACTCCCAGGCCGATCCCCTGCCCTCCAAAGTCCCCTCCAGGCAGTGTGGGTCCTGGGAGCATAGGAAGGAGACCAATGAAATCAGGAGAGGCAGGTGGGAGGGGCCCCTTGGGATGAGAGGAGCAGGAGAGGAGGAGGGCATTTGCCCTGTTCACTTGAGCCCAGGAAGCCTGCTGGGCTCCCAGGTGGGGTTCCCTGCCCTCTGAGACCAGAGGCACATCTGGGCCCTTCTGTACTGTTGAGCCTAAGCCACACCCCCAACCCTCACAGCCCCTTTTCCAGCCCTGTGGGTCCTAACCATAGGCCCCACCCACTGCCCAAACCTCCTCTGTGCTTAGGCCCGCCCTCCACAGCCAAGGCCTTTTCCACATTTTCTTTTTTTTTCTTTTTTTTTGCCACCCTACACAGCTTGCAGGATCTTGGTTCACAAGCCAGGGGTCAGGCCACTCAGGTCACTCCTCCTGCAGTGGGGGATCCAAGTCCAAACTACTGGAATAACAGAGAACCTCAGACCTCAGGGAATATTCATAGGAGTGAGGTCTCCCGGAGGTCTTCTTCTCAGCACCAAGACACAGCTCTACCCAACAGCCTGCAAACTCCAGTGTCGGAAGCTTCAGGCCAAACAACCAGTAAGACAGGAACACAATCCCACTCATTAAAAAAAGGAAAAAAAAAAAAACATGAGATGGCAAAAAAATATGTCATAGATGAAGGAGCAAGGTAAAAACCTACAAGACCAAATGAATAAAGAGGAAGTAGGCAATCTACCTGAAAAAGAATTCAGAGTCAAGATAATAAAGATGATCCAGAATCTCAGAAATAGAATGGAGGCATGGATTGAGAAAATACAAGAAATGCTTAACAAAGATCTAGAAGAACTAAAGAACAAACAAACAGAGATGAACAAGACAATAACTGAAATGAAAAATACACTAGAAGGAATCAATAACAGGATAACTGAGGCAGAAGAACGAATAAGTGAGCTGGAAGACAAAATGGTGGAAATAACTGCTGAGGAGCTGAAAAGATAAAAGAATGAAAAGAATTTAAGACAATTTCAGAGACCTCTGGGACAATACCAAATGCACCAACATTTGAATTATAGGGGTCCCAGAAGAAGAAGAGAAAAAGAAAGGGTCTGAGAAAATATTTGAAAAGGATTATAGTGGAAAACTTCCCTAACATGGGAAAGGAAAGAGTCACCTAAGCCCAGGAAGCACAGAGTCCCATACAGGATAAACCCTAGGAGAAACACACCAATACACATATTAATCAAACTAACAAAAATTAAATTCAAAGAAAAAATATTAATGGCAAGAAGGGAAAAACAAAATATAACATATAAAGGAGTCCCCATAAGGTTATAAGCTGATTTTTCAGCAGAAACTCTGCAGGCCAGAAAGGAATGGCAGGATATACTTAAAGTGATGAAAGAGCAAAACCTGCAACCAAGATTACTCTACCCAGAAAGGATCTCATTCAGATTCAATGGAGAAATCAAAAGGTTTTCAAACAAGCAAAGGCTAAGAGAATTCAGCACCAACCAGCTTTACAACAAATGATAAAGAAACTTCTCTAGGAGGGAAACACAAGAGAAGAAAGACACACGAAAACAAACCCTCTGACTGGGCCCATGAAGAATTAATTCAATGAGACATAAGCTTCACAATAAAGACATGCTTAGTTAAAACACACACACACACACACACACACACACACACAAAAAAAAACTACAGGCCAATATCACTGATGAACATAGGTGCAAAAATCCTCAACAAAATACTAGCAAACAGAATCCAACAGCACATTAAAAGGATCATACACCATGATTAAGTGGGGTTTATCCCAGGAATGCAAGCATTCCTCAACATACACAAATCAATCAATGTGATACACCATATTAACAAACTGAAGGATAAAAAACATATGATAATCACAATAGATGCAGAAAAAGCTTTTGACAAAATTCAACACACATTTATGATAAAAACTCTCCAGAAGGTAGGCACAGTAGTAACTTACCTCAACATAATAAAGTCCATATATGACAAACGCACAGCCAGCATTGTTCTCAATGGTGAAAAACTGAAACCATTTCCACTAAGATCAGGAACAAGACAAGGTTGCCCACTCTCACCACTATTATTCAACATAGTTTTGGAAGTTTTAGCCACAGCAATCAGTGAAGAAAAAGAAATAAAAGGAATCCAAATCGGAAAAGAAGTAGTAAAACTCCCACTCTTTGCAGATGACATGATACTATACATACAGAATCCTAACGATGCTACCAGAAAACTACTAGAGTTAATCAATGCATGTGGTAAAGTAACAGAACCCAAAATTAATGCACAGAAATCTCTTGCATTCCTATACACTAATGATGAAAAATCTGAAAGAGAAATTAAGGAAATAATCCCATTTACCATTGCAACAAAAAGAATAAAATACTTAGGAATAAACCTACCTAAGGAGACAAAAGACCTGTATGCAGAAAACTATAAGACACTGATGAAAGAAATTAAAGATGATACAAACAGATGGAGAGATATACCATGATCTTGGATTGGAAGAATCAATATTGTGAAAATGACTGTACTACACAAAGCAATCTACAGATTCAGTGTAATCCCTATCAAACTACCAATGGCATTTTTCACAGAACTAGAACAAAAAGTTTCACAATGTGTATGGAAACACAAAAGACCCCTAATAGCCAAAGCAATCTTAAGAAAAATGGAGCTGGAGGAATCAGGCTCACAGACTTCAGACCATACCACAGAGCTGCAGTCAAGACAGTATGGTACTGGAACAAAAACAGTACTGGAACAAAAACAGTAATATAGATCAATGGAGCAGGATAGAAAGCTCAGAGATAAACCCACACACATATGGTCACCTTATCTTTGATAAAGGAGGCAAGAATACACAGTGGAGAAAAGACAGCCTCTTCAGTAAGTGGTGCGGGAAAACTGGACAGCTACATGTAAAAGAATGAAATTAGAATACTCTCTAACACCATACACAAAAGTAAACTCAAAATGGATCAAAGACCTAAACGTTAAGGCCAGACACTATAAAACTCTTAGAGGGAAACATAGGCAGAATATTCTATGACATAAATCACAGTAAGATCCTTTTTGACCCACCTCCTAGAGTAATAGAAATAAAAACAAAAATAAACAAATGGGACCTAATGAAACTTAAAAGCTGTTGCACAGCAAAGGAAACCATAAACAAGATGAAAATGCAACCCTCAGAATGGGAGAAAATATTTCCAAACAAAGCAACTGACAAAGGATTAATCTCCAAAATATACAAGCAGCTCATGCAGCTGAATAACAAAAAAACAAACAACCCAATCCAAAAATGGGCAGAAGATCTAAATAGACATTTCTCCAAAGATGATATACAGAGTGCCAACAAACACATGAAAGGATTTTCAACATCACTAATCATTAGAGAAATGCAAATCAAAAGTATAATGAGGTATCACTTCACACCAGTCAGAATGGCCATCATCAAAAAATCTACAAACAATAAATGGTGGAGCGGGTGTGGAGAAAAGGGAACCCTCTTACACTGTTGGTGGGAATGTAAATTGATACAGCTACTATAGAGAACAGTATGGAGGTTCCTTAAAAAACTAGAAATGGAACTACCATATGACCCAGCAATCCCATTACTGGACATATACCCTGTGAAAACCATAATTCCAGAGGAGTCATGTACCACACTGTTCATTGCAGATCTATTTACTATAGCCAGGACATCGAAGCAACCTAAGTATCCATTGACAGATGAATGGATAAAGAATATGTGGCACACATATACAATGAAATATTACTCAGCCATAAAAAGAAACGAATTTGAGTTATTTGTAGTGAGTTGGATGGACCTAGAGAGTGAAGTAAGTCAGAAATAGAAAAACAAATACTGTATGCTAACACATATATATGGAATCTAAAAAAAAAAAAAACCAAAATGGTTCGGAGGAACCTAGGGGCAGGACAGGAATAAAGATGCAGACATAGAGAATGGACTTGAGGACACGGGGATAGGGAAGGCTAAGCTGGGACGAAGTGAGAGAACAGCATGGACATAGATACACTACCAAATGTAAAATAGATAGCTAGTGGGAAGCAGCTGCATAGCACAGGGAGATCAGCTCGGTGCTTTGTGACCACCTAGAGGGGTGGGATAGGGAGGGTGGGAGTGAGACACAAGAGGGAGGGGATATGGGGATATATGTATACATATAGCTGATTCTCTTTGTTTTACAGCAGAAACTAACACAACTTTGTAACGCAAATATACTCCAATAAAGTTGTTAAAAAAAAGGACAAAACTCCTATCTTAGACATTTTAATACTTTTTGAATATAACCATTATTGAACATTTTTCTCTAACTTGCTGCTTGTATTTGTATTTGTATTTTTTTCTTTTTTAAGCCAGCAAATCATCTCTAGGTAATATAGCATGGTATTGTGCATAAATATCTGGACTATATGTCAGAAAGCAGATTATTTGTATCTAGTGTTTATAGAAACCAATGAATAAATATTTACATATTATAAGCACTTTTAAATGATAACTTCAAAATAACTCAGGTTTTAAGAACCAGTCTGTATGCGAAAACATCAAAAATCATCAATCTTACTGACTATCTTTCTTCATCAACTCACTGATGACTAAAGTAGAAAAGTCTTTTTTCTAACATACAAAACATATAAGGATTTAATTTCAAGTTTATCATCACACAAATCTGCAAGAAGACATTAGAGAATGATTAAATTTTTGGTTATGGAGTAGGTCAATATTTGTAGGTAGATATTTGAGATGAATGAATAAATGAACAAATGAATAAATGACAGAATTTCATAGTCACATTAAAGAAACTTACAAAGTACTAGAATTAAAAGAGGGTAAATGTTTATCTAAGTGACATTTATTGTTTATTATGTGAAACAGTTTTTCCCTTTAAGGTTAGAAAAAAGGAGATTCTACTGATGAATGTACAAATATAGCTTAAAAATTAATTCATGGAATTGATTTTTCCACACTGCATTCAATTTTATTTCATTTGTTAAAATATCTGTAATACACAGAATAAAAATAAGCTAGTCCTAAATACTGAAATGAAAATAGAAAATAGTTGTTTTAAATTGTATGACCAAATACAGCCTTTTGTTTTCAGTTTCCATGGAGCCCTCATATATTTCTGCATCAAAAATTTGTGTTTACGTGCCTCATACAAGACCTTATCAAATAAGTCTTTTATAAAGAATGAAATTTGTATATTTTTTTTCCCCTCACATATGTACTGACAATTTCCTACTACCTGTGTCAATTTATAGTACCAGACAAATCCACTCAGGGTCCTTCTTTGTCATTCTCTACATACATGAGGATGTAGAGATCAAACAGCAAAAGGCAGAGAACTGGGCTCAGTCTACAGACAATGGGTTGCTATTAAGGCATATACTTTGTTAGACTGACAGACAAAAGGCATTATGTGTAATAAGGGGGAATGGAAGAGATACTTGGCTGCTTAATACCATTTATTCTTTTTTTTTTTTTAACCTTTCAAATCCACTTTTATTTTCCTTTTTCCTCCTCACATACAGAGCTTCTCCACACACTGCATTTCTTGCAGCTATAAAGTCATTTGACGTTGGTCAGGTACCATTTTATCCCCTAAAACTTTGCTGGCATCAAAATGTGACAGTTAACCAGTGTTAAATCTATAAAATACTTACATAGCAGAGCACATTAAGCTTTAGACGCTAGGCAATTAAACCACGTAAAAATTGGACAAACCCCCATCTTACATGTTCAGAATCAGCTGTTCACAGTCCTATCTTGTGACTGTACATGGTTCAAAAGGCAGCAGAGGCAACAGGCAGTTACTTGAAGGACACTGAACACTATGATCTGGAAGCACATTATGATGCTACCCCAGTATCATGCACCACTCCACCTTTCTTCAAGGTGGTCTCATAATTCTGGAATGGCAGGTCCAGCTGATACCAAATGAAGACAGACAACACAATGTTTACTCTGTGGAGATATTCTAACTCCTACTATGGACGCATGGTGATTTTGAATGCAACTCGTCCTAAAAACTTGTCACGATCTTCCTGGTTTTTTAGGTTGGGTGATCCATCAATCTTGCGCTCAACTGTTACTTCGTTTACGTTATTTCTATTACCAAAGATGAGCTGGACGGCAACAAATGACTGTAGATAGCTCCCATGCAACTTTTTCCCATAATATGGAAAATACTTTAAATCTATCGTTCCATTAGAAGCATAAGTTGATAGCACTGATGTGTTTTCACCCTTCAAAATACATTCTATCCTTGGTTCTCCTTGAGTCTTTAATCCAATTATTCTGTTCATTTTCACAAGAATACAAGGGCTTTCTGTGGAGTAGCCAAACTCGGGATCATCCACACCACTGCGTGCTTCAAGTAAGACAAGAGGAAACCGACATGAAGTATAATCTAGACCCTTCTGCTCAAAAAAATGCTCCATCGGGACAATCTGTGAGATTCTTCTGTTCTTCTAAGCCATATGACTTTAGAAATTTCTTAAGGTCATTAATGCACCCTCTATAGGACTCTGGATTAGACACGATGAATGAAAAATCCAACGCCGTCACTGGTTTTGGAAAAACCGTAAGTCCTGGGCTAGGCATCTGGTCACGATTATTTTGGAACCTCATCGTTCAGAGCCTGAAGCATAGCCCACTTTGTGAATGTAAAGAGTGCGGCCAGGAACCCATAAAAGAACTAGGTGGGGCTTCCCTAGTGGCGCAGTGGTTGAGAGTCCGCCGGCCAATGCAGGGGACACGGGTTCGTGCCCCGGTCCGGGAAGATCCCACATGCCGTAGAGCGGATGGGCCCGTGAGCCATGGCCGCTGAGCCTGTGCGTCCGGAGCCTGTGCTCCGCAACGGGAGAGGCCACAACAGTGAGAGGCCCACATACCGCAAAAAAAAAAAGAACTACGTAGAAGAGCAAGATCAAACCCCAGCTCTTGGCGGTGAGCTCCAGGAACTCTCCGGTAGTCGTGTTGTAGATGAAGAGCTTCCACTCTGCCAGGCTCTGGTTGAAGGACTTCTCTTTCTTCGTCATGGTGTGTGTGCGGACGGCGAGGGGAGCGGCTGCTAAGTGGAAGCTGCTAAGTGGAAGCTGCGAGGAGCGCAGAGGCGCGCGTCCCGGCTGGAGCAGCGCGGCCCGCGACCGCGGCGGAAGGCGGGACGGCCGAGGAATCCTCCTCGCTGCGGTGAGCGCTCAAGCAGACTGCGCTGCGCCGGGCCGCCGCTTCGGCCGCGGGAGCCTCCCATTTATTCCCTTAATTTCAGAGTGGCACCAAATACCAATCATCTCTCTCATCTTTCGTCAAAATGTTGTTAGTGAAAAAGTAGACTCCCTCTGCTATCTGGTTTCTTTTCAGTGGTAACCGAAACCACACAACTGTTCTCAGTCAACTTGAAATCATCCCAAAATGATCATATTTTTTAAATGTTTTAAAAATAAATCTGCCATAATTGTTATGACTCGTGTTTTATAACCATATTTTTATTTTCCTCATTCATAAAGAGATAAAAGAGTATACAAATGCTTGTCACTAATCTATTTGATATTCCTTTACTTACCCATCTCTCCTTTTCAGATTTCTATCTGTTCCTTTAAACTTTATTAAGTTTTGCATAAAATATTAGATTTGTATAACTGTAAGGTATTTGCAACCAAAATTGATCTTTTTGTTGACTTGACACCTTTAGGATATATTGAAATGCCACTCTCCCCTTTTAGAGAGGTCTTCAAATTGAGAATATACAAACATTGTATAATTATAACATGAAAAAAAGCCCCTTCTGACTTAGAGTGTGAATAAAAGGTTTAATCCCCACATTATGTAAGAGAAAGACGCTTAGGGCATTGAAAAAGGCGTGCCAGAGCCTGATTGTATATATTGGCTCAACACATTGTAAATACCTAAAGTTGCCAATCTTGACCTCTGTAATTCCTCCCTTTGACCACAAAACCCTATTCTTTCAATTATCTTACTCTCCCACTCTTCTCTTCATCTTTGATGCCCTCTAGTCCTTTAATCCTTCCTATTAATAATATAAAAACTAACATATTAATTCACAAAGTGTTGTACATTATTTAATCTTAACAATCTGTATTATCCCCATTTTAGAGATAAGAAGACTCAGAGATTTAGAAACTCACCCAATATCACACGGCCAGGACTTCTGATATCAAAATAAATGGAGAGAGCAGATGCTTCATTCTCATCTTACATCAACTATACAAACAATAGAAAAAATATGTATGTATATACTTTTAAAAGAACCAGGAATAGCCATCTTCAAAACAGGAAGGTAAACTTTTGGAGGACCATAAACTATGTGTGAGAAAATTGTGTTCTATATAATGAGGTGGCAAGAGCTGGGGGCAGGAGTCCAGATATAACCAACAAGAGGCCTAAGGCAAGGATCCAGGCACATACCGCCACCTTCCAGGCTAGGCACAAAAGAAAATGATGTCTGTCAGGCTAGGCACAAAGGAAAATGATGCCTGTGCTCAGGAAGAAGCAGAGCTTCGGGTAATTAACAGAATAACACCCTTGGTACCTGGTAAACTCCGGAGGAGTGGGGAGCATCCGAGCTCAGAAAATTAGCTCTCAAGTTCCACATCTGACAGGATATAATGTCCATTCCTTGTTCTATCAATGGCTCCAACCAAACCTTAGCAGATGTTTCTATACTTCCCATAATATATGCTGTATAAAGCAGAGGTCATACTCTTTCAGGCAATCTCAGCTACAGTGAAGAATGCACAATTAAGAATGACCAAAATGGGGACTTCCCTGGTGGCACAGTGGTTAAGAATCCGCCTGCCAATGCAAGGAACACGAGTTCGGGCTCTGATCCAGGAAGATCCCACATGCCGCGGAGCAACTAAGCCCGTGCGCCACAACTACCGAAGCCCGCTCACCTAGAGCCATGCTCTGCAACAAGAGAAGCCACCGCAATGAGAAGCCCGTGCACCACAACATAGAGTATCCCTGCTCACCACAACTAGAGGAAGCCCGTGCGCAGCAACGAAGGCCCAACGTGGCCAAAAATAAATAAATAAATTTATTTAAAAAAAAAAGAATGACCAAAATGTTGGAAGTGTACCAACTCCATGAAGGACTATGAACTCAGTAAAGGGTAGGAAAAGGTGAGGGATCACAGAGAAGTCAAACTATATGTTTCAAATAAGTAAAATTCATACACTCAAATAAAGGAAGATTATTGTATACATGAAAGAATAGGTACTTATGAAAGAGAACCAATTAGAAATTCTGGAGCTGAAAAGTGGTAGAACTGGGACTCAGACACAAGTTTCCTCCTTTCAAGATCTATGTTCTCTCCTCTGATATCAGCTACCCCCTAAAAACACACAGAGACATATATACATGCTTATTTGCTTATTTATTTAGCTTTCTCATTACTCTACCTCTATACATAGTCTTGACATCAAAGGAGCCTGTTATTCTCTTGTCTCCACATCTACTCCACTCACCTTGCAAATTTGTAATCTTGTGGCTCTCAACTTTGGTTGCATACTAGTTATTCTCTGCAACATTAAAAATAAATACACTGTAACTACTCTAAACAAATTGCAATCTGATCCTTTCTGAGTAGGACTCATGCATTGATATATTTTAAAGCTCCATGGATGATTCTATAAGAATAACTGCAATTATATACTTTTGTTTCAGAAAGGGCTAATTATTCACTAAAAATGTGCACCTTCCCCTTCCATTGTAAAAAGTCATAATCAGGAAGCAGCTGCCTAGTTAGGGAGTTATTCCTGAGCACCCCCGTATCAAGGTAGGGCCAGGTGATGAGTGCTCATCATTAGAATATAAACAGAAATAATGCATATCATTTCTGATAGGAGGAAGTTAAAAAGCAGTGTATATTCTTCATTCTCTCTTTTCCTATCTACTAACTGGATGTAGAAGACTCTAGGGGGTCTAGCAAGCACAAAATCACAAGGTGGAAGGAGCCTGGGCCCATGAATCACAACTTGAAGAAAATCACGCTCCGACCAAGTTTTATATCATCACAAAATTACTCAGAGAAACACATGTATTATAAGTCTCTAAAATTCTGAGGTTTTTTTCATCAGCTAGAATTACCCAGATCAACAGAAAAATTGGTACCTTGAAATGGGGTGCTGCTGTGACAAAAAACTCAAATGTGTGGAATTAGTGATCAGGAAGCAGGCATCAGGGAAACAACTAGCAAAGGCTGGTAAGATGGAATAGCGGTAAAAACATTTTTCAAGTATTACCTTCAATAACTCGGAAAGCAGCCCAAAAACCTGTAAGCTTGTAACTCTACAGCCATAGTTCTCAACTGGGGATGATTTTGCCCCCTGGAGGACATTTGGCAATGACTGAAGACAGTAAAACATCATGAAAATTTTAGTTATTTTTCAAGACCAACTCAATTGTTATGACTTACTCCTCCTATCAGATTATACTACCTTATGTCACTCATATTAGTCTTGTATATGCACTCCATCAGAATGTGACACAATTCATTCTCCCTTTTTTTACATTTGTCTCCTCTTCTCTATTATAAGTCTAATGTAGTCTAATCCATGTATCCCATATATTGCCTAGAATGTCTTACACACAGAAACAATACAATTTGTGTTTGTTGAGTACACATTTGTTGAATGAATATATACTATTCTTCAAATCACTGATTCTACGGTCCTTGATCCAGTATTGAGGTACACATCAAAAGATCACTTCACAATACAAGTCTTACAGAATCTGAGGTCTTACAGACACTAGTTTTCACATTATTAGGTGTTCCCAGCGACTGCTACCCTCTGGGCATTCTTTCACCCCCAACTTCTAATTGCATGCGACTAGTTACTGTGTAAACTTGCCAGCTGCCTTAAATAGGGAAAACAGTTAAGAGTACATTTCTAAGGAATGTATTCGGTCTAAAGAGTTTGAATGATAGTCTTTTAAGGAGGTTAAGGGTTGGAAAATAAACTCAATTTTAGTACTCGAGTAGTAACAAGGGTACGAAAAACAGAAACCACTATGGCTATCCATAGGAAGAAATGGTCAGAGGCAAGGGAATCAGGAAAGGCTAACTAAGAAAGGTGATATATATGTATATATGGAGAGAGATAAGAAAAGATAATTACCTACTTTGATATTACAGACCAATATAGATTAGCTTAATTTGGCACTGTTAAAAACTCCTTAGCGCATCTAGTTGGCTCTGACATTAGGATGCTAAAGGACAGTTTACTATAGATGGAAAGCAAAACAACAATTTAAATTTCCCTTCCAGACTGAAATACTGCTTCTCAGTTGAAGATACAAATCTGGACTTCAGGGTGACTGGAGACAGATTTGGGATCATAAGCATACAGGTAATGGAAATGGATGAAGTCACTCAGCAGTAGTGAAAACCAAAAAAAGAAAAGTTGAAAATGTAGAGGATATACAGAGTAGAAGCCACTGAAGAAATTAATAAGCAAACTAAATCATTATGGTTTCCTCACATAATCCATATCACATTATGTTGGCTGTTTTATATGAGTTTACAATTAAACCAGATGGCTTTGTTTTTTCTCAAATATATTATTTTTTCCACCTTGATTTCAAGATCTTTAGTATATGAACCACTCTTCCCCGTCTTTATATTTTCCTAAACGCATCACCTCCAGTAGTCAATGAACTTTTGATTCACTGAATTTAAACCTGGCAAGGAATTCCACTCCTTTCACCCATCCACCCCCCAAAAGCCCAAATCTCTCATAAAAGGGAAGTTTCTAAATTCCTGCATCAACCTCTGCAGGTAATCCTACCCTCACAACATTCTTGGCTACTAAGAGTGTGGGTTTAGAGAAATATTATTCAGTTGATCAAGGCTCATCAATGGGAAAACCTGGTAAGACTAGAGAGAACATGATCCTATGGCTAATTTCTTAATAGAGCAATAGAAAGCCAAACAGCTTTCGGTGGGGCATTGAGGGAAGAAGCATTAGAAACTAAGACTTTATGACTTTGGGGCAGATATGGCACCCAAAGAGCTTCTGGTGTCATCCACCAAATGGTCCCAACTACTGATCAAATGCATTCAACTTGGTGCTGACTGCTTAACATTCCAAAGGTGAAAAGGAGAAAAGCAGAGATTACAGGGACCATCTGCGAATGAGCAACACATACCAGTAACCTGGGGCTAGGATGTTAAAATTCACATCATTACAAAACAAACCTCCCTGTAGGCCACATTTCCTTTTAATTTTCTTCTTCTCATCTAACCACCCCCTCTTTTATTTGAACCTAACGGTCATTCTCTTCACTATGTCATCTCATTTGGGGGTTTATTTTTTTCCCCCTTTGATCTGTATGGATCTGAGTGTATACATGCTAATGTGCCTTTGGTGGTAGTGGTTTACAACAACTTTGGGAAGGCAAGACTTTCATGTTGGGACTATACTGTGCCAACTCTTCAATTCTCTTTGAGATTACCTCATGAACTAAAGAGAAAGGTTTGCATGAATTGTTTTCTCAATGGTGGGTTTTAAATTGCTGAAGTGAGAAAGGATCCTCACTGAGCACAGCTAACCAGAAGTCAAAAAACAGATGATCCCAATTTCAAATGCTATTAGGCTGTGGATAAACAGGGAAATGGAGAGTAGTGCAAGAGGAAGGCTAACCTCATAAAAGGGTAAAAGGAAAGGGCAATTGCTGCCACAAGTGCACTGAAAAATAGATAAGTAAATTCAGACACTGGTGGCAGGTGGCGGAGGAAGGTGGCAAGGAATAAATGTTGAAGATTGGAAAGGTTAAGAGGTTAGCCTAGGTTGGATAAAATAAATGTAGGCTTTGGCATCAAATACCTGGGTTTAAATTCTTACCTGTAGTCAAGTGATCTTCAGCAATTAAGATATGATCTGAGCATCAGTATTTCCACCTAATTCATAATTTTAGGGTTACTGATATAAATACACTGCTTAGAACACAACATGGTATTCAGTAATTGGCAGCTTTTATAATTATATTTAAGGATAGAAGAGTCCAAAACAGAACTTTTAGTTTACCATTGTTGGCAGCTTTCAGAAAAGAGAAAATAGCTGCAAACCAAAGAAAGAAGAGCCAGTCTCTCACAGGAGAAAGAGTCACAAGATTCATACTCAAGGCCACAAAACAGTGAACCTTTTACTAGATATTAAAGTTTAAAACCACACAGCTTAACAGTAATGTTAATTTTACCACTAGGTGGCAATGATACAGCTGAATTTCACTGACAAGGTTAATTTTAAAAACAGTGAGCAAATCCAGACATAAATTCCAAGAAACTTTTTAGTACATATTTTCATTTTAGAAAAATGAAAAAAATTCTATATACAATTTAATTTATAGCAAAATGTGTGATTATCTGATTCAATATGTATGTTAACTTCTGAGGCAATTCATGCAACAAATACAATTTTTAAACAGTTCTGGTCACAGTTAAGTCTTTTTAAAAAACCTAGACATATATCATGAAGAGAATAGAAATCATGGAAAGCTACAAGTATTTTTGAAGCTTTAGAGTTCTAAGAAAGTCATTATAAAATGCAAAGTATTTCAATGAAAAAGTTAAACCTTTCAAAAATGACTGATAGAGAACAATTCTTTATTTTTAAATTTAGGGCCAAAATATGAAATAATATGCAGACACTTTGCTTTTAAATTACATATGAAATTAATATTCATATAGGTAATATCTTTTCAATGTCAAATAAAACTACGTTGTTAAGCAAGTTTATCAAAATTCTAATGAATTCAGGAATACCTTTTTACAAATGTTAAAATAATAAATGATGAAATTCCTTAGAATCTGTACTTTCCATAATTATTTCTGCTTTCTTCATAAAACAGATAATTTATAGCTTATTAAAAATACTTTATTCATTTCTTCTTTTCATATCAAATAAGAGAAGGTATGACGAACTTTTTCAAATTATAGACATTTTCAAGTGCATAGTAAAAAAACCCAAAAAACAAAAAACTTACAAATACCCAAGATATTCCCTCACATATAGGGTGGGAGCTCACATCACCACATGTAACATTATAAAACCTGTACTATAATTAGATGAATAAATAATAAACCTATACTGTTATCCAATTAATAATTTAAAAAAAAAGACCCAATTAAAATGAGCCTATTTATTCCCTTTGTATAAATAACCTAACGTTCCCTAAATTTTCAACTCCCAGTTTCTACAAATGAATAGGTCAGAATATCTTATATATAAGATTTCCAATAGTTTTCTAATTTAGCAATCACTTCCTATATTTACTTTACTTCCAGAAAAAAGTCCCCCCCAAACAAATGTAAGAAAAGCATGATTTCTAAGTTATTTTATTAATTCATAGATCAGTTTCTCCTTCAATTTGAACTTCATTTTGAATTATTATAGTTCACCCTGAAATCTAACAATATAGCTATTTCTCATTCCATCAGTGTATACAAATATACAAAACAAACAACCACTTAAGATGGTTAGCACAAAGAAAGATTACTGTGGCAGCCCTCACAAATCAAACAAGAGATTTCAGGAAAGTGCTCAATCTGTTCACTGTTACCTGTAACTTCTGCTAGAAAATTTATGGAATGCCACTGTCATGGAAGGGATAATTGTAGATCTACAAAAGTGAATACATACGTATGTGTGATTTATACCTATACAGAATCAGCTTCTGATTATCTACACAGATAAAGGGACAAGAGATAGATGTTGCAAAACACATAATCCTCAAACCACTTCAGATACATTTTTCGTATCTGTATTTCACAGGGCTGTGTCTGAGAATTCAGAACACAAAGAAAATTAAGCCATATTGCAGAGATCAAGAGTTACACAATTACCAAAACAATGGTAATGCTGATATACCATTACTAACTTGACTTTGTCATCTTCTGTTTATTTCTGATGGTGGCTCGAAGTTTACGTATCACCAGTCTATCAGGCAGAATCATATCACCTTGTTGTTCTAGATAATCCAATAAATTTTCAGTCCATTGGAGAGCAGCTGCATGATTAATATGTTTCTCTGGAATCAGTTCTATTTCCTCCTCCTCATTTTCACTGGATTCGTCTGTCTGGCCTTGTGCTCTTCTGATGATTTCACTGTCAGTTAAGACTTCATAGCCTGGTTCAGTACTGTCCACTTCAAGCCATTTTTCAACGTTCTCAGGAGTCACATTTTCCAATCCTTTGGTGTGTTGTAAAATGGTAGCCACAGCAGCCACTGAGATATCTTCTTCATCAAAGTCCAGGCTTTCTTTTTCCTCTATGGTAGGGAGAATCTTCTTCCATGCTCTGCTAATGGTAACTGGCTTTACTAAATTCCATGCCATTGCTATTTCATAAAGTGCATCTAGCAGAGTTAGTTTCTTCCAGAATGATCTCAGGTCATTGCCTTCTTCCAAGTTGTTCTGGAGAAGACCTGCACGATAGTTTCTCTTCATCATAGCTATGACTCCCTGATTTGAGGGCTGAATCAACGAAGCCACATTAGGTGGTAAATATTTAGCAAATATTTGGCCATCATCTGACCTCAGGACATTTTCATTTGGATGTGTTGGTGAATTATCCAACAAGAGCACAGCCTTTTCTTGCAAGCCTTTGGATCTTAAGTGCTCGCGAACTTGTGGCACAAAGATCTTATCAAACCATTGTCGGAAAATGGAAAGATCCATCCATGCACCTTTTTGGCTGAAATAAGAGACTGGCAGGTTTGAGGTGTCAGTTGACTTGAAGGAGCGAGGTTTCTTTGCTTTCCCCACAACACAAAGCTTAAGTTTGTGTAAACCTGTTGCATTGGCACAACACATGATAGTGACTCTTTCTTCAATTGACTTGTGCCCAGGGGCTGTGCATTTACCTTTGATTACTGAAGTCCTGGAAGGCAAGCATTTCCAAAACAGTCCAGTTTCATCTGCATTGTAGATCTGTTCTGGTTGCAAATTCTCTCGTTCAATAAAGTCTCGAAAGTTGTTGCAAAAATCTTCCACAGCTGTCTCATCTCCACTTAATCTTTCGTTTCTAATATTAATCTCTCTAATGCTGTGCCGCTGCTTAAAACGAGTTAACCAACCAGCAGAGGGGTTAAAATCACCATCCATTCCCAAAGCATAAAAGAAGAACTCTGCCCTTTTTGCACAAATTGGTCCAGACACGGGATTCCCTTTTGCTCTTTGCTGGTTGAACCATTCCAGCATTGCTCTGTCCAGTTCCTCATACATGGATGGCTTCATAGATTTCCTCTTGGCCAGAAGACTTGTGGAATCAGAACTGCTTGCGTAAGTTATAATCTTTTCCTTATTTTTTCTTATATCCCGAACTGTTGTCTCACCAATTCCATAAATCACTGCCAGTTGTTTGGAAGAACCTCCATCTTCAAGTTTCTTTATTATATCAAGCTTATCTTTAATAGTTAACACAACACGCTTCCGTTTCCCTGACATGGTGAGGCTCTGGGACTCAGGGACTCACCCCAGGCTCACACAGAAGCAATCCTCTAAATCCTGCCTTCTCTCACAGACTCACTTTAACACAGCCTTACACACTCAGTCTTTCAACCTTACCAGGCACCTGGTGGCCCTGACCCCTTCCCTGGCTGGGCTGGGCTGGCAAAGAGACGGCAAAGGACGATCAGAGGGGCGGAAGTCTGAGAGAACAGGCCTTTAACTTTAAATGGGCAGTAGAGGAGGCCCCAAGTCACCGCGGATAATCCGGATTACAAACATTTGTTTTATTCCCCCAGTGGCCGCGAGAAAGACTATAACCCCATCGTGACCACAAGCCTCCTTCACGCCCAGATCCCGGGTCAACCGCCGTCACTAACCCCCGCCACACCCCAAAGTTACAGCAGAGAGCGGAAGAGCCAGGGAGTCGGGGACTGGCCCCATTCCCCAGGGGGACGGTTACGTTGGATTCCTTCCCCTGCAGTCAGCCCCTTCACCGCAAGCCCCACTTCCCCGCGTTGGCGTACTTAGCCTACACAGTCCTCCCCGTTCCTCACTGCCCGCCGAGCTCCCTCTCCCCACCTCAGTTGGAATCAGGACCCCGTAACGCTCCCTGCCTAACGCGCGGCGACCGCTCCTCCCCCGACCACAAGCTCCCGGAAACGCCCCCTCCCACCGCCAGGCCCGCCCATAGCCCCTCCCAGAGGCGGGACTTCCCCCCGTCTCCGGAAGGAGGAGGAGCGTCGTCAGTCTGGACTGGGTACCTGGGCGGAGGCAAAGGTGGAGGCGGAGGCAGAGGAGATTTGGAAGGTGAGGGCGTGGGTGCGGTGCGGGCAAGCTTCCGGCTGCTGATGGTTTATTAGAAGGGCGGGGATAAAAAAATTCCCGCCGGCGCTCTCGGGGTAGGCGGGACGGCTGCCCTCCGCGCGTCGCTCCACTTGCGGGCCGCCGGGGCAGAGCTGCAGTGGGCGGGGTGCCAGTTACTTCCGCGAAGGGGAAGTGGGCAGGGCTGATGCGCGGGGCTCCGCGGGTAATTTCGCGGGTTTCTGGCTTTTCCAAATCCTTGTTTGTTTTCTGGGAGCCGAGCTCCTCTAAGGTCCGGGGGTTTGTGACGTCCCGCGCACTTCATCGCGAAGCTCTGTCAGAGGGTCCCGTTTCTTAGCTACGGTGCCTCCTCCTTCCTGGGGGTGAGTAGCAGACGGGCGGGCGATCTGCGCCAGGTGTCTACGTCCCGCCGAGGAGACAGGTTTGTAATCATGAAAATGACTGTGGTGTTAACTCCCGAGAGGCTCTATTCCTTCCTAGGCCCCTCATCCCTGCTGAATTTAGCGAACCATCTTCAGTGTTACAGATTTTAATGAATACTATAGTTGTCGGAGATAGCAAGCCGGCAGGATCCACTCTGTGCGAAATTTTGGAGTACTAAACCGTAAATCTAAGTAGGGGACATTGGCTTTCCTCCCTTTATGTTTTTCGTATTTTCCTATTTCCCACTTCTGTTTTGTTGTGCTGCCCTGTTTTCCAGCCAGTGGAAGAACTATGATAAATTTATTCACAGCACTGCGATAAGAACAAAAAAAGAATCATATTCTGTAGCCCTTAAATCATGTATTACGCTGGCTTGTTTTGGTGTCCCAAGTAATCTCGTCAGATTGTGAGCTCCTTGGGAGCAGAGACCGTGTTGTTGAATTCTAGAAACGCCACAGCTCCGGAGCATGTGCTGGCGCATAGTATACATTCAATGACTGTTTCTTTGGTTTATTAAGGTTTCCTCTCCAAACTGTCATATAAAAGGAAACATCAAGAGGGGTAATGTTTTACAAATCGGATGCATCCCTTCTGGTGGAATTTCAAGTAATGGCTGGGGTTCCACCACCCTTCAAATTTTTAAGTGTAAACTACCACCTACATTGTTCATAGGGCAAGTCGATGATTCCTAGAATGAATCTTTTCTTGATGAATTAACCTCAAACTTTAGAATAAAGGATATTTCTTCTGATGAGAAATTCAGGTGGCATCAAAGTACCCTTTTTAGTTGTAGAGTTACCATGCTAGAGAAAGAACACAAGCCTTATGGGTTATCGCCTTGACATTCTTTGGCAGACAGGATAGTATGTGCTATTTACATGATTTTAACCATGAAACAAAGATGTGATAGTATTGATCATCTTCATTCACTTATTTAATGCTCTCTGTGTGGAGTCCCTGTTTTTCTCTTTGCCTAAAGGTAAGGTATCATTAAAGAAGCTTGATAAAACTTTCATTTCAAAAAATTGAGTGTATACTCAGCATATATAGAAATTACATCCATTTGCATGGATTATTTTCTGAATGAATTATAATGATCAAGAGATGTCTTACCCATCAGCCTGGCTCTATCTTCTCATTTCTGTCTTCAGGTTCAGTTCACTCACCTTTTCCCTGTCATCCTTCTTCCCTCCCCAGCTCACACAGTAAAAGTATCCACACTTAAAAAGAGGAGCCAACCATAATCAAATTATCTTCCTTTTCAATGACAGATTTTTTGACGTTATTGATATAAACAGCAATTTTGAAATATGAGACGCCCTGGAAATTTGGCAGTTGGCCAAATGAAATTTGATTTGTTTACATAAAATTTGTCTCCTCAAATATTCAATACTGCAGCTTTCCAAAATAATTTTTTTCTCATCAGAGACTGCCTTTCTTTGGAATCTTTACTTTTTGACTCAGTGGGGAATCCCTTAAATTTTGTGGTCAGTGTCATCAGTAAGGTGGTAGAGGGAAGTCTGCAAGTTTTCATCTCTCTTGCACATTCTTTTCTTGCCTGTTAGATAAATAATTTACAGAAGTTTCTGGCCTAATTCATGTGCACTAAAATCCAGTTACATAATTTAAAAAGCATGTTTGTAAACTCTTAGTCAAACTATTTTAATGATTATTTTCAGAAACTAAAATTTAGCCTGAATGAGAGATAAAATAATGACTTCTTGAAGGCATAACTTTTCCTACCTTGTACAAATATAATATTGGCAGCAGTCATTGTTTAGCACTGGATGGGGAATCAGGAGATCTGGTTTCTAATCCCTGCTTTGTCACTAACGAGCTGTGTGATCTTCGGTAAGTCATTTAAACTCTGCGTCCTTGGCTTTGATTTTTATAAATGAAGATAGACAATATCTTCCTTTTAGGATCAGTGTCAGGATTTTAAAATATATTTGAAAATGTACTGAAAATTACTATACATATAGCGTTTTTTAATAGCTTAACTCTGTGCAGTCATAGATATTTGAATAGTGTGACATTCTTAATCATTTCTATTATTGTCATAGGAATCACCTCTTGAAATGATAACTGTCTTTTGCACATGGTATAGTTTTGTAAGATAATCATCTAGTGTGTATGAAACTGCTTTTGAGTACTAATAAAATCATCTTAATATTCCTCCTGTCCATACTTTAGTGTATCTGCTGAGGCCATATCTGTCTTTTGTTTTCATAAACTTGTTTTCATTATTTCTCCCAATTCAGACAGATTTATAAAAAAGCCTTACCTTCTTATTGTAGTGTAAAGCACATGCACAGTTAGCTTATGCAAATTTATAACTATATATGCTTAAAAAATACTTCTTTGTATTATATGGCTTCAAAATATAACCTGCCTAGTTTATCTGGTGTTTAATAAAAAGAAAAAAACAGTAATCTGTTTAAAACCTGAAAGAGAAACTGGGGGGACATATTTTGCAGCAGTATGGTATACAATAATCCATACTTTGAAGAGTAATATAGAGATCTTTAAAAAGAGTAATTTTGACCACACACAGTTTTATTCTTTGCTGATTTTAATATAAACCTTCTGTAAAATGCAACCTAAGTGTAATTTCAAATAGCAGAATATTTGGTCTATGGACTAGGATTTGGTAGATCGCTGTTACAGTGCTGAAGGTATCTTGTAGCAGTTACTGTCATAAGGTCGCCTACATTATAATTTCTTGTGTATAATCTTAGCAACTGTTGTTGTTCTGATTTTATATGAGTTGTTACCATTATAGAAGCAGTCACATTGCCTTATAAACATAACAGAATTTGTGCAATGAAATGGGTGGTATCTCCCCCCCAACTAAAAATATAATCATCTTGGGAAGGCATAAACTGGGTTCAGTAACACTGCCATTGCTCAAAAAATTTCTGGCGTTCTAGTTTTGGAATTACCATCAGAGTTTGCAGCACATTTAAAAAATATCTTTAATAGTAGTTAATCTTCATCTTTTCAAATTGCCTTTCATTTCTGGAAGCTGGTAACAGTCCCTTATAACTAAGACAAGTGAATAAAGTGGATATTTAAATGTCTCTTTGGGATAAAAAATGAAGTATGATTATTTTCATATTTTTTGAAAATAAAATAGAAAATCTCCAGAATATTCTGTGCCATCATGGAAATATTAGAACAATCAACCTCATAATGTGATTTCTTTGAAGGAGACAGCACTCAGTTGAATACATAAGTTCTTATATGTGTATTATGAGGTCAGTCTCATTGCATCGTGATCATATTTCTATTTTCCTTAGCAACCACAGAAGTATATATATGTTACCGTTTTTCTAGTTAAATTGTCTCTAATTGTTCTTTTACTGTATACTTGTGATAATTTTGATGGTGTTCACCCTTTTCTGAATCAGGAACTTAGATCATTTGTTTTCCTTCCCAGTACCATGCTCTGCTTCGCCATGAAACTTTTTTGTTTTTTCACCTATGTTATTGGATTGTTAGTAAGTTTTCTATTGGATTATATTGTATCTTTAACTTTTAATGGATTAAAGCCATTGCCATTTTACTAAAATATATGGAGGCTGAAATCTTGGTAGATAAGTTATCACTCAATTTTGCACTGTTATCTATTTTATGTCACTTAGTACTTTATAACTTTCTTCATATAAATGTTTAACTTTTATGTTATAATTCATGTAATTTATTCAGAATCCTTCTTTGCTTATGGGAGGAATCATTCTGTAATTCCACCCTACCTTTCTATACTGGTCTCTTTTTTCCAGCATAAAGCCTTTTTTCACACCTTTTTGGTCACACTTGTTATTAAACATGTCATGTTCATTCTCAGTGCCAAAGTTTTGACTTTATCATTTTTTCCTGAAATCCCTTTGTCTTTCATTCTTTCTGTTCAAATTTAATCAGTTCTTCAGCGGTCTATCAGATCATATCTGTTCAATAAAATTTTCAGTGAAACACTTGCTGTTCTGATCTTCCTGCATCTTTACACTTTTATTGCAGTTATTTTTTTATCACTCATTTGGTACTAAATGAATACTACCTTGCATTTTTCTTAATTATGAACCTCTATCAGCACAACATACAACATAATTCAGAATAGATGTTCATATGATGATTTCATAGATGTTCAATAAATTATTTGTTCCATAATTTGTTATGCAAATTATGCAACCATCTTCACTCAGATATTTCATGTGATTTTACCTTTGTGAACCATTTAATAACACCAAATAAATATAGTTTGTACCATAAATGCATTCATTGTTGTAATCTGGTTATCATTATTATATTCCTAATAACTTTATTTTGTAGAAGCTTAAGTGAAAATGGTACATATTAGAAGACATGAAACAAGGAAAAATTCTAAAACTCAAGAGTGTGAACAGAAATCTCGAGTGGATTGGAGGCGGACTAAAAGAAGTAGTCTCTCACAGTTATGTGATAGTGATGATGAACTTGAGAGCGATGAGGAGCTTGATAGTGATGAAAGTGTTGACAGTAATGAAAGTGTTGACAGTGACGAAGAGCCTGATAGTAACGAGGGGCTTGATAGTAATAAGAAGCCAGAAAATGAAAGAGAGCTTAAATTAATTAAAGTTGAAAGTGAAGGAAACAATAGTAAGCATCTCATTAACACTGGCAACAGTTCAACATATGAAGAAGAAAAGAACAAAACCAAACATGGAAGTATTGACTTACCAGATCATGAAAAGCATTCAGGTCAAGAGGAAGATGATCTCAACAAACACTCTGGACAAATAACAGAGGAGGATTTAGAAGAAGAACACATCAAGCGAGGGAAGAGAAAAAGGACCTCCTCTGTGATGTACGACAGTGATGAAAGTGACGACAGTGATATCCTTGTTAGAAAAGTGGGAGTTAAACATCCACGTAGAGTGGTTGAAGATGAATGTTCTTCAGTGGAGATGGAGCAAAAAGAACCTGAAAAAACTTTAGCTGCAAGAAAGCGAGAACAGCTCCAGAAACTGCAAGACCTCTCAAAACAGAGATCTCGTCAGAGACGCAGTAGTAGTAGAGATTTTGAGGTGTGTTATATTTTATTGGTTTTGTTACTGTTTTTAACTTTTTAAGTATTTTATAAAAATCAAAGGGCTTGAGTCTGTTCTATTTCACAATAATTCTAAAATTTATTTTTTAGTCAAGTTTCCTTGAACATGTTTGATTGCAGTATTGTATCTAATAATATTTTTTATGAGCCGCATTCTTTCACTCTTTTTTAAAATTGAAAGACTTCTTTAAAATTTGGTCTTTCCTGTTTTTAATTTCTACTTATAATCTTAATGTCGATTTTAAACATTTTATTTCACTTACCAGGGTATATTATCTTCTTCCTAATTTCAAAAGTTCAACATTTAACATAAGATTTTTTTAACCTTAAAATATAAAATTAATTTCTACAAATCAGTTTTTTATTTCAGATTTAATCTTAATTTCACATCCATACTGACAATTTTTTTTTTTTTTTTTTTGCGGTACGTGGGCCTCTCACTGTTGTGGCCTCTCCCGTTGCGGAGCACGGGCTCCGGACACGCAGGCTCAGCGGCCATGGCTCACGGGCCCAGCCACTCCGCGGCATGTGGGATCCTCCCGGACCGGGGCACGAACCCGTGTCCCTTGCATCGGCAGGCAGATTCTCAACCACTGCACCACCAGGGAAGCCCCATACTGACAATTTTTTAAAGGTACACTTTACCAAAAATACTAAAAGGTATGTTTTAATTTAATTAGGACTCTGAAAAGAAATCCTGCCCAAGCAGTGATGAAAATGATGATGAGGAGGAGGGGAAGGAGGAAGATGATTATGAATATGATGAAGATGGAGATGATTATGTTATTGATGACTTTGTAGTGCAAGATGAGGAGGGTGATGAAGAGAATAAAAGCCAACGAGGAGAAAAACTGAAATTAGTAAAGCAGAATTCTCTTTGTAAGTTAAATATCAAGAGAATGTTTTATGACTTGTTCTAATCATGATATTATACTAAGTATCAAATCAGCCTTTTACTATCATGTTCTAAATCATTGATTAGGAACTGTGGTTTCATTTTCAGGTAAATTTGTCTAATAATAGTTTATTTTAGTGGTTTTGAGAACCCTTTACACTCTTAAAAATAATTGAGGACCCCAAAGAGCTTTTGTTTCTGTGGGTTATATCTATCAACATTTACCATTGTAGAAATACAAAAGAGAAATTTTAAATATATCTATTAATTAAATGACTTAAAGTAACTCGTGTAATGTGATAAGCTCGTTAGATAATATTTTTCTGAAAAATAACTTTTTCAAAAAAATGAGAAGAATGGCATTATTTTACATTTTAATAAATATATTTAACATCTAGCTTAACAGAAGGCAGCTGGGTTCTTATATCGGCTTTTGCATTCAGTCTGTTGTGATATTTTGTGATATTAGATGAAAGCAATTTTGTTTCACACAGATAGGTAGCTGGAAAAGGGAGGATTGTTTTTAAAGCATTTTTAAAATAATTGTGGATATTCTCATTTGACACCACACCAAAATTGAACAAGTGGTAGTTTCTTAAAGGTTAGTTTGCAGTATGGAATGTGAAAGCATGTGAATGAACTTTTAGTACTTAACATTACATTCCATTGGTTTGTCTTGTAATTTGAATGGATCTTTTACCCATGCATGATTTTGTAACATCACGCACTGATCATTTGGAAAATATTGGTTCACTGGGTTATGTAGCTCTTCCATATTTTGACACATTTCATTATACAGTATTTAAGAAATCACATTCATTAATATCACCACCAATCTCATCAGAAAATTCTTTAGGTATTGGGAAGTTGTCAAGCTCATAGTAACAAATACAAGTTTTTCAAAATTCTAATTTCTACTCAAAAATCTGTTTTTTATCTTTGGTAACAAATACTGTGAGTTCTTGAAATGACAGTTTCTCTTTGCTCATTTTTGACAAAATACTTGACAAATGCCTGAATAACATAGCTGGTCAATAGTTCTCTCAAGTAAACATGGTATTTCAAGTAAACCTGACAAATGAGGCTTTTTTAACTCCCAACTCAGTTTTTTCTTAAAGTACGATATTACACTTGATATGCAGCACAAGTGCTTTATCCATACTTACCATTTCATCTCACTGAATACAAAAAAGGTGTATCCTCAAGATTCAAGATTTAATAAAAGTAATAATTTTTACTGCTTCATCAAGGACATTCTTAAGTGAAAGTAGGTTTTTTACTGAATGCATAGGAATGATTATAATGATTACTAGTAGTTTGATCCTATAGCCATGATTCATGTTAAGGGGTCAGCTGCCTTATGCATAGTTACTTTTGCAACATCATTGAAAATGTCAACATGGTGAAACAGCAGATAATTATCTTAGTGTTATTGCTTTGACCTCACTGATCCCCTTAAATGGACTAGGAGACTTCCAGGGGTCTACAGATCACACTTTGAGAACCACAGGTGTTATCTGATCTTTTGAAGTGAAACTCAGTGAAACCTATCAGGAAATTAGAATCTTTTATATTTTCACACAATGAAAATATAAATAATAGGGCCCTGAAAATTTAGGATGTCTTTAAATATGTATTATTGTTCTGATCCCTATAATTGTACATAAATTTAAAGACTTTTTTATGATGTTTTACAACTCTGGTACAACTCTGTTGGATGAAAACATTTTTTTTCTTCAAGAATGCATTTTTTCCAAAAAAAATTAAAGGGCATATTTACTAAAGTTAAGTGTAATATGGTT
This sequence comes from Tursiops truncatus, assembly GCF_011762595.2. Taxonomy (NCBI): domain Eukaryota; kingdom Metazoa; phylum Chordata; class Mammalia; order Artiodactyla; family Delphinidae; genus Tursiops; species Tursiops truncatus. The sequence goes on from NC_047041.1 coordinate 36,997,250, forward strand.
CAAATTAGATACCATGATTTAGATAAATTAGTAGATTTAGGTATGAATCAAATTTCAAGAAATTTATCAGTTACAGAAATGCCAGTGATAAGCATCTGTGTATTGAAAGTTAATGACTGTTTTCCTTATGTCAGTAGGCACTGGTTCACCTGCCATCTGGACATTTGAATCCCAGGAAAACTCAATTAGGAAGTGTCCCATCATTCTGGATATTAATATCTAGAATGTGATAGAACATTTACTGAGAGATACCCACTCATAAACACTCCTGTTAATTAATGAAAATAAAAGTCCACCACATGGGAACTATTTTAACTTTCTTCTCTATCCTACACTTTTATGCTTGCTTTTGTTTTTTTAAGGGAGGTTTTAGATTTACTGAAAAGTTGAGTAGAAAGTACAGAGAATTCCTATATAACCCCTCATTCAGAGTTTCCCTGTTATTAACATCTTGGATTAGTTTGGTATATCTGGTGCAATCGATGAGCCAATATGAATACATTATTAACTGTAGTTCATAGTTTGTGTCGGGGCTCACTCTTTGTGTTGTACATTCCATGGGTTTGAGAAATGTATAATGATGCAACAGGTATCCACCATTACAATATCAGAACAGTTTCACTCTCCTAAAAATGCCTTGTTCACCACCTACTCATCCCTCCCTCCCTCCCACCCCAGAACCCTTATCAACCACTGACCTTTGAAATGTCTCCATAGTTTTCCCTTTGCCAGAATGTTTTATAGTTGGAATCTTACAGCATGTAGCCTTTTCAGGTTGGCATATTTCACCTAATAACGCATTTAAGTTTCCTCCATGTCTTAATGTGCATGATAGCTCATTTCTTTTTATCACTGAATAATATTCCATTGTATGGATTACCACAGTTCGTTAATCCACTCACCTGCTGAGGGACATGTTGGTTGCTTCCAAGTTTTGGCAATTATGAATAAAGCTGCTATAAATATTTGTGTGCAAATATATCTATGGACATAAGTATCCAACTCATTTGGGTAAATATCAAGGAGTCCTGTGCTTGCTTTTACTATTGAGCATCTCCACCTTAGAAGGAGATGTACCTCATTTTCTATGCAATAGATTTTATCTTATGTGTTCTTAATTGAAGCTTCTCCTTCTGGCTCTATCCTTACAAGCTCTCTTTTCTCAACTTGTAACCATATTAATGCCTTTCCTCCCTTGAGTTAGCATGTTCTATTAGCCACCATTCTAAATCTTATCTTTTGGTTCAAGTCTCCCAGTAACTCTGCAAAGCATTGTGCTTAGACTGTTATACCCATCGATCCAGTGAAATTGCTCTCACCAAAGTTAGTGATAACTTTTTAGTTGCCAAGATGTGCTTTGGTTCTTACGTTAACCTGATATTGCTGTGTGCTTTGCCACTAACCATTGACAACTCTCACTTTCAAAGTTCTCTTTTTCGCTTCTTGCATTCCCCTTTATAATATTGCTTTCCTCTTTTTTCCATTTGCCATGTAAGTATTGATGTTTCTAAAGGTTCCATCCTCAAACTACCTTCACTTTGCTTGTGCTTCAGGCAGTCTCTGCCCCATAACTTCAGCCCAATCTATGGGGAAATTCCCAAACTTTTATTTCCAGCACAGATTTCTCCAGAGTCTTAAGGCCCAATTTTTAAATCTTTTTATTGAACCTTGTCATCAGGGTGTCTTTCAGACATCTCAGACTCAATATGTGCAAAACTAAATGATTGAGAGGGAGCATAAGGGAGTTTTGGGCTGGTGGTAGAACTTGTTTTTTTGATTGTCATGGTGGTTACACAACTTCGTGTTTTGGTTACAGAACTGTGCACCCAAGAGTGAATTTTATGGTATGTGAAAAAGTAAAGCTCAGTAAAGAAATCCAAATGAGCATCCCTACTTCCCAAAAAATTACTTAAATCGTTAATCAGCTTCACTTCTCTTTGTAATCCTAATACACATTAGACTTGGTGACACATTATAAGAACTTATTAGTTGGATGGATGGATGATTAAGATAAACATATTGACTGAAGACTCCTTGGTCTTATAGTTTTAAGAAACAAAAATGTTAGGCGTGACCAGATTTATTAATACGTCAGAGGAAAAAAAAAACACATATTTTTATGTGATGATTTATGATTTGATTAATGTTTTTAATACGTAACAATGATTATGCCATTTAAGAATATAATAAATGAAGCTAAATACAGGCAGTTTTTGATATGCCAAGGGATTATGTTCTAAAAGTTGCTATAAATCAATTCTTACATTTGAAAATCAACATACATTTTCTTGTTAAAGCAATAATCTATATGATGAATAGTGAACACCCTTCTGTGGCCTGGGTTAGGTTGTAATTAGGCTAGTATTCCCAGATTCATTCTCCCCCCATCCCCAACTTCTATAAGAACAGTGGCAACTACTCATATTCAACATGTGATCAGAATTTGGGAGAAATGTTCAGAACTCCAAATTCAGCACTCACTTGAGACTCACAATCAGTGGCATATGCAATTTTACCTTTTTGAAGAGAACAGTTCTACTGTAGGAAGACATTTTGTTACTTCCTTGCTATCTGCCATTTGGCTCTGAAAGACAGACACATTTGTAACACCTTAAAATAGAATAGTTTGCCTCCTGCTACATGGTTGAAGCACTTAAAAGACAGTCTTTTTTGCTTCTCATCAATCCCTATTATTATTTATTCATATTTATTCTGAGACTGCAACTCCCAGAAAAGATACCAAAGAAAGTAGAGGGATGGACTAGCAATGGTTTGTTGTATTACAGATCTATATAGTTCACATGGTAATAATGTTATACACAGGTAGAGAGATAGGAACACCTTCAGATTTGTAGATACTAAAGATTATATTATTTTTCCAGTACTCTGTCATATGTTCAGAGTGACAGAGAACCAAGTAGTACATTATAAAAGTACATCTCAGTCTACTAGTGCCTTGCTAGAATACTGGAAATTAGATAGAGTGAACATTAACTTAGTCTCCACCTAGCAATTAAACAGAATCATTCTATCAACATGCATGGTATGACTAAGAGCAGTCTCACAACAATTTATGTTAAATATTAAATCCTCTCGAGAACTCCTCCTCTTGTTTTAGGATAAATAAAAAGTACCAGTGAAATCATATGGCACAAGGGAAAAGTAACCCTGCCCTGAAGACTCGGGAAGAAAATGCCCATGAAAAAATGTTTCATTAAAGGAAACAGAAGAAAATTGTACAAAGCATTTGCTTTGCAATCTATGAAAAAGAAATAGTAATGAGGAGAGAACAATTTGAGGTGAAAGGGAGGTAGTTAAGGATACACTGCCAGAAATGAAAAATATAAAGTCAGAAATAAAATCTATATTGAAAGCAGTAGAGAGCAGAATTAACAGTACAGAAAATCTCATCAATGATATGTAGGTTAAACCCTAGAAGCTTCTAGCATAGAGAGAAAAATAAAACATCATTTCTAAAGGAGGAGATAATACATAAAGGAATAGAATTGAAGACCCTATTTCACAAATTCCTGGCGGGGGGAATACAGAACAAATGGAAATCTAAAGGAAGAAAATTACATAACCTTAGTGAGATATATAAAAGATTTGAATGTGTTCAGAGGCTTACCATGTTTCTGGATATAAAGACACATGGAGATGTGAATTCAAAGGTATCATAGAAGAAAATGTTTTTGAGTTGCCAAACACACCTGTTTATGCAGATTAAAGAGGCTTACATCCTAAGTTGATGAAAAATATTTTCAAACAGGCATATGAAGGAAGTATTTTTGTAATTACAAGAGTAAAGAAAAAGTCCTCTAACCATTCTTTTTAGAACTATAAAAATTGTTTAATATTAGGTGCCATATTAATGTGTTGCATATGTCAAAAGAGAAAAAATAATAATTTCAATAGATTCTAAAAAGGCATTTGATAACATTCAATGCCCATATCTAGTTTTCCAAAAAGTCTTATGAATAGTTATATGAGCATATGTCCTTTACATAACAAAGAATATTTTAAACCAAGATCTAACATCATAATGAAGCACTAGAGGTATTCTCTTTAAAATAAAGAACAAGACAAAAATATTTCCTACTTTGTTCTAGGTGTTTTCAACAATGCAACAGATGTGAAAGTAAAACAAGAAATATAACTATTGAAAAGGAAAAGACATTATTGAACATAATATGATTATACACAAGCTATCAGTTTCTGACTTATTTAACCAAAGATACAGAAGTTAAGAGAAAGGATATGAATATATTGAGAGTAGGAGTAGATGCAGCATCTATTTCCATATTTTTCTTAAGTTCTTTTTTCTCTATATGAGTGGGAGGCACCTGTTGGAGTAGAAAAAGGGGCCCATTTCTTGCTCTGCCCCTGCCCTCTTACACTGGACTTACATCTCCATTTCAGAAGAAAGTACACCAACAGTCCATGTGCTTCTATTCTCTAATAAGAGAATATTTATAAACATTCTCTTGGTTTTTGAAATAAACTTAGCACTAGCAAGACTACATCCTCCTCAGGGTAGGGGAGAAAGCAGTCAGTGCCAGGAATTCCCAAACAGTATCTCTCTCACCAGCTCTATAATGTTCCAGGAAGCTCATTTTCCTTAGAAAAACATCTCAAAAAATGCCAGATGCACAATAAATATGTAAAACTCAGTAGTTTTCTTATATGCTGTCAATAATTTAGAAGATATAATGAGGGAAAATTCCATTTACACTAGTGAACAAAATTATTACCAGGCCTAATCTTAAGAAGAAAAGCATGACTTTACAGGTACAAGAATAAAATTTACTGTGGAATAAGGAAAGGAAATGTGAGTAAAAGAAGAGATAAGCATGTTTCTGGGAGGTAATAAATCATACAAGAGGTTATATCTTCTGAAATTAATGTTTTGATTCAGCTTTGCAAACACAATCCTAAAGTTCTCTTGAAAGAACAAATACATGAGAATAAATAACATTTGAAAACAAAAAATAAAGTGGAAGGACTTGCCCCACCAGATATAAAAAGTAATCATAAAATTGCAGTAAGTAAAACAATATTGTACTGATGTGAGAATGACAGCCAGATCAGTAGGAAAGGAAGGGCAGATGGGGCTGAAACAAAACCTTAGCATATATATGAAATACATGATAAAGGATGCACAGAAAATCAACAGAATGACCAAACTATCCAATGATTGGGTGTGGGGAAGGTGATTAGCTACCTTGAAAAAGTCAAGTTATTCCTAAATATGAATATTGTTTATTTTCTCCTGTATCCTTTTGAAATTTTTTATAATCATGGAGAAAAGTTAGAAACAATATTTCTGGGGTATTCCACAGAAGCCCATCCAATATAGGGATTAAAGTGATGAGAAAAGCTCTGGGGGAGGTCTGAGCTCTATTCCTGACTCTGCCTCTATCTAGTTGTGTAATAAGTTATTTCATCATTGAGTCATTTGTACTAGTCTTGAAGGATTTGAATTTTATTTTCTCCAATTTCCCATTCACGTCTAAAATCCTATGTTCTGAAGTATGAAAGTATCAAATCTAACTACCATGCGGAACAACATCTATGTAGGGGATTGTAGCATGAAATCTAGAGTCAGAGTGTCTGTTCCAGCCTTGGTTCCAACACTTACTAACTATATGATCTTTGGGAAGTTTTTCATCCTCTCTCTTTTTCATCTTCATTCTCAGTGACTAGACAAGTCACTGAGCCAGCTATAAAATTAGGATAATTAAGCAATTTCTCCTATTTCTTAATTTCTTAGCCTTGGAGAAAGGAACCCATTGTATTTAGGCAATTGTTTTGTCTGTTGGATTCTAATACTTATTTTAAATTAATTTCAGATTCTTTTAGTGACCACTATACTCACTTTGAAAGAGTTGTGAAGGCTCTTCTGATCAATGCTCTAGATAAATCTTTTCTGGGAACATTATATGGTAAGTTAATAATATGAATGGAAGAATCAGGGGTTTTTCCCAATTTTTAAGCAGCCTCATTGTTCTATATGTATATATGTGTGTGTGTGTATAAACAAAACCACAGAGACCCAATCTTAAGGCCCTCCAGTTGTTCCCTCTAGTATCAACTACAGCAAAAGTCCATTCACATGAAAAACTTGTTAGTGTTTATTATTTGTGATATGTGAAAGTACAATAGAAATAGTTTCCCTGCCCTTTGAGAGTTCACAGTGAACTTGAGGATACAGGACATATACTAATTAAACAGCAGGGTAATTCAACACCCATGTGTTGTCCCAGCCTAAGCGCTAAGCTCCTTGAATTTCACCAAAAGTTATATGCTTTTTTATGCTTTTGTGCCTCGTTGTTTCTCCTTAGAGTATAATCCCTTCCTACCTTAGATTTTCTAAGTGAGTATGAAATCATTTCCACTATGAAAGCTATCTGTGACCCATTCAAATAATATTTGTCACTCCCTCATTTGTGCTGTCATTATCCTGAGTATGAGTATGGTGGCACTGATGTATATGCACTTTTCATATATATTGAAAATGTATTTTTGCTTTCCTCCCTTTCAAGAGTGTGAGAAGAACCATACTTTCTATATACACACCCCTTGTATCTAGCACGGAATCTGGCTCTTAATAAAGACAATAAATATGTTGTGCTGAATGTCTACCAAAGTTCCAGAGTAAGATTTCATTCAGACTTTATTGAACAAATATTTGTTGAGTGCCTACTAAGGGCTGGGCATTATTTGAGGGCTAGGAATATGGCAATGACTATGACATGGAAGATTCTTGCCTCATGTTGCGTAAAGTCTAATGGAAGAGACAGCAATGAGTAAACAAATATATAACATGATATGATTTCACCTAAGGGATTAATTCTTGAAAAAATATAAAATAAGATAAGGAAATCAAGAGTGATAAAGGAAAGGAAACTCTGTTAGTTAGATTGGTCAAAGAAGGTCTCCCAAGTGGTATCTTTTGAACAGAAACCTGAATGAAGTGAGGGAGGAAGCAATGCATGGATCTAGCAGAGAGCACAGCAAGTGTAAAGACCCTTAGAAAAGAGTAAGTTTGATGTGTTCAAGGAACAATTAGAGAGCCTGTGTGGCTCCTTCCTTTCCCTAATGCTCTGATGGAAGGATTTTCTTTAACTTCATTAATTTTTTTAAATTTAAAATGTTTCTAACCAACCAAGCAAGTTATCTTCTTAAAACTATGGGAAGAAATCTTTATGCAATTATTTAAATATTTTATACGGGCAAAGTGCTTGGTTTTGTTGTTGTTGTTATTATTCCCCTGAACAGATGGCACCAGGCAAAAATCATATGCACAAGATATGTTGACATCTCTTCATTATTTGGATAACCGCTTTGTTCAGCCTCGTCTAGAGAACTTAGTCTCTAGAAGTCGTTGGAAAGAGCAATATAAGGTATAGTTTTATTTGTTTTTGAATCTCTGGTCGGGGGATGGGGTGGGGTTGGAGTGGGAGACCTCCCCACTCCAGTCCTTCAATAACCAGTCACACTGAATAATCTTCTAAATTATTAACAATTTTCTTTGTTAAATAATCAGCTTGTTGTTTCTCATCTCTTCTAAAGGCTATAATTGTTTTAGTCTTTCACACTTGTTATATCTATCCAATAATTAAGTAGTCCTAAATGGTAAATTTAGAACATCTCTAAGGCTTAGCCCATCTGTTAAAATGAGGAGATTGTCTCACAGGATGTTAATTATTTCAGAAAAAAGTTTCATTGTTAAAGAAGGTTGAGAAACAGTAGGGTTAACTTAACTGGAGGACTTTCAAGGAGCATTAATGTGTGAATTTATACTGTAAATCTTCAAGAGGGCAATGTAGAATATAATACTTTCCAAATTTGTGTTTCACTATGAGGCTTCTTTTCATGAAATACCTATTATTACCTTCTAGGATATTGGTTCCCATAACTTAATTAGGGAAACACTGACTTATGTAGTCTTTGACATCCTTCTCCACCTTAAGATTTTGTAGTTCTACCAATTTGGGGGAAACATCTTTTTAATTTATAAGATATATTTGATTTCATGTTATCACCTAGATTTCTATTTTATGATCTCTAATAGTAGAGGCTGTACTATATGATTTTTAAGTCTTTTCTTCCTCCCTACTTCTAACATTGTAGCTTCTAATAATTAGCAAGAGGAAAATGGCAAGATAGTAGAAGTTCAAGTTCCTTATAGTCCTTCTAGCACTTAAATCGTTAGCTACTTTACCTCATTTATGTGAGGAGATTTGGCTTCATCCAAGGCCTGTTTGGCCTTGAATTACCTGATGATAAATTAGCCACAGATGGATTAGGTTTAAGGACAGTTACGGGATTATAAAAAAAAAGAATTAAAAGACTTCAATTTGGAGAATAGCTTGAGTTTAGGGCCACCATATATATCTTTTTGACTTTGGGTGATTTTTTAACTTTTGTAAATTCCAGTTTATTCCTCAGATAGAGAAAATATTTATTTACTTTTAAGGTAAAGCACATAGCATAGCTCTTAGGATGTGGTATATATATATTTGTCTTTAATAAAACAATAGCATATTGATCATTTAATTTTCCCAGGTAACTGATATGCAAAGTAAGGTATCTTATTTGATCTTTAGAGTAACCCCTCAAGGAATGTACTATTATTTGCTCCATTTTAGAGATGAGAAAATTGTGACTCAGAAAAATTGAGTAACATAAGGTTACACAGCTAGTAATTAGCCAGGCAGGCCAATATTTGAACCTAGAAACCTTAGGTGTAGGGTTTCTCAGACTTCAAAGCCCATCCATTCTGCTGTAGTATGCTTTACCATACTATGGTAGGTTATGTTGAGTTTGAATAACCCAATGTTGAAATAATAACTGTAATATACAAGAAAATATTAGCTTAAAAATTTAGAGACAGAGATGATTCAGTACTATCTTGGTCAGGATAAGCTAGGTTATGCTGCAAAAATAAATAATGTGACAAACAAAGTAAACCAGCAACGAAAATCTCAATAACTTAACCCAACAAAGTTTATTTTTCACTTATATGTCCAATGTGAGTCAATAAGGGTGCTCTGTTTATTGTAGTCACTCAGAGAACCAAGCTGATAGACCTTTCATCTCAGCATGTGCTTCTGTGAATACCAGAGAAGCAGGAAGGGAAGATGGTTAGTCATCTGTTCACTCTGAATGTCAGCCTGTAAGTGACATGTGTCATGAAGTACCATGAAATATGAGAAACAGTAAAAAGTAGACAAAAGACAATGTCTTTGTGAATCATACAATGTAAAAAGGAAACTATATTGGATACTTAATTACTGTCAGGCTGATAGAGAATGCAGTTTAGTGACCCTGCTAATGTGCTCATTGTGTGCAGTTCAAATATTGTGGTAAACTGATCCACGCTACTAATTACAGCAGTAGTATCTAGCACAGGTCTAGAGCGTAAGCAAAACTACTCAAGCACAAGTAATTTCACAGCTTAATAAAGCTTATTTATGAATACCAAATATTTTCTGAGTTTGTTTACTTATTGCTAACTCACCTATTAGACTGGCCATAGCAATACTGGCGACCTAGAAATCCTAGTTCAAACTTGTTTATTTTCCTAGTACTTTAGTAAGAAACCATAGGAGAATTAAATTATTTCTGGGATATTTTGTGGAAAATATAATTCATACAATGGAGACTGAATGTGATCTTGTTTTTTCTTAATTTTTTACTAACCTAAATGAATTTAATCATTTTATTATATTATTCTGAATTTTTTTCTGCTCATTCTTTCCTATTTTAACTAACTATTATATCTGGAGATGAGAAGAGGGAAAAGAAGTAAATCAAAACCTGTGAAAAGCACTGCTTAATAGTAACAGAAGTTTGAGCATTATGAAACTAATTTTTTTCCTAATCTGGTTTCTTTTCATTTACTAGCCTAAATTATAAATTCACTTTTAAAATTTAAATATATCTTGTGCTCAGTACTAAAGTAAGAAATACCAGTGTGTTTTGCTCTTACATCTTGCCCTATCATTGTGATTTCTAACCTTGATTTTAATTTGGCTGGGCTCTTTTTATGTTTTATTTTATTGTTGCTTTTCTTATCCTTTAAACCTTCATTACATTTTGAAATTATTTTCAGGAGCGAGTAGAAAATTATTCTGATGTAAGTATCCATTTGAAGAATCCTGAGAACTGTTCCTGCCAGGCTTGTGGATTGAATCGCCACTGTAGATATTCGGTGCATTTATCAGGAAAGTTATATAACACCAGGACTATGGAAATAGATGATTTCATGTCACATGATAAACAGGTATTTTTTCCCTTCATTTTAGTTCTCAACATTTAGAAATTTTCACTAAATAAGCCTGCACAAGTAACACTAAGTTATTTTCACAAATGGAGAAAGCACCAGGAGAAGGGAAAAGAATACAAGGAAAGAGTGTGCAGTTTTTGAATGTGAAAAATACGTGTTATATAGCAGATTCACTCCAAATTCAGTCAGATACTGAAATAGTGCATACTGTCTAAGTATACATCACCCAAACTGCGGGGGAGAGGGGAGAGGGTATAGGATGAGGATGAAAAGGGAGGTAACTGGGGCAGGGGAAGCAGAAGTCCTTTGGGAGTCCAAAGGAGAATTTGACCCCAATGGAAATTTTAGGGCAGATAATCTACCAAATTGACAATCCACAGACAGAGAGGCCTATTCACCTCAATATGAGATTTGAAGGAAAATTGTGCTTCAGCCTAGACTACATCAGAAGTGTTTCAGAGCCTAGAGCAATCACTATATATTTAAGGTCCTGTTAATTTTGAATGAATAGACAAAACAGAAGAAAATGTTTGAAATATTTGAAGAAATGTATTTGATAAACAAGAACAGAGCAATGCAATGTGAAGAAAGAAAAAGTGCAAATGTGTACTACTTCTATTTTTAAATCTTTGTAAAACTGTTGCACTTATAAATGCAAAAATATTAATATTGAGATCTTCCTCTGAAATTCCCTCCATGGATTCCGCATCCACTGATACAGAGGACCGACTGTGTATTAATTGAAAAAAACCCCTGTCTCTGTGGACCTGTGCAGTTCAAACCCTAGTTGTTTAAGGGTTGACTGTACTATGTTTATACCTGCGGTTGGTTAAATCTGCAGAGAGGATTCCGCAGATATGGAGGCCCAACTGTGGGACTTGAGCATCTGCAGATTTTGGTATCAGGGAGGGTTCTGGAACCAATCCCCTGCGGCTACTGAGGAGGGACTGTAGTTTTAGTTACAGCAGTCTTGGGTAGTGTACTGAGATGAGAGGCGTTGGACCACCAGGTTATGGTAAAGTCTGAGAGCATGGATGAGAAGGAAATCGCCTAGAGGAAAAATATGTGAAATCTGAAAGGCAGTTAGGAGGACTGAAAACAGTCAGTTTTTCAGTTTTGCCCAGAGTCTGTCCAGACTCCTCAAGATGCTTAAGAACCAGTGGGAGGAGGCAGTAATTTTGAGGCAAGTGTCAAGGTGTAATGTGTCCATGCAAAGAACAGGCCAAGAGGAAAGAGAATCCCATAACTCAGTCTATTGCACTAAATGTTCCTAGAGACCTAGGAACAAAATCCAAACTTCTTCCCATCCTTCCTCTTTCCTTGAGGATCTTTTTTCTTTCTTCTCCATACTTTAATTTCCTTAAGAAGCTGGCTGCTCCTCTGTATTTGAGGGCCTAGAGAAATACCTCAAAAAGCTACCTACAGTGAGCTGGATATTATAGATGTGTGTAATGCATGTTTCATTATATTTCCTTGCTTTAATTTGTTAAACAGTGTTAATTTACGTTTCTCCATGCTGTATCTAATAAATTACAAATCAGATTATTTCTATTGCCTTGCAATCACCATCTTCTGCTTTAGGAAAATTTGCTGACAGTTTTTACCTTTGTTTCCAATTATATCTTTGGTATGTAGGGTACCTTAGTTCACACTGGTAACTGAGATAGTTGTCTTCAGATTTATCAGTTCATAGAACTATGCTAACCCTGCACAGTGGATTAGTAATCATTTATATGTCACTTTGCTTATCTGCTTTAAGATAATCATCACAGAACTTATCATTTCTCTCTCTCTCTGGCAAGTTTTTTAATACTGTCTATCTCGTTAGACTAACGTCCTTCTTTTTTTCTTTCTTTTTTTTTTTTGGCTGTGCCGCACAGCTTTTGGGATCTTAGTTCCCTGACCAGGGATTGAACTTGGCCCCTCGGCAATGAAAGTGCCAAGTCCTAACACTGGACCACCAGGGAATTCCCTAGAATAGTGTCCTTAATGTTTAGAAATGCAATTAGTTAATAAAAAGTACTCTCTGAATATATTTCTGGACATTTAAGGATGCTATTCTAACAGCATAGATTCATTTTACTTGTTTTTAGTACTTCATATAAATAGCATGCTACAATATAAGCTGTGTTGTACTGTATGCATTAATTCATAAGGTATAGTGGGCTATAACAATACAGTAGAACAGGGGTGGGGTGAAAGGAGAGGTCCACTTGGCAGTGTATGCAACTACTATATCCATTTACTGTTTACATTTACTGTTTTCTATGAAGCCTTACTAACAATGGTTTAGGCTCTTCCATATAAAATGTGATCACATTTGGGAAAAAAATAGTGTGAGAATATTCTAAGGTAATTTTGGGTTTATTGACCTCCATAAGTGTAAGGTAGACACCAAGAGGGTAGGAATTAGAAATGGAAAGGAGTAAATTATAATGTTTAATATTTTCAGTGGATATTTTTATTTCATAGAGAAAAAAATTAGAGATTTTTAAACACCTCTCCTTCCCTTTTGTCCCAACTTAAAAATTCTATATAGATAAATTCCTCTTGTTTTGTGGAAATATATAGAATACAATGCAATAGAAGTAAAAAAATCACATTATTCTTCCAGAACAACCATAGGAGACTTCTCCCACATCATCTGTTCTAATGGCAGAAATGGAGAGACTAGCCCTAGTGTCCACTGCAACTGTTGTGGTATCTTTTTACTCAAAGTGGGAGGCACTGGCAAGTGAACTGTAATTTATACGACTAGTTTGATGATAATGTTGCAATAGGAATGATACTTAGAGTGAGTAAGCAATGAACAATAATACCTGATTGTGTCTGATGATCTGAAAAACAGATTTTCCCAGAACATGAACAGAAATCTGAACATGATTTTCTTCAACTTTTGGGGATTTTAAGAAAGGTTTTAAGGTATCGCAGATACCATCTTCACAAGATGATGCATCAAACCTGACTCTTGCTGATCATCATATTTAACTTTCATTCATCTTTATCAGTATACTCTTGTACTGTGTATTGAACTCATCACCTGTGTGATCCCTACAGTGTGATTTCAGAAAAACGGTACAGTTATTTGCCAGATAGAAGACAAGTTACATAGATCAATATTGTAACTATATCATTTGTACTGAATTCATGAAAGCATAACCTATTATGCACGTAGACACAGAGACAAATACATAAGTTAGGAAGAAGTTTGTCTGTTTCCTCAGGTTACTCTATGAGAATAAGATTGGTCATGTTATAAAGTTTGGAGCCCTTTCTGATGCGTTTTCTACAATGAGTGAAATAATGTAGGTACAATTATATTTAATTTGGTCAGTGCAGGGATACTGTTTTCCTATTTTAGCTATAGGTGTGTATAACAAAGTATACATTCAAAACATTCTGAAAGAGAATGGGTGGTTGACTTCACAAGAATAGTATTCTTAATTGTAGAATCCCAGAAGTCCATATAAACATAGAAATCAAAAATTTTATAGTTTTCTAACAATAAAATACTAATGTGTTATAATTATATCAGACTCATTAATTCAGGAAACAAATAGGATAAAACACAGTTATTTTTTACTTCGCAGAATATTTTAGAAAAAAAGTAGTTAAAAACTACCAATTTTTAATATTGGTATGAGAGTTTGTTTCAGTTTGCATGTTGTTTATAAGCTAGAAAATTATCATAATCCAGGCATTTTTACCTCAGTAACTGTATATACAATAGCTTGCATGCTTTTCTTGTTTTGGGGTGTGGCTGTCCTTTTCCTTATAAGCCATTTTTCTCCTCCTTCCCAAACTTGGCTGACTCTGTGTTTTAAAGACTTAGTTCATGCATCACCTTGTTGAGGATTCTTCTCCTTTCTGGATTGGGTTAATTGTCCCTTCTCTGTACGTTGATTGCATCCCAGGCATAGCATTTGGCACATTGTTTTGTAATCATTTGTTTTTCTCCCAGGGCTGTAAATTCCCCTGATACAGGTGGTACATATTTCATTTCTGCATCTCCAGTGCTTAGCTCAATACTTGAAACATAGCAGTTGCTCAGTTTTTATTAACTGGGTTATTTAAATAAAAGAAGGTAAAGGAATCATTGTATAAATTTAAAAAAAATTAAGCATTTATTGGATTCTACTTTTAAAGAAAATCTGAAAACCAGAAAGGCTGTACATTCATTACAATATCTTCACTTCATATAGCAGATGATGTTTATTTCTTCCTTTAGGTGTTTACTGTTGGCAGAATTTGTGCTAATCGTACCAGAATTTACCACGAACTGAAACATTTTAAATTCAAGCTGTACCAGGAATGTTGCTCCATTGCAAAGACAGAAGAGGTTGAAGATGAACAGGTTAAAGAAACAGTGGAGAGAATTTTCAATCAGTCAAAAGAAGGTGGCTGGATTAAGGAGGTAAGGTATTCAATATTGAAGAACCATTTCATCGAGTAGGTTCTGGAGCCTAATTTTGATCAGCAAAAGGATACAAATTATGAGAGTAGAAGACAGTAAAATTTAAAAGAGAACCTCTCTTTCTCTCCCTGTCTTTGTATTTTCTCTTCTTCCACCCATTCCTTTCATGCTTATCATTGACCTACCCTGAATAGGTGCCCTGATGTTCTAAGCATTCGCTCAACTCATCAGATAAATTTTAATCAGCAATGATACTGTCCTTTAATGAAGGACCTCTGTCCTTTCAGTTTTATGTATGTGGTTTTCTTTACATATATATTAAGTCCCCTTATTTTCTTTGACAAAGTATAGGACTCACCTCTGCTTGTCTGCTTCCTATCTTTAGAACAGTTCTTGTGACCTGAGAGAGAAGAAGCACCTGGTGCCAATCTGAGGAAAGGATCTCGGCTGCCAGTTCTAATACCACCCACATCCTCTTCTTGAGGACATGGGACTGAGCAGTGAGCACTGTAACTGGAGATCAAGGGGAATGCAGAGGTTTCAGGCCACGGCACTGATTTTGATTCCCCCATATCCTGTTGATCACTAAATTTGATATCAGGGATAAAGTGGGGGTTTTGAAGAGTGCACTGGATTCCCGAAGATCTGCTGGCAGCTCATAAGCTCTGGTCTGCTCACAGAGCTTTTAGAATTGTTATGGTGCATGGAAAGAATGCTAAAATGATTGCAATCTTCTAAAACAAGTCTAGTTACATGACTGTATAAGAGAGAACAGATAAGAGATTTTCAGGCAACTCAGTATATTTAATCTTAAAAAAAGAAAAAGGCTGACTTGAGATCCATTGCCTGCGTTATTTATATCATAGGGAAATTTGTAAAAGAAAAAAATAAAAAGAGAGCTTAGAGAATACACTTACGAGCAAAAGGAAAGAAAATGAGAACAACAAAACAGGAACTTCTTAGGACATTACAAGTTCCACAGAGGTCTCCTGGGCTGGTGAATGACATCAAGATTGGTTTCCCTTTTGACAATTATCTGCCCACCACAAACCACCACCCACTGATCCCCTTGCCTGCCCCCCACATCTTGACCCTTAAGTCGTCTTGCTCTCATTTTTCTCTCTTCAGCTTTTTATCTTTTACTTTGCTTCCACTTCTCTCACTTCCAGTTCTTTCCTCCTTATCCTTCTCTGTGCTTTTTCATTTGCCTTGGGGAAGAGCCATCACTTACCCAGTAAGTCCCAACTTCATTTTCCTTAATGACATTAAATTCTTAAGTGCTTTTATTGATGCATTTAAGTGTTGCCAACCCTCTCCTGGAGTTGAAAGACCTTTTGGAACACTGCATTTTTAAAAAAATTATGTACTAGGTGTAGCAAAACCACTGTGCATTACATATATTATATAATAATTTCATATGTAGGGAAGAACATTAAACTTCTTGCAGAAAAAAGTAAAAGCATTTCCAAATCACATACCTTAGAGGAAGCTTAACAAGGTCCATGACAACAGAAGGGACCTGGAATAAAAAAAACATTCTTAAGAAAAGAAAGCCAAGTATCACATTATGCTTAAAGAATAACACTTAGCATTGGGCATTGAAGGTATTTCAAGATGGTGCATGTTTAGGACAATGTGCACATTTTTTTTCACATAAAATACCAAAGAACTTCATTTTCTTTTTGAGATCCTTCCTACTTTAAAAAAATTGTCTATAGACTTCCTCAAAAGATTTCCTAGAAACCAAAGAAGTTTATTAGCCATTATAAACCCATATGCAGCTTTGTGTGCTGTGATTAAATTTCAGGATTTATCAAGTACCCTGACATTTTTCAGCATCACTCTGCCTCCCCCTCAGTGTGTGTGTGTGTGTGTGTCTTTGAGTAATAGCACTACATGTGTTCTTGTGATGCATGACTTCTTCTTGGCCACAGTTATTCTAACCCTTTAGAATGCCAGGGCTCAGTGCTATTATACTTGAGTGGCCACATCCGTGGCTCTTTCTGCTCTTAGCTCTCAATTATTATGTGAACCCCTTCTTTTACCTTACACAAACTATCTGTTCCTGTCATTCCTCCCCCAGCTTGTGTTTCACACCTTGCTTTTTTCCTTACCTGACTCTTCTTCCTCCGAGCATTTTCCTTCCATTATCTCGGGATATCTCAGCATTTCTTCCCAAAGACCTGCCAACTAGACTAACTTCATTCTTCTTATTCTTCCTCCTAACAGTTGAACTAGGAGATCTGTTTTTAACTAATGATATTAAAAGGGTAGGAGCAATTCAAGTGTAAGAAAAGAGCAAATGATAAGAAAATTGTAATACAAAATTATAATAAAATGAAAATATATAATAAACATAATAGTAATATATGTCTAATTCTAAATTAGAGCTGAAGAACAGAGTATCATATGCACTGGCAAATTCTAACAAATGTTTTTTCTTTAAAAAGAGAGTGCCTATGATGATGGGGTTTCCAGGGAAATTGAAGACAGGATTATTGGGATGGGGTGGTGAATACATAACACCAGGAAGTGAATAAAGTGTGTCCATAGAAGTATCAAGTTTCAGTTCCTATCACCACAAGCATCAGAGTTATCAGGATCCTCCCTCACTTTACTGGGAGTAAAACCAGAGCTCATAAGTAGAGTTAAGAAACCATTAGGTCAGTTCATCTCCTCAGCTGAAGGAAGCACTCTGAAATCTGTCAAGCTTGAAATCTCCAAATCATCCCAATTCCTCTCTTCTCTTGTCTTGCCCTGGTCTCTACTCTCCACCTTCATTGCTGTCACTCAAATTTAGGCCCTCATTACCTAAATTATTACAGTAGACTATTATAGTAAGTAGTTGCCAAACCATTCTAGACTAGATGTTTCACCTTTTTTTTCCCCAAAAAATACACCTCAGATAGTGTCAATTTCCTGCCCTAACACCTTTGGCAGTTTTCCATCGCCTGTCCCATTATTGCTAAACTCTCATTTCATACTGCCTCTTTGGTTCAGTCTTATCTCTCTCAATTCCCCTACAAAACCTCAGATTGTAGTCAAATCCCGTACTTTCTTGTCTTGTCACTGTTGTGTGGACTTTTGTCTCCTAGAGAAAACTCTCCACCAAATCGTTGCCTACCAAATCTTTTTCCCCAGGACAGCTTAAATGTCACTCTTTCCTGGTCACCTCAGCTAACCATAACCTCTCTTCTGAACCCACGTAACAGTGTCTATACTTCTTTATGGCACTTGTTATTTGTTGTCATTGGTGAACTCTGTTCTCCTTAGGGGCAGGGAAAGCAATTTTTTTAATACCCAAACAGTCATTAGCAGAGTATTTGATATATGTTATGTGTTCAGCAAATTTTTGTTGAATAAGTTATTAAAGTTGTTATGTTTTTACTATAAATATGATAATAGAAAACTTATAATTTATAAGAAAGTTATGAAATTAATAATAATGTTCATTTTGATCTCTTTCCAATGCTTTATATGAATTAGAAATGCTTATTTGAAATTGAGTCCCTGTTCATAATAAAAAGATTTTTGTTCACAATTACCATGAGATTAACTTGCTCCTATTTGTGTCTGTAGATTGAAAAGGCCTAGTTTATCTTCACTGCTTTGAGTAAAATAACTAGCTTTTTTATTGTATACACAGAAATACGATCAACTTCAAGAATATCTCAGTTCTGCGGATTACTTTCAAGATGAGAAGTTTGACTGAATTGTAACCCATTTCCTTCAGAGAAGATTTTATAAATTCCTGTAAATTTGAAGATCATGAGTCTTGTTTCTCTGTATCATGTGACATTTATATATTTTATGTATAGGTTCATGGCAAAATATCTTGTGTGAAACATATGTTCATCTTAATTTCCATGAAATGGCACTCTACAGTCTAATAAAACTTTTATCCACTGTACATAGAAAACATAAGCTTAATCATTGTTAAGTGTATTTTAAAGTTATATAACAATGCCTTTATAACATACGACTATCAAGTGAATGAGCTGTTCATGTACTGTCAGTTTAATAGAAAAACACTGTATTTAAAGAATGTATTTAGACTAACATCTATATGTATTTATTGCTGAATTCCTGCCCAGATCTGTTTATTACCCTTTTGCAGTATTTTAAATGATCTTCACTAATATATTTTTTACTACTGTCATTATCTAAATCAGTGGGCCATGAAAGAAACATCAGTGTCTCATTCAATTCAGTTTCCTTGCCTCAGAATCAGACTGTAGCTTACCCATTTTAAGTAGAGGAGTGCTTTTTCTCCTCTTCCAGAGTTTCCCTTACAAATAGATTTCAGGCCTCCAGAGTCTTCCAACCCTCACATTCAGGAATAATTTCATGATATGTATTTTCATGCTTCATAATGTTCGTTCTTTTTCCTATCCAATTTTGTCTACAGGTTAATGATTTAAGATGTAGTTTATTTATTTTTATCCATTACTTTTCCCACATAACTATTTATGTTAGGATCAGAAGATCTCAGAGAGACAAATTCAGCCAAAAATAGTTTAAAAGCATATTTTGGCATCTTCATTGCTTTGTACATCTACATTTTCACTTAATATAAATATAATAAAGTAAATAATAAAGTAAAATGGTTTCAGAGTGAACAAATGGACCATGTCTATTCTGTATCTTTAATTCTTAAAAGTGGTATTCTCATAGGATCCAGTTCACTGTGGAATTTTATTTATTTATTTATTTTTTACATCTTTATTGGAGTATAATTGCTTTACAATGGTGTGTTAGTTTCTGTTGTATAACAAGGTGAATCAGCTCTACATATACATATATCCCCATATCTCCTC
Source organism: Tursiops truncatus (assembly GCF_011762595.2). Taxonomy (NCBI): domain Eukaryota; kingdom Metazoa; phylum Chordata; class Mammalia; order Artiodactyla; family Delphinidae; genus Tursiops; species Tursiops truncatus. The sequence continues at coordinate 37,016,772 of NC_047041.1, forward strand.
CCTCTTGCGTCCCCTGTGGAATTTTAGATACTTGTTTCTTACTTGAAGTGTTGGTTGAACCTAGCTTCATCTGTTATGTGGTTCATGGAATGGACTTCATAACAAACTGCATACATTAAAAATTGCATTTTATTAAGTCCTTACGTAGAGATTACTTAATATTTTCTGCAATTAATTTTCCAAAATTATCCCTATTATCATTGTAAACGAAACAGGGAGAAAGAGCTTACAAAGTTGTGAGAATACTGATGCTGATGTTTCATGTGAGGAGTGCATACCTTTTTAAAAGTGTGAAATAGAAATTTCAGTCACATATCTCTATTATTCTTATTTTTCTGTCGTATGGGAATAATCCTTAACTATATGAAGCCACAGTTGAAAGTTGAAGTGAGTGTCCAAAAAGATGCAAGGCAGAGTTTAGAGGAAAAGTGATAGTCAAGTGGGAAGGGTGAAGGATCATGAATGATTTGTTAAAAAAGAAGTCCAAGAAAAGCAAGGGAATGATCTCTAAAGTATCTCTGATGACCCGGGAAGCATCACTTCTTGTATGTGACACTACAGACAAGCTTGAGCCAGCTGAAGAGTGAGAGTTCCAACTGAAAGTTTTAAAAATTAATTTATTCTTTTAAATAGCATGCATTTAATTTGTAAAAATGAAAGCACTAATGATTTTAGGGACTTATGATGGCAGCTGACCCAGTTCCCAGATCAGGCATCGTGTTGGCTTGAAGCATTTTTCCTATTAGAACAGCATTCTGACTGTTGGTCAGGAAATGCTAATAGGTAGCTTTGCTGATGTCTAAGGTCACTGCAACCGGGCAAGCTTCTTCAGTAGGTGTTTGGAGAGTACAAGAGGCTTTTATGTACATGATAACACCAAAAGTATGGCAAAGAGACAGGCTGTCAGGAAATGAGAATTAGCATGGATCATGGGGCCAAAAGCAAGTAGTCTAGAAGAAAATAGAAATGTTGAAAAATTAGAATTAACTTTTGCAGGTATTATGACATACTGTATTATTTTATCATCATCATCATCGTTGATATCATTGATTCTATATAACACAAAAAATAGTTTGTAAACTTATAAATCTCACATGTCTATGAACTTTTTAGGTCTGGGCATTTATTACTATAGTGTTAAATTCTTTGTGTTAGGTAGCTATGGATAGTAGAGATGATGAGGAACACAGATGGACAAATAAAAAGGAACTAATGCTTTAAAAAAAATCCATAGAGCTATTACAGAAGCTTTAGAGATATAAAAGAGGGAACAGTTCCATAAAAGGGAAAGACAAGGAAAAAAAGAAATGTTTATTTTATTGGCAGCTGTATGTAATTGACCATATTTTCTCACTTGTCTGCTCTCATACTCAGATGAGTAGTTCTATTCACTACTCATTTCTTGGAGGTATTATAGGACTTGCTTAGACTCCAGCATGTTGATTGAGGTGTAATTGCAGCCCTTGAGCTATTTTGGGTATAGTCTGGTTTCCCTGTAACTCTTTTCACACTTGATACTGAGGCAGCAAGTCCAGTGGTTAAGAGAATATAGGTTTGAAATCAGCCTTGAGTTTGAGTCCTGATGTGTTACTTCCTAGTTAGCTTAAGTAGTTTAATTTCAGTAAGCCTCAGTTTCCTCATTTATAAATGGGGTTAATAATACCTCTCCCTCAGGATAGCTGGTGGATTAAAGGAGATATATGTGAAGTGCTGTGCTTGAAACAGTGACTGTAAATAAACAGTAACTGATGTGAATGGAAATGAGATTGTGGATGATGATGTCAGCTTGAAATTAAATGGCTGTAAAGGGTAAATTTGTACAAAAGACAACGTAAAGGAGTGTCCTACAACACTAGAATATAGTATGAAAATGTATTAAATTGTTGTTTGACAAGTTTTTAAGGTGTGTACTTGCCTAGCTTAGAATTCAAAGTTTGTCATTTAGGAATAGCGGATTTGACCAAAAACTCTGTTATTAATCAAAACCCGTGTTACTGCAGGACTGTAGAGTGAACAGTAAATTTTAATTTAAATATTGAATTTTTTCTCTTTCATCAAGTATGATTGCTGAATATAAAGTTCCGGTAGTAATAGAAAGAAGATAATGTCTAATGAATACACCTTTTTAAAAATCAAATATAAAATGATCAAAACTCCTTCACTTTTTAATGACACCTCATGAGAGAGTTCTGCGTACAAGTTTGCATACCTAACAAAGATATATTTCTGCCTTTCTCCATGAGTGGTGAGGAACTTAGCCTTGGAAGGGACAGAAAGAAGTATGTTCCAACGAGAAGTAAAGTTATATTCCATCAGGATGCACTTGTCCCAAATTCCAAAGTAGCATTCCAGGATTTGTGAAAATAAAATGAACTAATGTAGGCCAGCCTATCGAGAAATAAATTGTAGATAAATCCAGCCTTAAAATGTTTGCATTGATCCTACCCATTCACTTCTATCCACAGCTCAGTTTGAAGCAGCACCATGTTACTGAGATGCCAGAGTTGGTTTAAATTAACAAAGCCCCATTGCTTGAGACCTCAAATCCAAACGACTTCCAAGTTAGGATACACAGAATATTTATGGACCTGACTATACCAATCTTGCACTCACCTTAATTTATTCTCCATAATTGATAATAATAAGCAGAATCCAATATACATTTTGAGGTCTTAAAGGTAGGATTATCTGAAGATGAGGGGACAACAGTCTGTGTCAGAGATCTATTTGGTTTGTGTTAGTAAACTTTTTGAAACTCGACTGCTACATAATGATTTTCCTCATTGTATATGTAAATCAGACATCTATGGAGACCCCAGATCTTGCATTAGGTCTGTCATAGGCAATCTTGTATTTTCAAAGAAATCTTTTTTTTTTTTTTTCCTTTCTGGAACTGGTATTGGTAATTTCATCATGGTAAACTATTTTAGTTATTCTTACTGATATGCTTATGATCACCCAGATTGACTTATCCAGAGACGTACAAAGCAGGCGGGCAGGTAGATAGACACCGGCCTGTCCTTTAGGAGCTAATGATGTGATTTCTTCTCCTCTCCCTCCTCCCCCCTCCCGCAACGCGCACACACCCTACGTCTCCCTGTGACACTCTTGAACATCTCCTCCGTGCTCACCCAGCTCTCGCTAGGGTGCTCTGGGGTGTCATGGACAACATACTGAAAAATGAAAATGACATCCTCAGGGGGGCGTAACGGAGGTCTGGAAGGGAAAATACATCCCCTGGCCGGGAATTTCTTCAACATTTCGAGCTGGTGAAGTAGTCGACTAGAGGTTGGGGAATTTCCCCAGCCTTCTCCCCCGCCCCGGAGCCGAGGCGGAGGCCGAGCTGCGCGCGCCGCCGCCGAGATGCGCAGGCTTTGGGATTCACCTCTTCAGCCGCTGGGAGGCCCTCTGTGTTCCCCTTTCCCCGGCGCCGGCCGCCTTGCTCGCCTGTGCAGTGGCACCCGCCTTCCACCAGGGAGCCTCGGGCGAGCGCTCCCCCCGCCCCCGCCCCCCCCCCCCCCCCCCCCCCCCCCCCCCCGCAGCTCGCTGGCTCTCTCTTTCTCCCTCTGTCTCACTCTCTCTCTTTCTCTCCCTCTCCTATCGGAGCACAATGAAAGCCTGTGTATCGCCGTGACTCCGGGCTGCGGAGCCAGTGTCAGCCCAGCGGCGAACAACAGACGGGAAAGAGAAAGGAAAAGACCAGCTACTTTCTTTTCCATCTCTAAAGCGGAACAATCCAAGAGATAGAACCACATTGCTTATTGCGAGTCCAGACCCTCAGATCCACTGGCCGGGGATGGAATGTACAAAAGTGGACAGAAAAGTGGCTGGACATGACTCGGTGCAATTTGCTGGAAGTTTGTAAGTTTGACCATCGTTTGTAAATTACTCTCGGAGGAGTTTGTCTCTCTTGATAACTGTATTAGGATCGAGCCGGGGGTGAAGACTAGGAACGTAAGCGGGAAAGAAAAAAATGTGTTGAAGGATCTCTCTCAGTGGCTAGTGACTTCAGACTGCTTTCATTTAAGGCTGGGAAACCTTAGAGGGAATGAGGATTTTACTGGTGATTGGATTAGCCGAAGAAAAAAGCATGGTCCAAAAGTCCAGTTACTGGTATTAACAATTGAAAAGCTGCCTCCCGTTCTTTGGGGAGAGGATCACATCCTGCAGTCCCCCAAAGGGGAGAAAACACCGGAGCAAAGGGAAAGGGAGGAAAACATTAAAAGCCAAAGGACAGTATCTCTTGATTTTTGTACGTTTTGAACATTGACTTCAAAAAGCTTCTGAAACAGCACTTTTTTTTTTTTTATTTTTAACCTGAGGAAAAGTAAAGGCCGTGGGTTACAGAGACCATGGTAGAAATGGGTTTCTCTGCAGAAACATCCCCATAAAGAATCTTCCAAAACAACTAGGTGAGGGGGAGTCCAGCTCTGTATTAATACCTCTCACAATTCCCTTGGCTGTCTGTTCCTGTCTCTCACTTGACAATCCCTGAATTCTTGCTCTTACCCCCAGATCGATCGTGTGTTTACAAAGTACCTAGTGGCTCTTGTCAGCTTGGTGGGGGGAGAAAAACCCCACTAACTGTCCAACTTCTCCAGAGCTGTCAAATGCAATTAGAGTTAAGTTGATCAGGGTTTGTTTCCAACTTACGCTCTGCGATTGGCTTCTATTCTTTCTCCTCACCCTCTTTTACTCCCTCCCCTCCCCCATACCTTCTCCACTACTCCCCCCAACCTCTGAAGACCTCTATTCATGTGGCCCTGAACACTGAGCGCACATTGTCAACAGCAGATTTGCCTGCACTAACCAGCCATAGCCTCCTTCCACCTCACCATCCCAGAGGCAGCAATCATTGTGTCCAGTAAGATGGGGGACACAGCGCCCCCGCAGGCCCCCACAGGAGGGTTAGGGGGGGCCCCTGGGGCGGGGCTCCTTGGAGGGGGCTCGGTCACCCCGAGAGTGCACAGTGCCATCGTGGAGCGCCTTCGGGCACGGATCGCCGTCTGCCGCCAGCACCACCTGAGCTGTGAAGGACGCTACGAACGGGGTAGGGCCGAGAGCTCAGACCGGGAAAGAGAGAGCACCTTGCAGCTCCTGAGCCTCGTACAGCACGGCCAGGGGGCGAGGAAGGCTGGCAAACACACCAAGGCCACTGCCACTGCTGCCACCACTACAGCCCCTCCCCCGCCACCTGCTGCCCCTCCTACAGCCTCCCAAGCGGCAGCGACAGCGGCCCCACCGCCCCCACCAGACTATCACCATCACCACCAGCAGCACCTGCTGAGCAGTAGCAATAATGGTGGCAGTGGTGGGATTGACGGGGAGCAGCAGCCACCGGCTTCAACCCCGGCAGACCAGAGGAACTCGGCCCTGATTGCGGTAAGGCACCTGGTTTTCTCCCGATTCTGGCTGTGGTCGTGTGGACTTTGGCGAGGGTAGAGCTGGCCTCGGCCTGATGTAGAGTGGACGGCAGTGCAAAGGGCCAAGATGCCACCTGACTACCTCAAAGGCTATTGGGTGTCTTGTTTGTGAGGTGTTACTAAACCCTTACTCGTCAAGTTCTGCTGGTGTTCATTCATGGGTTCTCCTCCACCTGTAGAGTATTCCTTAAGTGGTAAGCAACTTGAGTTTTCCAGAGTTTGCTCTGGGGTCCAGAGCTTGCAGAAGAATTGGCTACGAGCGGCAAGACCTGAGCCATTGAGGAAGGTCTTGTCTCAGGAAGCCTCCTGCTTTGGCGAGCCAGCACTGATTAGGCCCAGCAAGCCATGCTTAGCCTGAAAGCATTTGTTTAGCAGTCCAGATGACCTTTAGCCAAGCCTTTTCCTTCTTGTCCTATTTCCCCTTCCCTCTTTGAAGTGGCCCTTTCTCCCTGGGTCAGGAGAACATAAGTGGTAACCTCTAGCAGAGCAAGTTCCCTGAGCGTTCCCTCACTCAAAAACAAAAACTTGGGGAAATAGCCCAGAGACTGGTGAGGGAGTGTTTTTACAAGGCCTGCTCCCTGATTTCTTACAGATTCCCCCACTGTCCCCATCTAGCTTCTTGCCACAGACACTTCAGTCAGATACTGCCCACTTACAGCCTTCACTAAAATGAGCAGGCGCAAAGGGGCTGTTACCATGCTGTCATCCTAGAAAGTGCCTTGTCTTCAGCCATTCCTGGTGACAGGACATCCAACCTGAAAGTTGTGATTAGGTTTCTGGCTGGAAGTTCCTCCTTAGAGGTATAGACACACCTCATCCCAGAGCGGGTAGCCCTTGACTCATTAGTTCTTGGTGCTAGTCCAGGTCAGGTGACTGCCAGTCGTGTGCTGGCTTTCCCCCCAAAGCTGCTGGGCCCATAGCCTCAGGGTAGAAGGTGGAGCCCTGCCCTGCAGCCCTGCAGCCCTGCAGCCCTGCAGCCCTGCAAGCTTCCTCCATTTCTGAGTTCTGTGGGGATTCGGAAGTTCTGTGTCCGCTAACAGCACAGCTCCAGTTTGCCCAAGCCAGCCCTAACGAAAGTCAGCAACAGGAAATGGCCATGCAAACTGAAACGTCCTCAAAAAGCCCAAAGGAGAGGCAGGCACTGCGTTGAACTCCTTCTCCGAGGGAACTTGAGAAGGAGCTCTAGGGAGAGGACATCCTCCAGCCAGGCCCCTAGGATGCTTCTCTGTGGGTCCTCCTTATCCCTGGCCTGGGTCTGTGATGGTTGAAGTTTCCAGAAAGTCTGGGGGCTGTATTGGTGCTGTTCTATTCCACCACACGTTTTGCTTGAGATGCCTAGAACTGCAACTTCCTGGCGCCAACTCCAGACGAAAGATAACTGCTAACAGTTAAACTGCCCAATGTTTGTTGTTTTATCCTTGGATACAATTAGCCTGTGGGGTTATATTAGTGCTTCAAGGCCTAATTTCCTCTCCCTTCCACCTGCTCTATCCCCACCTCTCCCTGGAATTCCCTAGGACAGCAATGAGAGTTTGTTTCGTGAAAGAGACATGTTGAGGTAAAGGGGGGTGGGGCGGGTAAAGAATCACTCAAATGGAGAGAAGAATGAGGTTTGTATGTGAGTGTGTGTGTCACTGGCATCTGCAGCCAAAAGCATCTAAATGCCCTGATTGTCCCCAGTAAATTTATAATCTGTCTGCAAGTCTCCCAATAATACCGCCTTGTGTGCTTCACAGTCTCCTGGTAAGTGTTTCGGGGGGTGATACAGGGAACCAGGCGCCCAGCCCTTCTCAGTGGAGAAGACAGATCTCTGTCCTGGGTGCCAAGATGGGATGTGGCCTTCACATCCCAGCCGCTGCAAGGAAGGTGTCTGCTTATGGCCTCGTTCTTTTGGTTTTTGCTTTTCTCCCACTTGGAAGGAAGATGAGGCTGCCTCTTTTTCTTGGGGGCTTGGGTATGCGAATTGAAACCAACTTCAGTGGTTATTGTAACTTTACCACGATAGCAATATCCATGCTGGGAGGAAGTGAGAGCACCATGTCTGGCCTTTCCCGACTGGAGGCTTAACTGCTGTGAAAGGTGGCTGCTCCTTCACTCCTGTTCTGAAAGGGAATCTGCTTTCTCTCCCCTAACTACCAGCCATCTCCTAAAACATCCCCTTAGAGGAGCTCCCTCCCCGAGTGCCGAGAAGATTGATGAGAGGTGCAGTGTGAGTTAGGAGTAAAAAGTCCAGTTTATTTCTGATGGTGGCTTTTCACTGCAAACCTGTGCCATTGCAAGGGTTGATCCACCACCCCCCTTTTGGTTATTGGAAATTCCCTTCTCCATTTTAGCTTCTAAATTTGGCGCTTTGTTACTCAGCATGGTACTCAGAGATGGTGATGCAAGTACTGTATTAACCTGATAACATTGTGTCTGAAGGGAGGCCTGGGCATTTGGGAGTGATTCACTAAGCCTGTTAAATCTGCAGGTCTCACTTCGCTCAGGATCCTCTTATTTTCAGAAACACCATCCATTTAAAGGGGACTTTGCGCAGAATGGGTGTCAGAATTCTTTCTTAATACTGTGTCCATAACTAGATTTATTTCTGTCTGGGTGTGTTGAAGGTATCCCTTTAATAGTTAATTCTTATGCCCTAAGTGACCATACATGTCCTTTGGAGAAAAGGAGAGAATATTGATCATCTAAAACCGAATATGCACGGTGTCCTCAGATGAAAGCCCTGTGTCCTGCATACCTGCTAGTACAATGCCTTGTATATAGTCAGTAATATCTGAATGAGGGTGGAAAGGGAACTTCTGTTCTGTGGGATAGTGTTGTCTTTGAGGGGTGTGATACTACAAGAAATATATAATGTCTGAGATTTTCAATAGCCTGAGTTTCAAGAACAATGCAAGAAATAAACCTCCAAGCTGGTTCTAATTCTGTCCACATTGAGAGCCTAATTCTGCAGCCCTTACTCAGCCAGTTTCTTCATTTAACTCAAGTGCAAGTTCAGGGGAAGCCCCATTACTGCAGAGATTGCAGGAACAGGGCCTTTAAAGAGGGCCTGGATTGTAAGGGTTTATGCAGATCTGCATTTCTGACCACTTGGAGCAGGCTTTAGGCACTAAATCATTTTCTGGTGAAGTATGTTTGAATCTTTGAATGAACTGTGAAACTGAATAATTGCTGGTCCATGGAACAGAAAGGTTTAGAGCTTCCGTGGTGCATTATTAATCTTTCCCTTTTGCCTGAGACAAGCTCTTTTTCTGTTGCTTTAGACTCTGTTGCTAGGCTGGATAGATAAGTTGTTCTAAGTCATCTTTGGCTTCAGAGATTATCTTTTCTCTAATATAGTGTGGAGGAAAGAAAACAGATCGGACAAGGAGACTGCATCCTCGGGGTCTGTGCCTGCGTGATCACTAACAAGCTGGGTGACCTAGGACAAGTTACTTAGCAGTCATGTGTAAAACAGAACAATAATGCTGCCCTAGCTCGTTGAGAAAGCCAATGAATGTGTGTTTCTGAATAGACTCTGGAAAAAAAATAAGCACTGCAGAAATGCAAGGCATTATTACTAGTATTACTAATAATAAACTACTAGACAACAAATCATAATACCAGTTTTTCCAGGGATTAAAAGTGTACTTAAGCTTTCAGTTGTCTGTTTTAAATGGTGAAATAGCTTTTATTGTAAATAGAGGGGTTGGTATTTCAAATTCAGTGCTGTCAAGATAAGACTGAGCTATCAGAGTACTTAAGTGTTCCCGAAGGTCCCTGGAAATCCTAGTGAAAATGTGCAACGGTGTGAAAGTGTTTAGGGTCTTTTACAGGCCCCTGCACAGACCTGAGCAGCTTTGGAAAGGTGTGTCCCCCGGCTTGTGTCAGGAATATTAGAAAAGTAGTTTGCACAAATGACATGGGAAAGTTAACTATTTTGTCAACAATAGTCTAAAATGTTAATTGTTAGCTTAAGAAATTCAAACAAGTTAAATCATTGCCAGAGTCCCCTGGTTATTTTTAACTGATAATAATCAAGTTTCCAATTGACAGTTCAAAATTTGAGGGCTGTAGGGTGGGCGTGGGGCTGAAAACAGAAACAATTCATTGGCCAGAGCTGGGTGTCTGCAGCTGTCCATGTGGTAAATATCCTCCGTGGGACAGTGATAGGAGTGTTTACATTGTTTATATGTGCAGCCATCATTTCCTTAAAAACTGACCTATTTTTGTTCTGTTTTCCAGAACAGAGTAATAAAGGGGGAGTTCTTATCTATCCAGAACCTTCCTACTACTTCTTTCCAGTAAATATAATTGTAAGATCTCACAAAGGCAAAAGAGTTCAAGTGGAGAGAGATGTTGGTACACTCCTTTACCAAAAAATGGGTAGAAAGCTTGTTTTGACAGCCAAGTAATGTTAGTATGTTACCCAAGATGTCTTGCTTGTGTAGGTCAATGTTTATTTATAGAAGGCATCTGCTTTCTTTGAAATAATGTCTTTGCTAGGTGATGCTTATCAAATTTTTCTCAACCTTAAAGTTTAGTGTGGTATGGCTCCCCTCTGCCAGTAAACCTTTTGTTAAGTACCAAGACAAACATGGGTGTCCAAATGTTCTTAGGCATAACAAATATGACTGAAAGAGTGGCCTTGATTAGCTGTTTTTGTTTTTATTGTTGTTGTGTGCGTTTGTTTTTAGCACTGCTATTTAATCTCAGAAAGCTTAGAAGGAAATTTGAAAAAAAAATCATCCAGTTCTGCTATGCATGGCAGCTAAACCATTCCGAATGGCTTCTACTACTTCCTTGTACTTTAATCCAGTCCCTTTTATATGATCATAGGCAGGATCATGTTTAATGAAAACAATCCTAAATTCTTCTGCATTTTCATGATAATTTCCCTTATACTTTAACAGGTTCTGTGCGAGAATAGAGAAATACAGCTAAAGACCTAGTCCCTTCTTACTTACAGGCTAGTCGTCAATCAAGACCACATGGACACAGTAAAAGTACTTAACTAGGTAGAATGGACCAAAACTGATATAGAAAATCAGAGGGAGAGAGGAATAAATATTTCTTGAGCCCTAGAATGTCAAGGCACTTTTATTGTATATTTTATGTGATGCTTAAAAAAAAAAAAAAAGAGAGAGAGAGAGATGAGTAAGCAATATTTGGCTATTTTACAGATAAGGAAACTGAGGCTTAGAGATTTAGTAAATGGAAGAATTTTATGCATAGATTTTCGAGTTTGACCCGTGTTTGATCCCTCCCTCACACCTACAGCTGTATGAGCTTGGGGAGATAATTTTCTTTTTGGGCATCAGTATCTTCATCTGTAAAGTAAAGCTAATATTCTTTAGCGTAACAGTCAGTATAATGCCTGACACATAGCGGGTACTCAAAACATGAGTGCTGTTAGTAGTTGGTAGGAGAGAAAGTCAAACCCAGGCCAGGCAGCACTTTATGGACAATGTGGGTCCCCAGCAGGCCTGGGAGGAGCAAGAGAGAAGGTGGAATGAGGAGTGGGGCTGCTGGGTGCCAATGTGTGTGAACCTTGGGTGTTTGGGAACAGAGAGTGGAGCCTGGCTGACACTGTGGTCGCGTGTGAACAGTGAGGGGAACACGTGAGGCCGATCCACCTCCTGGAGGGTCCGGAGCTCTGGCAAGAGTGTATCAGAAGCCCTGGGAAATGGTCGAGCAAGGAAGGCTCAGAGGAGTCAGCGTCTGTGAAGCAATAATAATCCTTCATATACTTGAAGACAAGTATTACATTTCCCCTCCAGCAGCCTCTTCTCATTGCTCACTGCCTAAGTGTTCTGTATTACCTATCTTCAAGTCCCTTGAGCTGCTTAATGCCTTGCTATTTACACACTTCTCCCATTCACTGTGAGTTATATACAGCGTGACATGGCCTTTGGCATTGAAAGGAGACGGTTTTAAAAGCACAGTCGCTAGACGCAGAAGAGAAACTAAAAGAAGCAGAACCAACTACACCTCTCTTCTTGGGCTGGCTAGGCCTTCCAGTGCAAATAAGAATTTCCCCCGTGGGTAAAAGTGGGTTCTCTTGATGTTAAACTGATCTTCCCAACAAATGAGTTTATTAACTTGGAAAAGGTCTTTTCATTAAAACAAAACAAAAAAAATCATAAGCAGAAATTTATGAGAAGCTGTGAGCCCAGATAGTCTTTGAGATTTACTTGCTTTCTTCCTTGCTTTTTAATTACAGGTGGGTTACAGATCTTTTACTAGCCCTAAGGAGTCCGATACCGGTTTCCCCTATTTGGTCCATGTTCACAGGGCACAGGGAAGGCTCCTATGGAGTAGATGGCTGAGGGAAAAAGTCAACAACTCCGTCCCTCCCTGATTCGAGGCAGGATGCTGGGATACTGACCATAGCTGGAGCGGCTCTCCATCTTTGGATCCTAGCTCTGACCCTTTCCTATACATATCTAAGGGACAGGTGTGAAAGAATGAAAGCTGTTCTTTTTCCTTGGAGAGGGGATGAAGAGAGAGGTTTATATATTCTCCACAAGGCTTGAAGACGACTAGAGAGTCGGGCCCTACCACAAGCAAATTGCCAAAGGAATGGCCAAGAAATGGGCAAATAGTATTTGACAGGCACTGTGGTCTCTGTGGGTCTTAATAGTTTTAGCAAGTGTTCTAAAATTTCATATCAAGACTGTGGACATGGGTGCTTTTTCGAGTTTGGGGAAATTATCCATGAAGTCAATAAAGAATCATTGCGCAGCTATTCTATGCCAAGAGAATGAATGTATCCATGATGAGCGATTTGATATAGCCTCTGTCTTCTTGGAATTTACAGTCTGAAAGGGGTGGCGGTGTGGTTGGAAACAGAAGTGTTAAAGTCAGCTTGAGGTGGCAAGACATCGTAGCACTTAAGAACCTGGGGTTAGGGTGAGACTACCTGGTTTCAAATCACAGCTCTACAAATTACTAGCTGTGTCTTCTTGGTTCATTTAATTAAACTCTCCAGCCTCAGTTTTCTCACCTGTAAAATGGAATGATAGTGATATAACTAACTACTTTCTGGCACCTAGAATAGGCTCAATACATTTTAGATGTTGTTATTGTTAATGTGAGAAGTGACATAGTCAAGTCAGATTCGTGGTTTTCCCAGCTCAGGATTCTCTCCCCAAAAGGATGTCAGGGATATTTTATGCAAGGGATGTTTTTTTCTCTTTATATTTATTTAAAATGGTTAGTGAAGTATACCATATTACCCAGCATATCTATACTATCCCTAAATAGTTTACTATGGAGATGCTGTCTGGGAGGGGTTTACATTTCTAGGAAATGGGTTGAATAGTATCCTTCTTCAGAACAGGATCAATTAATATCTCTTCCATTCCTGGGATTATAGGACTCCTAATTTAGAACTTGACTAGAGTGAGTGTTTATTTGACTCCTTACTTCTTCTTGAATAAAGGCTGGGTTTCCATTTAGTTGCCCGGGGAGTGTGTAGTGTGGACTGTGTGGGTAAATGAGAAATTTAGACTGTCTATTGAGAATTTGGAATGATTAGAATGGAATAGTCCAAATTTACCAATTGAACTAAATTATTAATTCATACTGACGAGTAATTCTTAAGTGAATCTGGTCACAGAGTCTCAAAGAGTTAGCAGTTCCCTGCTTTGGAGATTCAAATGTATGCTTTTGAAAGCCAGGTCCCTTGCTCAAGTTGCCAGGGAATCAGTTCTCTCATTGCAACCGCACACAAACAGGCGGCACGAATTTGCCCTCTTCCCAACCCCGACCTGGAGCATGTTGAAAATTTCAAGCCTTGATGTGGGTCTTAGCTGGGAATCTCTTCTTTGCTCAGTACCTCCTCAAGTGTGACTTTCCATAAGAAACACGAGGAAAATGCTGCCAAGTCTTCAAAGCAAGTTTCTGTGAGGATAATTCTTAATCAAAAGCACAGTGTTTCTATGAAAAAGTGACAGGATTAGAATGAGCATAATCTTGTTCTTGGTGGGTGATATTTGGATAAGGACGGATTTCTTGGTTCTAACTCAGAGCAAAGAATGTAGTCAAAACGTTTTTGGTAGTTTCTTTATTCCCCATCATTTAAACTTACATTCCCCTCCTCCTCTTGAAGGATAATATTCTGAGGAAATGTAGAATCAAACTCGTGTTGGGTTTGTTTTGTTTTATATTGTTTTTAACAGTGTTCTTGCTTCTGGAGTCACGGCTGGTTCCTATGTTAATATAGAATCATTAACATTGTTGTTTTAAAAGTTCTCTTTTGTCAGAAATGTGGTTCAGCTTTCCGGCACACTAATAACTCTCACCCACATGAAGCCCAACACCTTGAATTCCTCACTGTACAACAGGCTTCTTTTCAGGTAGTTCTGAAGGATTTGAACAGAAAGTTAATTACATGTCTTTTTCTTTTTTTTTTTTTTTTTCCCCCCCAGAAAATTTACTTAAGGCCAAAGTTTCCTTCAACTGCTAATAACTTACCAGGGGTTTGTTGGATACACAGTATAATCTCTCAGAGTCATGGTAACCAGGGTGCAAAGAAGTGGCTTAATTGAATACAATGTGTACTGTACTGTGTCTTTGGAATGACGATTGCCACACTTTGGTGTACACTGCTCATTTCTGGAGGTCTCTGGAGTCTAAATTATGTAAAAATAAAAACATTCTCTGGCTGAGCAGCTGAGAAACTAATTTTTCGTTGTTGTTCACGTAAGTAGGCCCATACTTGCTAAACCGGCAAAGGCTTGCACATTTGATTGCCACACTACACCATGTAATTTCAGACAGCAAAACCTGTGAGCTGGTGGTATTATCCCATTTGGTTGTTTCACAGAGGTGTTGAAAAAGAGCAAAGTACAGACATAAGGGTAAACAGGAAAGAGCAGTGGTCCTTCTGACAGAAACACGGGGCAGAGGCGATAGATCAGGAAAGTTTGCACCCAAGTCCTGTAGCCATTGCACCAACGAGAGCTTCCTTTTCTCGCTTAGATTCTTTGCATGTGCATCTGTTTGCAGGCTCATTCCCCCGGCGAGAGATTCTGAGCTGTCTTTGTGCTAAATTAAACATTAGTTTTCTCCTTGGGAACCTGATCTTCCAAAGACTAGGCAACAGTATCTTTCCAAGAGAGCTCTCAGCTCCCTCAGGAAGAGGCTAGCTCAGGAGCTTTCTCACCTCCACTGTCTGCTTCGCTGGTGTGAGTGTGTGTTGCATGTGAATGTTTTGTCTAACCGCGTCTAGAAGCCCTTAGAGCAAGGACTTGTACTCTTGTTTTTGGTGTAATGCAGGAGGACCCATGCTGTCTTAGAATGTATTAAATGGAAAAGATCAGAGCAACACCCAGATCATGGAAGATTTCAACCACCCGTAGGAAGGAGTTTCCTCTGCTCACTGCCCCCCAAATTCCAAACCCACAGCAATGAAAGAGGGAGTATGTGGCAAAATAGAAGCCATCTCATTTCTAACCTTCTCATCTCCATCCTGCCCATCCCCTAAGAGGGCTAGTTCATATTGTTCTCAAAAGAGGCACTATTCTATCAATTTATACAGTCTCATGAGCCCTTAGAGAGAAAACAGATCAAACCTGTTTCTCATAGGTGAAAAGATTAAACCCCATTTAAAAGCAAACACTCCAAGTTCCCATAGCAGTACGGGTAGAACTAGAACCCAAGTTTTCTGACATCTATTCCAGGTTCTATAAAGTAGTCCTTTTTAATAAATCTATAAAAAGAACAGTTAAAGACAATGTAGGATTTATATTAATTTTGATAGTAGAAGGAGCATGGAGTTTAGAGCCTATGGTAAGCTGTTTTATTTTTTTTTAATTTAATTTTATTTTTTTTAAAACATCTTTATTGGAGTAAGTTGTTTTTTAAATGATCACAATGATTCCTTCCATCCCACATGCCCCTTTGTAATGTGACTTTACCACTCCTCCCATTGAAAAGTGGATGCTATTTCTCCCCAGTGAACCTTGAGTAGCCTTGCGACTTGTTTTAATCAAAAGTGTATGACAGAAATGGCATTGCGCTACTTCTGAGAATGGGCTTTAAGAAGCTCTCTTAGAATAAAGATGAAAAAAAAGAAAAAAAAGAAGCTCTCTTAGACGTAAAATTTGTTAAGGGTAAATCTTAAGTGTTCTCCCATAAACAAACAAACAAGTAAGTAAGTAAATAAAAATAAAGAGGACGGGAGAAAACTTTGGGAAATGATGGATATGTTTTTGGCCTTGATGGTGGTGATGGTTTTCTGGGTGTATACTTATCTCCAAACTCATTGAGTTGTATACATTAAATACGTACAGCTCTTTATATGTCAATCATATCTCAGTAAAATGGTTAAATAAAAAAGCCCTCTTGTGACACTGAGACCACAATATAATGAAGGTGGTCTAGCCAGCTGGAGGATGAATGTCCACATGCTGAGAACCAAGGTACCCCTGCCTCTAACCAGCACCAACTGCCAACACGAGAGCGAGGCCATCTTGGACCAGCCAATCCTCCAACTCAGTGGAGCCAGACAGGTGAGTGAGTTCAGGTGGAATCAGCAGAGGAACTGCCGAGCCGACCTAGAGGATCATGGGAAATAGTGCATAGTTTTAACTTAGCAGAGGTTGACTGAATCAGAGCCAGAAAACCTTAGCGTAGAAGACAGTTCCGCCTCTTTAGGTGTGTTACCTCAGGACTGGTTACCTAACATCTTTGAAGACTCATTTTCTGCTTTTCGTGATGGTAGAAACTATCTTAAAATGTTGTGAGGATTGTATGAGATAATACATAAAAGAACCTAGCGTGTTGTCTGGCATATGGTGGAGCTTAACAAACATTAGTTTCCTTGCTTTGTCCTTTGTCTCTTCTCGCTGTGTTATAATTCAACGCCCACCCCCACCCCCCCGCCCCACCACCTTTATCATCTCACTTTCACTTCATGGGCATCAGTGTTCTCATAGGCTTCCCCAGCTCACTGTTCCTCTGAACAATTTATTTTTTCCCTCCTGCATGATGGCCTGGTGCTGTCATTCCTCCTAACTACCAAATTTCCAGCATTCTTGATATGCTTCAGGGAGCACGTCTGCCTTTGGTAGTCTACCCTTAAAATAGAAAAGGGTTAACCTCATAAAGATGTCACTCCCCTTGTACTGTTATGCTGCCCTTGGGAGAGTCAAACAGCATAGCAAATATATATGGGCAATGTAATTGCCTTCGATCTTCTAGGTCACAGAAGACTTTGCTAGCGAGTACGGCATCTGGGGGAAAGTAAGCATATTCTGTCTTGAAGAGCAGACTTTCTAACATCTATCCCTGTTATTGTTTTTGTGGTTTTTTGGTAGCAGATTACTCTAAGTGCATCATTTTTTCCATTTTACACTTCACAATAAATGAATAAACAAATAAAGAGGGAGTGATATAGTGATACTATATTATACGTCTAGTCCTTATAGTGATAATAAGAGAGTACTGGCCTGGGAACTGGATGTTGAAGGTCCCAGTGCTCCCACTGATACCAACTAGTAGCAACTTAGTCAAATTCTTTTACCTCCCAGGTGCTTACTTTCCTTCTTGGAAAAACAATGAGGGGCACTTGGTGGTGGTTTGGCCCACCTCTGAGGCCCCTTTTGGGTTGATACACTTTGAATAAGTTCCCTGATAGTTTGCTTCTGTTTTTCAGCCTTCAATCTTGACTTAAATATATCTGCTAGGAAGAATGGAAAGGAGATGTGACAAGAGTGGGAATGTTTTATTTTGTTTTTTAGAGGAAGTGCTAGTGAGGAGGGTCTGAAGTAATCTTGGAAACAAGGTCTAGCCAGCTGGGGCAGAGGGCAAGGGCACAGCCATATTAATTGCTTAGCACCCTTCCTAGAAGTAATGAGCAAATCACTCCATATCTGACCCTATTTGATGGGGTTTAGGGTTCCAGTATGAGAAAAACAGTGGTAGGACTAGAGTTTGATTCATGAAAGTGACTTTGGGGGGAAGCACTGATTTTTTTTTCCCCAGATCTCCCAACTACACTTGCAACATTTCTGTGGGTAAAGAAGTTTTCCAGTCCAGTCCCCCAGTGAAATAATTACATGAAATATAAAATAGAAACCAAAAAGAAAAATATTCTTGTAGAGCCTTCCTTCCTCAGGAATTGACTAGTCTTTTAGCTGTATACATCGGTCTCTCCATCTGTTTGTCTCTCTTTCATATACGTGTAACAATTGGAAAGTGCAGATTAATGGATGGGGTTTTATATGTGCCACCACTTCATTTTTTAAACGTGTTTCCGCTTTAAACAGGAACTACAAAAGAGAGTCACTGAGGAATCGGCCTGGAGGAGGGGAATTCAATCCACTACCTCTTTCCCCCCCATCCCCTTATCACTGAAACCCTAAACAGAGAGTGTAATCACCTATTTCCCAAGGGCAGCCCTAAGCCCTTAAAACTCAGATCTGTTTAAGGATTTAATAGAACTGGAAAAAAGAAATGCACAGGATCTGCTCCAAATCAACAAAGGAAAATTTACCCAACCAAATATTCAATCTAGAGAATTTCTTTGGTAGCACAATCCCTTCCTTCCCTATCTCTTGATTTAGTTAGAGCACAGATCTTCAAATTGCATCTTTACGACTCCTAGAATCTTGTGGGTCTGTGGATCACATCTTAGGCTCCAGGCCAGCCCAGTGCATTTTCTTTCACAAAGCAAGATAACTAGCAGGAAGCCAAAAGGGGCATTTGGTTTTGGTTGTCATTTATTTTGTTTCAAAGGGTAGACACACTCAGTTCCACTGTTAGATTAGAGCCAGAGAGATGGTGACGTTTTCCCTAGTAACTTCTAAACTAGCTTTTCTTCTAAGATTTTTTTGATTTTTAGATGAAAATTCTTGATATTATGTTTTGCAACATGGCTTTTCTTTTTAAAAATATTAAGATAAAGGAAGTCGTGTTGCCTTTCTTTTCCAATAGAATGGGTCTTACTTTTGCTTAGAAAATGTGCCCCAGGTTCCCATTACATATGCACACGTGCACATACACACACCCTTTGTTTACCATGGTTATTTTTAGTATATATAGTAAAGTATTATTAGTAAATAGAGACACAAGTTGATTATATGGGTGACTTTACAGAGAAAATAGAAGGGAGGAAGTGTGTTAAAGAGTATGGGAAAGATCCGTTTTAAAGGCAGTTGCTCCAGAAGACAAGAGTATGCCAAACTGCAGAAAGTAGGAAAGAGAACATTGTATCCCAGTGGTTAAGTATGGAGTGACAGGAGACCTCCATTCTGGTCCAAGCTTAACTGCTAACTAACAGGGTGACCTTGGGACCAGTCAGTCCTCCTTTGTTTCTTAGTGTCTCCATCTGCAACCCGAAATGTTTGGATTCCTCAGCACTTTGCTTGGCTGGATTATTCTTGACACACAGGATTTGGCTCATATATCACCTCCTTTGAGAGACCTCCCTGGCTGCTCTAACTAATGTAGACATGCATGATTGATCTCTTTTTCTCTCTCGTCTTCCCCTATCACTTTACCCCTTTATAGAGGTTTTGTTGTCTTCATAAGTTTTATCAATCTCTGAGTTTATGTTGATTCCTTATTTATTTGTGCATTTCCTATCTTTCCCCACTGGGGTGTAAGCTCCATGAGACCAGAGACCATGTCAGTCTTGTGCACCACATGTATCCCAGCCCCAAGAAGTTCCTGGAACATTTTGGATCCACAGTAAATATTTGTTGAGTGAATGACTAGATCAATGGCTTTTAAGCTAGAGATATCTTATGAGTCCTTCAGGGATGAAAGTAGGAAAGAGAGGTGGAGGAACGTGTAATGGGCCTCCAAGGTCTCCGCCTCCTGTTTAATTATGGGTATATTATGTATATATTTGTATATATTATGTATATTATGTATGTATGTATACATAATTATGTATATTATATAATATATGCACATATATTTGTAATACAGACATATAATTATAAACTTAGAAAGAGATATATAAAGCATATATAAACAGTAGTTTTTTTTAAAATTAATTAATTTATTTATTTATGGCTGTGTTGGGTCTTCGTTTCTGTGCGAGGGCTTTCTTCAGTTGCAGCGAGCGGGGGCCACTCTTCATCGCGGTGCGCGGGCCTCTCACTGCCCCAGCCCCTCCCGTTGTGGAGCACAGGCTCCAGATGCGCAGGCTCAGCAGTTGTGGCACACGGGCTCAGGTGGTCCGCGTCATGTGGGATCTTCCCAGACCAGGGCTCAAACCCGCGTCACCTGCATTGGCAGGCAGACTCCCAACCACTGCACCACCAGGGAAGCCCCAACACTAGTTTTTAATTACACTAAGGCATATGTGCATATCTATATTATATATAATATATATAAAGGTATATCTATAGATATACATATGGAATATAGATATATGCCTTAGTGTGATTGAAAACATGGTTCCAGTGCTACAATTATTTGAAAGATACAGGGGCATGATAATCTCTTAATATTGTTCCCAGATTGAAATTCTAAAGCCCAGTGTCTCATAAGTAGAAAATATTGTGTAAGGAAAAGGATGATAAGATAGAAGTTACACATGTCGAGTGCCTACTGTATGCTGGGTCCTGTGTCAGGCCCTTGGACCACACAGGAGAGACAGAGCTCCTGTTGGATGGAGTTTATATTTTAATGGGGAGGGGCGTAGGGACAGAGAGTAAACAAACAAATAAAGGAATGAGATCAATTTAACTAGTGATACAGTAATGCATAGCTCTTTGTTCCTTAAGGTGGCTGATTGATTTGGGTTGATTAAAAGGAGGCAAACACTCTGGGAAGTGGAAAGTGATAACCCTAAACAAACAGTTACCCTCAGAGCTCGAAGATGGGCTCCTTTGCCAGTGCCTGCTGTGAGCCTGGACAGCTGCCTGCATAGTGGTTGTCCCGGTCCAGGCCATGTGATGCTTTGGCCAGTCTGTGTAAGATGCTGGTTCTGATGCTTCTAAAGAGGAGGGTGACCATGTCAGTACTTTCTGTTCCTTGGAGCTACTGTGATCATTTTGTTAGAAGTCACTGAGGTTTGAGAATTAGGGAGAAATGGCTGAAACTCTCCTTTTGAGGAAAAAAAGACTATCACCTGTCTTTAGCTGTAGAAACAGGAAAGAGATGGTCAGGAAATTTGCACCAGGACCATAAGGGGGTGGAGGCATAGCAGGCTCTCAGGAGGCAGGCAGAAGCGGTAACTGGTGTTTGCAGTAGTCATCGTAATGTCATCCTACATGTACACAGCCCATGTAGTCCTCACAGAAACCCTGTGCTGTAAATAAGGTGACTGTAGCTTTTTTATTCTAATTAGGAGAAACAAAGTCGGAGCAGCTGAGAAATGCTAATAATATCTTACTTTTGAATAGCAAATTTGCAGTTTATCGAATGTGTATACACAAGCTATCTCCGTTTGTTCTCTGGGGTATTATTATACCCATTTTAGAGACTGCTAAGAGGCTCGAACTGGCCTGTACTAACCCTGCTAGTGAGCAGAGCCGTCCTGACCCCTGGGCTCTGCAAGGCTCACAGCTGGCAGAGTGGAGTAGCTGGGCCCCAAATGCACCACTGAATTTGCATCTAAGATGAGGACATTGACTGTCTTGAGCTCCCAGAAGCACACCCACACATATTTTGAAGCAATGACTCGCCTAGAAAGAATGGCAATCATGAATGGAATGAGGATGTCAGATACCCAAGGCACATTAAATCTAGAATAAGGGAGGCTGGAAAACTAGTCTTTTTTTTTTCTTTTTTTAATTCATTAATTTGTAAGAATACAAGTCTAGGTGAGAAAACTTTTTTAATTTACGAAAACCTACACTTTGCTACCTTTATTTCTTATGAGTCTAGTGAGTCAACCCGCAGGTCTGGGGAGAGAGGGCTCCAAAGTTGTTATGGAGAGAAACTTGAATCAAAGAAGCAGATTCATCTCTAAAACCAAGATTGGTCTAAGTTTTTCTCCTTGCTGTTGCTTCTTTTGGACGCAGATCTTAGACGGAGCTTAAGGGAGAGACCTGCAGCTCTTTGCTGAACAGTGATTTTGAACACACTCAGATCCAGGTTGAATGTATATTTTATGTTGGTGGGTGTTTTCTCACTACCTGGAGAAAATATAGGAGTTCGTAATTGTTAGGATTTTTGCTTCAAGGTGGAGAAGTGCCGTATTTATCTTTGTATTTCCACTATTACAATAGTGTCAGATATCTTGTAAGCAAGCATTTGGTAAATGTGTGCTAAACTAAACTGTGGAGAGCATGCATTTTTTAAAGGACCCAACCTTTTATATTTCTGTGACTAAATGTACCATGCACCAACTGTGAAACATTGATCTTTAAGGTATTCGTTTTGTTCAACATTTTTTTTTTTTTTTTTTTTTTGCGGTACGCGGGCCTCTCACTGTTGTGGCCTCTCCCGTTGCGGAGCACAGGCTCCGGACGCGCAGGCTCAGCGGCCATGGCTCACGGGCCCAGCCGCTCTGCGGCACGTGGGATCTTCCTGGACCGGGACACGAACCCGTGTCCCCTGCAGCGGCAGGCGGACTCTCAACCACTGCGCCACCAGGGAAGCCCTGGTTCAACATTTTTAAATCACGTTTATTAAGCGTTTAACATGTCAGGCACTCTTCTAAGTGTTTTTTTGAGTATTAACCCATGTTTCCTCATAATCGCATGATGAAATAGGTAGGTATGATCTTATTTCCATTAGTCAGATGAGGAGGTTGAGGCATGAGATAAAGGGATAGGCCGGGACACTCATTCATGCACGTGGAGTCGGGGTTTGAACGGAGTGGATTATGCTACTGCCCTGTCATGGTTTCCAACTGCATCCAGGAGAAAGTAATTATACTGGCAGTGTCAGACTCTAGCTCACACATGATTCAGGCCTGAGTTTGGAGGCCATGTGCAGCAAGACATTTGAATGTGAATAACAATTAGAACTAACTCCTTGTGTAAAATGCAGATACAATTCTGAATGAACGCCTACAGGCCACAGATTATTCTTTGAGACAGTTCAGTTGCCATTCTCCTGTTTTTTAAGAGTAGAAAGTGCTTGAACATGTAGGATCTGTGAGTGACAAATATGTTTCAATTTGCATGCTGGGGAGGTTGGTAGCAGTCACCTGGAGGGCTGCATAGAGGTTTCTAAGGCGATATCCAAGCTCAGTGGAAAGAGGGCCAAGGTGGTTCATTACTGACATCTTCAGGATTCAGGAATCCAAACCTGGAGGATCTTGAATGTAGATTCCTGATGAAGTATGAATTCTTCCCATGGAGGAATGTATCAAGACCTGATTACACTGTGAGTGGGGCCTTTACAGAATGAATTTAGGCTTATGTAAGTTCATTGTGTCTTAAAGACAGGTGAGTTCCTTGAAGACATTATAAGCTCTGCTCTCTCTTGAGAGCTCAGATAAAGTGACTGAGGCATTTTCAGCATCTTGTAAGGTGCAGTGCAAACTCAGCTGCGCTTCTTCCTCGACTTGTAGTTGTATTACCCCCAATCCCCTCTGATGTGGAAATTCTGGATATACCATTGCTCATGATCAGTACTCTGAAGGAAAACCTTTTTTTTTTTTTTTTTAACCGGTACGCAGGCCTCTCACTGTTGTGGCCTCTCCCGTTGAGGAGCACAGGCTCCGGACGCACAGGCTCCGGACGCGCAGGCTCAGCAGCCGTGGCTCACGGGCCCAGCCGCTCCGCGGCATGTGGGATCTTCCCGGACCGGGGCACGAACCTGTGTCCCCTGCATCGGCAGGCGGACTATCAACCACTGCGCCACCAAGGAAGCCCGGAAATCCATTTTTGGTAGAAGTGGAGACAAAAACAATGTAGAAATGGGCAAATAATGCCCTAAACATAACTGAGATCACTGAAACTTTCTTTTGGGAATCAAATCCTGCTGTAGTTGCTTTTAAAACCTTTTAAATAGCCAATTTGTGTTGAGCTATTATGTTCAGCCCACAGTAGGCTTCAGGAATGGAGTGGTTCTGTGGTCTCTTGGAAAGTATTTTCATTTTATCAATAGCTTCCTTTGACCCTAGAAGATAAGGGATGTAGCATCTTGAGTTTGTGAACTCCCCGAATTTAATGTAGAATTTTGGGTGATGGCGTACACGCATTTTCCATGTGGACCCGTTCCATAGCTTTGTTAGATTCTATAAGGATTCCAAGGGCCAAAGAACCTGAAGCCGAGGCTTGTGGTGGTGGGAAGAAGAATCCAGTGAAACTAGGCTAGCGTGATTCTTCAGTCTACACAGAGCAGCCAGTTCTAGGAGATCTGATGTTTCCTTTTGTTTGTGTATTG
The DNA here is from genome assembly GCF_011762595.2 of Tursiops truncatus. Lineage (NCBI taxonomy): Eukaryota > Metazoa > Chordata > Mammalia > Artiodactyla > Delphinidae > Tursiops > Tursiops truncatus. The sequence goes on from NC_047041.1 coordinate 37,040,477, forward strand.
TTCGCTGTAGTTTCAGGAACCTGAACAGCAAGCACATGTAGCCTTCTTCACGCCTAACATAGTTCCTTCAGCTTGGACTTTTGTTATCTATCTAAACATTTTCTTCTTTCCGAAAGGCCAGCAGTCCTCAGGTAGCAGCTGAACTTTTTGTTCTGTTTTGCAGTATCGTTCTGAGCCCTGGTCCAGCGATGTTTTCCTTTGTTTTTAAGTGACCTCTCACCATTTGGAGCCTCCCTTCCCTCCCACCTTGACCTCTAACTCCAAGTTCACGTGTCTGTGTCATTGTGGGGAACTTCTTGATGAAAAGGGTAAAGCTGGATTGGCACTTCATCTCGGGGATTTTTCATAGTAACACTGACTCTTTATTATTAGCTGTGCGCTCCAGGCTGCTAGAGTTCGTATTTTGGCAGTGGACCATCAAACACCCTATTTTTAAGAGGCTTTAACTTAGTTGTAAACATGTGCTGTGACTGGGAGCTTGCTTTCTTTACTCATATTTACCAAAAGTGGTTTAACTGTTGAAAAGTTGTTATAAAAAAAAAAAAAAAGCTCAGACTTTGGGACTGTTTTTCCACTCGTCTAACTCAAAACTATGCGCTATCTAAAAAAAGAAAATTTGGCATTTAGTCACTAATTTGATGGTCCAGTCATATTGGTAATTTGAGGGGAGGAAGAAATGAAACTGCTAGGTCATTTTACTTTGACAAATGCCTGTCAGACTTGCATAGAGGGAATAATGGTTGCTACACATGTTAACATGATTGACCAGAACAGCTCAAAAAAAGACAGTCCAATACACTGAGTAAATTGCTTATGTCCTTAAATTTTTCTATATTTAGAATAAAAGCTTTCTATACGCATATTTCCTGCACACTCTAAATTCTCCTAATGGACTTCACTGGTCCCATTAGGAGAATATAAATAATATCCCAAACTCTTGTCGTTGTGCACGTACATACAAGGACCATTGATGTCTGGGGACCTTAAAAAGTCATATCTAGAAATTTGATGAAGGAAAGAGTATCACAAATATGTTTATTCCTTTTATCTCTGGAAGGAATTTCAGCAAGTATAACAAAACACACATTAATCTTTCGAGGAGATTGTGACTTATAGCTGTAAAGCAGGATCTTCGGGAATTTAAATGTTCAAAAGGAGGGGGTTAAACTTTGACATCTTCCTCTTGTGATTGAAGATTCTAAAAGTAACGTTAGGCAAATTCTTGTGCTCCATCACAAGAGAAATACCAGCTTTCCATGAGGGGTTAGCCTTTCTTCAAGCCTTTTTGCCACAGGGGAGGGCAACTGTGCTTCCAAGATTGGCCGCATTTATGAGGGGGAGAGAAGAAACACATACGGGAACATGTGTGTTTCAGGGGTCATGAGCCCAGTAGGCAGCCATGAGCTGTGGAAGCGCTTCGGCCTGGAAAACTGGCTAGCTGATGAGTGCATTTTTTCTGCGCAGATCCTGTTGGAAGGCACCTTTCCTCAATGTTGTTCTTACCCCTCAGGCTGCTTGTAGACGTTCTGTCCTCCCCACATCCCAGGCAGATGAACACCTACACTGACAACACGTGGATTCCACAATGTCCGAGGACATTGGCTTCCTTTGTCCTTGTCGTGTAATATGTCGTCTTACAACCATGCTTCCTGTTCTGACTTTTAAATCACTCTCCTTTTCCAGTGCTTTCAAAGACAAGAACCTTCTTGTCCTGATGGGCATTCATTCACTATAACACACACACACACACACACACACACACACACACACATACCTCACAAGCTCCTCCTGTCTCCATCTTTTTAAGGTAATAAGGAATGGAAGACTCACCGTTTATAAATCCAGAAATTCACAAGAGAATGTCTCCATGCCAGAAGAAGGTTAGTAGGTGAAGAGGAGAGAAGCCCAGCCAGCCTCACAGTGGGCATGGTCCTCTCTGCTCCTGTCATTTAGATCTGCTCAGGGATAGGACAGGGTGTTCACCAGGGTCATCGCCAGAGTCAATGAAATGTGCTTCCTTGTTGAGTTGCCATGAGCTTGGGTATACCCTTGGGTATATATAGGGAATTAGCTTAGAATTATACTCCAGTCAACTGCCCAGAGCTGCTTTGGGGCTATGGTGATGCTCTAAGTGGTACCTTTCATAATGACTCCCTTCTCCTAGCCTCCCAGTGTGTCACCAGACCTTTGATTGTACTTTATTATTAGGTTTGCAGTGGGGCATTAATTGACAGGTGACATAAGCCAATCAATATAACAAGGAGTTAATTCCACTTCATTCCATTTTCCCCTTCTTGAGCTGCAAGTACTTCATAGATATATCCTAATTTATAACACCCCTTTAGTGGAAAAAGCATATTGCCTAGTTTGCATGTCTCTTATCTCCCTGAACCATCCTGGAAAGCTCTCTGTAGCTTCTGCAGGATGATCTGGTGATTCTCATTGATAATTTTTTTTTTTTTTTTCCCACAACCATTTGAGCAAAGTACTGCTCTAGGTACTTTGCTGAATTCAGAAAAATCTCAACCAGTTCTCTCAGGGCCAACCTTCTATGTATATGAGCTGTGATGTGCTCATTGACTTCGTGGTACTTATTACAACCTGAAAAGTATCAAATTGTTTTGTTTTATGGGTTGTATTTCTTTCACTATTGAATGTAAGATCTTAAAAAATTAAAATAGAATCAAAATTAATTTAATATCAGCAGGAAAAATTTTCCTAATATTTGTAAGAATATATCGTCCCTCCCTTGAGGGAGGCATGTACTACCCCCTGACCTGGACCTTCTTCAGAATAAACACAACCATAATACCGTATCTGTACCCTCCTGTAGCTACATATGTGCATAACTGTTTTGTGAGTAGTAAAGAAAAAGAAGCCATCGTGGATCAGAAGGACACATACTTATGCTTTTAAAACTTTCAGGAGGGAGAAGAATTTGCAGAATTGAACTCTTAGAATTCTCTGTAAGAATTTTTTAGCATGGAGTTTTGTTCAAAAGTTAGATTTCATGTTAATGAGATGAAAAGATTCGTTAATTGTATCAGTTATCTATTGATGCATAACAAATTACCCCAAAACTTAGCAGCTGAAAACAGTAAACATATCCTATTTCATGCAGTTTCAAGGAGTTGGGGAGTGCTAGCTCAGGGTCTCTTGTGAGGTTACGGTCACCTCAAGGCTTGACTGAAGATGGAGGATCTGCTTCTAAGTTCACTCACATGGTTGTTGGCAGGACTCAGTTCCTTGCTGGTTGTTGGCCAGAGGCCTTAGTTCCTTGCCTCCTTGGCCTCTCCATAGGCTGCTTGTGTGTTCTCAGGCCACAGCAGCTGGCTTCCCCCAGAGACAGTGATCCAAGAGGGAGAAAACCATTACAGGAGCCACAGTCTTTTACAACCTAATCTCAGAAGTGACACACTTTTGCTTGCGCCATATTCTGTTGGCAGCATAGGCCAACCCTGATACAGTGTGGGAGGGGACTGCACAGGATGTGAATACTAGGAAGTGTGTATTGTTGGGTGCCATCTTGGAGGCTACTTAATATATTAATGAGTTAACATTAGCCCATAGCCCAGGTTACCATGTCCTCTACTATGATATTAAGGAAGGTTATACCACTGGCTATTCTAAAATTAGACCATTCATTCATTTCACTTGTGTTTATTGAGTACCAGCTATATACCAGGCACTGTTCTAGGCACTTAGGATACATCAGGGGATAAGACAAAGATCCTCACCCTCGTGAGTCTTACGTTCTACTTTATATTCTGCTTTGCATGTCGCAAATTCCATGGATCAGGGCCCAGGTGATTATGGTAAGTACCTGGATCTCAAACCATTGTTGCAGGCTCACTTGCATTTGACCAGCTTCAACTGAAACAGGGTTTCAGTTTTCTATTTTCTTTATCTGCCAGAATAAGGGTAGACTTTTTGAAAGATGTGGTAACAATATAATCTCTCTAGTGATTACATTCTTTTATTAACTCACTGTCTTAAATGATGGTTTCTCTGTCTTTGATAGCTAAGTGAGGAAGTAAAGTACATTACTTAAGAATTAAGGGAAATAGAGTACACTACTTAAGAATTAAGGTTTGGGAGACCCTCCCAGATTTGAGTCATAGTCTTCTGCTTTCTTACTGTGTTACCTTGGGTGTGTTGTTTGACTCATCTGAGTCTCAGTTTTGTCATCTGTAAGATGGTGCTAACAATAGCACCTTTCTTGGAGTTGACTGAAAGCCCTTATCATAAGATTTGGGACATAGATATCACTGTTTTATCTGCCTTTTCTTCTTTCTGACTGCATCTGTGTACTGCTCACAGACTCATTACCAAAGGTGCTATCAGAAATGACCCACTAGTTCAACCCAAACTAAACCATCCAAGACAATAAGAGGTATCATAACTTTACTCCCAGAGCTATGGCTGCTGCTAGTGTATATTAAGTGGGAAGAATAACTCAATCTGGGCTTCATAAATTGTGTTAAAGCCTTTGATTTATCATCAGGAGCTTACCATTTAGAAATGTAAAAGTGTTTTCAATATCCACCTGCTGGTTTCCTACTGATGCTGTTTCTGTTGAATATACTTTACTAGTAAGTCATCTGTCAGCAAAGGAACCTGGAGAAGAAAGACTCCTGTGCTCAGGGGTTTCTCTCTCACTCCGTCAGTCTTGGGCACCTGAGCTAGGAAGGCCCTGATTTTTCTTGGCCGAGCACTGAGCAGGCAGCTGCTTCCTGTCCCAGAGGTGGCTGCCTTTCCAAGGCTGGGAAGCCTGTGGCCCCGCTCTCAGTTCCTTTCTCGCTTTCCTTCCTCTAGCAATACCATTAGAGAAACTGGCAGTGAGAAGGAAGGGACCCTTGTAACCGCCAGCCCCAGAAAGAATATACAGATTGAGCAGCTAGGTGTATTGTAGTGGAGGGAGTTGCAGTATGATATTGGAGATACCCGGTAATTTGGAACTCTGTGCATTTTACGTGCCACGCCCAGCCTAACTTCTCCTTGCCTTCATTGGGCAGGAAATCTATGCATATGTGATACATAATCCCGTCAACCATTGAAAGACGTGAACAAATGTGATCAATTTCCAGGCAGTCGTGGGCTCTGGATTAGCTTAAGAGGAAAGGAATTCTGAAGACTGAGGACACACCAGGGTGGAGAGGGCTGGGGGGCAAGGAACAGATGCGTGAAGTCAGGCAGTCCTGAGTTTGAATCCTGACCTTGACACTGTGACCTCAAGGGATGGTATTTTTTAACCTATCCAAGCGTATTCATAGAAAAAATGAAAATAATACCAACCTGTGAGCGTATGTAAATCACCTAGCACTTTGAACAATAAAAAACAAACAAGCAGAAAAAGAAGGTCCCAGGAAACATTTTTTTCCCCAAACTCTACCAGTTTTCTAAGTTAATCAATGTAGAACATCACATTGTTTTTATTAGGAGAAGATATTTGCAGCTTCCAGGGCTTCGGTTCTCAACATTTCTGCATATAGCAGTCACTGGGGAGTGTGTTAAATTGCTGGGCTCCACCAGCAGAAATTCAGGAGCTCTGAAGTGGGATCTTTCTAGAAGGTTCTCAAGCCACATTTGGAGACACAGTCTTTGGGGTAACTCCAAGCCTTAGAAGATTTTGAAATCACCTTGGCTTAAACATTTTAGGCATCCGTGGAGGTCAGATAGAAAACACATTCTTTTAGCTTTGAAGACATTGAACCAAAGTTATTTTAGAGCTATCGGTGCTGTGCCTTTCTGGGTGCTTTGGAAGGCACAAAAGCAGAGATTTGCAAAGGTGCACCTTCCATTCTGTGGAAAATCTGTTGGCTTCCTCTGTGACCTGGATGGAACAATTTACTACTTTCCACAAGCACCATTTAAGAATGCAAGCAGGAACAGGACACCCAGGAATATCTGTGGAATGCAGGCCTGAAGCTGAAGGACAAGTAAAACCAGAGGGCTTGAGAAGATAACGAATGCCAAGAGGCTGAGTGCTTAACCCTGAAATGTGACTGCCCACCGGAGTGGGGAGGACGCTTGGAGCCCAAACAACAGAGGAGTCATCTGACTCTGACCTTCACTGTCTGTTGGATCATTTTCTCGATTCCTCCAAGACGTAGCTTGAATCCCCTGTCTGGTCACCACCTTGGACCAGGTTAGTACCTTCTCTACCCTCAACTGCTGCAACAGCCAACGAACCTATGTCCGTTTTAGTACACACACGGCAACACAAGTTACATTCTTACTACGTAAGATTGTTCACATCATACCCCTGCTTAAAAGTCTTTAGTGGCTTCCTGTTGCATTTAAAATAAAATACAAACTTTTTACCCAAGCTTGGAAGTCCTGCACAGGCTGCTCCCTACTGATTTCTCAAGCCACCCTTGCCCTTGCTTAAGGTGCTGCAGCCACATGTGCAGCACTTATCTCCCCAAATGAGTCAGGGTCTTTCCTTCCATGGAGCCCTTTCTTGTGTGATATCTCTAATTTGTCACCTGACTGGCTCCCACTTAATTGTTAGATCTCTACTTAAATAATAGTCTTACTATTATTTACCTTCTAAAGAGGTTTCTCTCCTGTTATTCTGTATTTTTGCCCTTCTTTGTTTTCTTTACAGCACTCATTACAAGTTACATTGTCTTTTTAAAATTTACTTATTTTTTTTCCCATTCTGGTCCATCATCCTCTTTAGAGGATGCTCTCTTCTTCACCAGTGTATCTGTGGTACCCACCAGAGTGTTTGGTCTCTTGTTGAATGAGCAAACATATACTCTGACTTGCTAGGGTATGAAGAAGGATTAGTGGGAATAGCTGCTTCTGTTTTCCAAACAAAGTCATCCTTCTAAAATATTCTGTGGAAGGCAATGCAGGAGTGTGCAACAAGTGACTCACTCACCCAAACTGAAATTCAAGGAATCACAGATGCTTTCATTCTGTTTTTCAGAGAAGTCACAGGCCTGCATATTGCCCAAATGAGAGCAAGACTGGGTCCATGTGATAGAATATGTGTGCATAAGAGTGTACTAGTGCTTTTGGCTACCTTCATGGCTCAGTCTAACTGTTGATCTGACCACTGGGAAGAAATGAGCTCTGAAGTTGGGTTACATAAAACTGAAGCATGCATCAACAGGACCAGGGTCTCCACAACTTCCTCACAACCAGCCCCTTTGTGCATGCCGACAGTTAGAGTGAGATGCACAGCCCAGCACAGGGTGATAGGGGGAGGGTGAGATGCACAGCCCAGCACAGGGTGATAGGGAGGCTTTGGGCCAGATGTCCTCAGGGACATGCCAGATTGCTTCCTTCTCTGTTGGGCCTTTTGGGTTCCAGGAAGGAGGAGAGTAGGGCATTCTGACTTGTCACAGTGGGTGAGTAAATGTTATCTGAGGACAAACCAAGAACACTAAAACACTCTGATTCTAAAGAGACAAAATCTTTAACGAGTGTATGAAAGCAATAGAAGTTTGGAAGCCATTCACAAGATCCTGGGACACAAGGACTAGATTAAATGTTAACGTTGAAGAGAGCTAGCATTCGAATAAATAAAAGGTAGTTCTATTTTATATAATACATAGTAAATTTATGGGAAATCTAATTGCAAGAGGTAGTAGGCTGAATGAAAAGAGAAATGTAAAATAGATTCGATGAAATGTAAATCTATTTTATAGGTGACCAGAATGTGTTATTTAGGGAGTGTTTGTGGATATCATTTCTAATCTTTGAGGTTTACAGTAAGGACAACCATGTTGTCCCACAAAACATTCTTGGTACCATTTAGTCCCTTATCCTTTCAATAAATATTTATTAAGCACTTTCTGTACACATGGTACTATACCGTGAGCACAGTCAGAAGTTGCCAGTTGTCCCTTGGGGGCAAAACCTGTCTGGTTGAGAAGCTCTTTTGTAGTATATTCTTTAGAACTGAGAGAAATGACCCAGGTTGCTGGAATTAGATTAGGGACCCCATACTATACATCTCAGAAGCTTCCTAGTACCTCTTGTGTACCTTGATAGAACCTCTAGAGTTGGTACCTGTTGTTTTGAGTAGGACAAATGTTTGGTCTTGTACATTGTAAGAACACAATTCCTCACTGGCTGCTGTGACACCCAGTTCCAGCGGAGATTGCTGACTTCATTTGTCCTCTGGCCTACAGTCTGGACTGTAGCGGGCTGGGATAGAGCCTTGCCTGCCCCTGCCACTCCCATGGCAACTTCCTCTGTGAACCGTTTGGTGCCTCATGTTTATTCTGGGTACAAAGTGAGTCTCCATTATCTTCTCAACAGAATAATGGAACAGTTCTTGACACCAGGCAGGAATTTCGGAGGCATCTTGGAAAAGGGAGAAAAAAGTTGAAATATTTTCCCTGTGTTTTAGGTTATCTCAGCAGAAGGAGTTGAAACAAAGAGAAGGCGGTGACAATGCCGCTGTGCAGAAGGCTCATTATACCTCTCAGATATGGCACTGGTCGCCAACCCACGGGAAGGATGCTGTTATTGTCTGGGAGTGGGTGAGGCCTCGTGAAAAAAGCCTGTGGTATGAGGAAATGTTAAACAATCTGGTCCTGTTCTTATTAAGAAAGAGGGGGATATCAAGATGGCTTGAAAATGATTCCAGACTACCACTCAGAGTTAAAGGTGCTGACTATGGAAAAATCCAAAAACGTGGCCTGTGTCAGGGCCCAGCAGGTCACATGTGTCTAACCAGCAGCTATTTGGCCTGGCTGGCAGGGCACGGGCTATGAGGCCACCTTTGCCTCTTGGCCTCTTTATGTTGTCATCTTTAAATCTCATCAGCCAGGGTTCAAGCTGAGCGAGATCTCCTCCGCAGAATAGTCCCAGGAGACCTTAGAAAGTTTCCCTCTTGAAAAAGTTCTGCTTCAGTGTGCCTCAAGTTTTTTCCTTTCCTTTTTCATATCCCACCCCTGCTCCCAAAGACCCCACTGTGGGGAGAAAACAAACAAAGAAAAATCTAGAAAAACCGGATAAATTACTGTGTGCTCCTAATCAAACTACTGCAGAGAATGTTTTCAGGCTATACAGATTACCTGATTCAGGATTCAGACTCACCTGGCGTGCTTAATAAAATGCAGATTCTAGGGGCCTGTCTCAAACCTAGAAAATCCAGATGTCTGGTATAGGGCCCAAATAGCTGCATTTTCAATAACGTATGAGAACCTACATGAGGACAGGGATCATTGTCTTTTATTCATAAATGTATCCCAAATACCTGGATTACTTCCTAAAAGCAGTGAAAATATTATAGGGCACTGTAAATATTTATTAAGTGAATGGATGAACCAAAGCCTCATAGGGTTTGTTCATTAGGATTGCACTTCTGTGAAATAATAGCAGAAACCAGTGGTAGGAGAGAGGGGTATTTAATGGGAGGAAGACAGACTAGAAAAGAGGAAGGAGAGAAGTCAGTTTGAAGAATGGGGCGATGTCTAGGAGGCTAGGCTTAGGTGGGACATGAAAATGGGAGAATCTGACTGGAACTTGTGGTGGGACTTGGCAGATGAGGAAAGAAGCTTGAAAAAAGGGAAATGCAATGAGGCAGTGGTTACAACAATGGTTCTTAAACCTCAATGAGCCCCCCAGTCCCTGGGAGGGCTTGTTAGACCTCTAATGGCTGCTTCCCTCCCCACTGTGTTTCTGATTCAGCAGCTCAGGGTGGGGCCTGAGGATCTGCATTTCTAACAGCTTCCCAGGTGATGCAGATGCTGCAGGGAACTTTGTAAGCCACTTAGAGTTAGACTGTTAGTCTCAGGAGTCAGATGGTTTGGGGTATGAACCCCACCTCTACACCTTGCTAGTTGTGGGAACTTGACAGGTTCCCTAACCTCTGTATCTCGGTTTCCTACACATGTAAATATGGATAATAATGATGGTTAAATGTTACAAAGCTTACTGAGTTGATGTATTTAAAGTTGATAGCAAAGTCTAACACCTCCAAGCACCCACTATGTTAAAAATTATAATTTTATCAGGTGCCACTGCTGTACTTTTTTGGAGAAATAAGGGATATAGTTGTTACTCTAATGAAAGAGGAGATATGACTTCACAGATCTTTACTAACAGTATGGACCCGTTCAGATTCCAACTTAATTATTTATTTCCCTGTCACAATATAGTACCTAACTAGCTGAAATTAATTCCTGATAAGAAAGTACTCAAAGGCTAATTTTCACAACAGGTAAATATAAATGGCCTGACTGGAGATGGACGGTGTTGATGGTTCTACAACAATCTGAATGTATTTAATGCCACAGAGCTGTACACTTAAAAATGATTAAAATGGTAAAGAATTAAAATGGTAAGTTAAAAGAATCTGAAAAAGAATATATACGCATATATATACATATATATGTATATATGTCTATATCACTTTGCTGTACACCTGAAACTAACACAACATTTTAAATCAACTATACTTCAATAAAAAAATTTAAAAAGTTTTCTTAAATTAAAAATTTAGCATATCAGAAAAAGTAAATAAATAAAATGGTAAATTTTTTGTTACATATATTTTACCACAATAAAAAAAATAAGGTGGATGGCCTGAGTGTTACTTTCACGTCCCTCCCTAATGATCTCCTATAGGGAAATTCATTTTGGAATATAATTTATCAACTATTGTTCAGATCAGCCTACTTAGTTTGAAGAGTGACTAAATTTTGAAACAGAAATTGTACATCCTCTGGGCGAGCTCTCTAGGCCTGCCATTGTCAATGCAGTCTCTGATAAATCAGTTTTAAAGATGAATCCAGTGATGTTTTTAGGGTCCCTAATATTGAATTGCAGTCACTTCTCATACACAAAAAGCCCACCTTTCTGTATTCTCACTGGATGACTGAAAAAGAAAATGCCCTTAAGGACTTGGCCTGAGACAGCCTGTCTTTTGCTTTGAACTTTTCTTTTGTGAGATGATGAACTTGATGGAGAAATACGGGCCATTCACTCATTCTAGTTACATAGGCCTTCATCTGGTGTCAGTAACCTCCTTTTTTGTGGTTACATACTACCCTGGCAAGAAAAGATATCTTTGTTCTTAAAATCAAATACTACAGCAATAGAAGTAAAAGGCCTCCTGATACAAAGCATATGAAGGATCTGGGAAAAATCATTTAGAAAAGCAAATACAGGTAACTTTCAATTGCCCATCTCAGAGTGAAACTCAACATCTCACAGAGGTAGTCACCCTATTATAAGAAAGTTAGATCCCCAAAGCTTGTAATCACACTGTGTATAACTTGGCATGAATTTTCCTATAGCACCATTTCTACGTGTAAGACTATATTTTGAACTTCAGCATGGAACTTGGAAAATCAGGAAGAGAGGTCTTTGCTGGACTCAGCTATGAGAATCCATCTAGGTTGAACAGTCTCTAGCCATCTGTAGCATCAGCCCTGGAGTGATGTCCCTTTTCTACCACTGCTGCCATCCCCATGGGAGGCAGGTTGCAAGTTGTGCATTCATATCACAGCAATGGCTAACGTTCAAGGTTGGAGCTATTTCAGAAATCACAATGTGATTTGATAAGATGTTTTGCAGAGACATCTTAAGTAATAAGTATTTCTAATGACTTTGAAAAATGGAATTAAAGTGGGTTGTGACTATCTAGCTTCTTCTCTTTCTACCCGCTCTTCAGCCTCTTCTTTTGTTTTATGTACTGTTCTGTTGCATGCCAGGAATGGGCTTACATGATTTCTCAAACTCCAGTCTATGTAAATAAGCATAGTATTTGTAGTAGAGTGGTGAAGAGCTATTCAGACCTAGCTTCTATGTGAACTCTTGAACAAATTACTTAACCTCGTTGAGCTACAGTGTCCTTATGTATAAAATGGAATAATAACTCATAAAAGGTTATTGTGAGAATTAAATGAGATGAAATATGTAAAGTGCTTAGCCTAGCGCCTAGACATAGTCCTAAGTGTTGGCCATTACTATTGTTACATGCTCCTTGGGCTATCTATTGCTACTCTTCTGGCTTATGGTTAATGCACTCATCAACATTTGCATAAATGATGTTGTAAAAATATGTGTTATAAGCATTCTGTGCATTTGCATAGCAGGTTATAGCTTATAAAGCAGTTTCTCCTTTGATCCTTAGAACAACCCTGTGGAATGAGAAGAGCCGAAGATAGCTCCTCTTTTTACACATGAGGAAACAGGCCCAGAGAGGTGTAATGACTTGGTCTGGACTGATTTAAGCAGGGTGAAGAGTCAACCAGTCAAGACTCTTTAATCCAGTGCTTTCTGTTATCTATGAGAAAGTGTCTTCTAATCACTGGTATTGCCAACCTAAGACTAGGAAGAAAAGGCTTACATGTTTCTTGGTTTAATAATTTGTTTTTTAGAAAATGTATCCAAGAAGCCATGCTTTCTGAATAGGGTTTTAATGTTTATTTTTCTTCCATGTACTGAAATTTTTTAACTCGTGGGCAACAGTGTGGTAACTTGAAAGATGGTTCCAGGGATTTCATGCTTCTGGCAGTTTCAGGTCACACTGGGGTGAAATTTGACATACTCTAGTCACCCCTAAGGTAATGATGTTGTTGAGATGGTGGAAACCCTGATGAATTCTTAGGCAGAATGAATCTAAAAGGTTGTTTCAATATTTTTATCCCTTCTAGGTGACTTTGACTTTCCACATACTGATTTTTAGATTACTTAGTTAATTAAAAAAACCTTTAAGCTTCTGACACATAACAGTTTTGGCTGTTTTCTTTGGAGTAGTCTCCTTTACATATCCGTTCTCTATATATCTATAATAAAATTTCCTTTTTGACATAATCACAGCATAAACTGTTATAACTTCTTGGCTCCAGATGTGACACTAGTTTTTAAAGGAGCAAGAAACAAGTGTTCTCCCTATCTGTCATCATGTAAATGTTAGAAATTAAGAGTCTTGAAAATCATCCATTTGGGACGTGTAATATGATAATAGTTAAGGCCTTGGGTAGTAGAATCCAAGCTCCACCATTTATTAACTGAGCAAATTGAGGGAAATTATTTCACTCTAAGGCATTGATTCCCTCCTCTATCAAATGGTGATGTAATTGAACCTGCCTAACAGGGCTGGTGTGAGGACTAAGTGAGAAGGTGTAGTTGTAGGGCTCAGAAGTAGGTTAGATGCCATCATCCCCATTATCACTATCATCACCACTGTCACAACCATCATCACCATCGTCATCATCATCCATGATGATCTCAGTAATCTTGATACTGGGTTGTATGCCTCTCTTTGTACAGATTCCATGGTCATAGGTGAGAATGAGTCATTCGTAATTATGAGCAGAATAATGTGTGATAGACTTAAATTATGCAGTTACTGCAGTCTTCTTACAAAACCACATCTATAGGGTTAAACTGAAGGGCAGTTTTGAGACTTTGGTCTCTGAGTGTGAATGCATTGTCAAGCCCTTCACAGTAAACTACAATAGCATTCCAGATCTCAGTATGATGTCAGACACAGTGGATTACTCATTTCAGTGGGAGTTCATTCTCTCCAAAAACCCAAAAACATTCATCCAGAAATTTCAAGACATACTGATGAAGACATTGCCAGCTAACTCCACCAAGGACACTTGATTCTCTTTTTTTCTTTCTCTTTAGCTCTTTGTTTTGCTGAACTTAACCAGTGAATTATTTTTGTTCTATTTTATTTCTTTATGTTGCAGACTTTTACATTTGGACAGGAGTATGCAGAGCAGAAACTATATAGCACATGTGTTGTTCACTGTGTATAAGTGAAAGTTTCATTCATTCAACCAATATTTGTTCAATATCCATTGTATTCAAGACAACAGTTTAGGTACATGATTCTTGACTTCAGAGACTTTAGATTCTAATAGGGAAATAGATTAAAAACAAGCAAACACAACAAAAAGTACTATAATAGCAAGTAATTTTTGACCATGGAGTCTAACTTTCTTTAAATGTAAGCTAAGACATAGAGGAATAAGAATTAGCCATGGAAATAATTTTGGAAAGTGCATTCTGGGATGATAGAGCAACTCTGATTCATACCTCTTTTCTCTTTTAGCTCAATACTTTATATATGTGATAGGTTTCTTTTTTACTTAAAAAAATTAAATTAATTTAATTTATTTATTTTTGGCTGTGTTTGGTCTTCATTGCTTCCTGGGCTTTCTCTAGTTGCGGTGAGCGGGGGCTACTCTTTGTTGCGGTGTGCGGGATTCTCATTGCGGTGGCTTCTCTTGTTGTGGAGCCGGGCTCTAGGCGTGCGGGCTTCAGTAGTTGTGGCGCATGGGCTTAGTTGCTCAGCGGCATGTGGGATCTTCCCGGACCAGGGCTTGAACCCGTGTCCCCTGCATTAGTAGGCGGATTCTTAACCTCTGGGTCACCAGGGAAGCCCCTCTGTGATAGGTTCCTTACTGATAAGAATTACATCATTAGATTGAGGGGTTTTGGAAATGATTGGATAATAGAGAATAAAACATAATGGAGTCTATAGCAAGTGAAAAGGTGACGCCAGAATTTAGAGTAATATCATAATTATTTAAATTGTCACTAGAATAGATTTCGGGGGGGGTTAGTATTTAAATACATATAGAGTAACACACAGCAGTCACCCATATGTATGTTCAAAAGGCTTCAGTTACTTTTCAGAATTCTGCTATTGTTTAGCAAATCACTGGATTTTTTTCCCTTCCTGGTTTAGGATATCATTGAAATATCTTGGTATAATTACTTCCATACTTTGTCATTAGTGTTTTATATTCTTTATTACATGGACTAACCCCCCGAATTGTAGCTGTGCTGAAATGAAACTTCCTCTGAAATTTTTGTTCTAATTCTGAGGTTGGTGGGATCCCAAATGTAATCTATAGCACTGTTTAAGGTTTGAGTCTAGAATTATAAAATCTTCTATGTACATGTGCAGGGCTTCACTGTAATTCAGAGTGGAACAATCAGCATTCAAAACCACATGAAGCTAGGACTCTCTTCCTTCCCTTCCCCACCCCCCAATAAAGTGATATCCACCCACGAGTCACAGACCATTCATTCCCTTGGGTTTGGTATTAGTTCTGCTCCTGAACTCTCATGGGACATCCGTTGCCTGAAAATCAAATGAATACACAAGGAGAGATTATCATTGTAGGGGATTTGTGGGAGCCCAGACACTTTTTATGAGAAGAGATTGTCCTCTCCAAGGATGTTATTTGAATCTGAAAAGAGGCGGTCATAAAGGAAGTGGCGCTGCTTTAATCTGCTGTAGGGAGCTGCCACCCTACTCTAGGCGGTCTTCCCATCTGAGCAAGAATGAGCATTCCGCTGGAGAAAGCAGCTGAGGTTTGAAAACAGTTCCAATTTTGCAGTTTCAGGAATGTGTCGGAGCTGCAGCTTTAAGGTGGCATTTCCCCCCCTCTCCGCTGTCGAGAGAACCTGGGCTAATGTGAATGGGAGTTTTGTATGAAGGTTGCAGGGCGAGCCAGAGTCACTTGGTAATCAGGGCAGCAAACACATTAATCCTTAAGGGATATACTTTACATACAGCTTCTCTCTTTTCTTTTAAAGTGAAAGTATAAGTAAAACTTCCATGTGCTCCTGTAGCTATCCTGGCTTTGATCTCATTTTAAGTTCTGCACTGAAGGCAACTTGATCTCTGTCACTATCTCCTTTCATAGATGATAATTAGCACAGTTCTAGGAGACTGGCTGCAATGATACCCTTTGCTGTTAGAAAAGGGGAGCGGGAGTAGGGATCGGAGCGATTGTTTGCTGTGTTGATGACTGTGATGTTGCCATGGGAAAGCTCAAGACTTCAGGAGAGTTTGTGTTTTGTTGGGCGAGGTGCCAAGCTGTTGTGACTTATTACAGCCCTGTGAGTGAGCCGTACAGAACAGTATCCTGTGTAGCAATTCAAAGGGCAGGATCGCTTTAATCAGGGAAAGATAGAGCACTGAGTATTCACATTATGCTTTATTTCAACTTGGAAATGATAAACAAAGCCAACGTTTTGGTAGTCTCTGGGTTTGCTCTTTTAACTTTGGAGGAAAAACAAGTCAATTCTTTGCACTCACCCCAACTCAAAGGCAAAACAAAAATGCTTCTGCTTTACATAGAAAGACCCCTTGTCAAGAATGGTGTGCTCTCAAATAACCACTCCACCCACAAATGCTAGTTCATCTTGACTCAGCCTCAAGAAAAGCAAAACTTCGCAGGCAAAGTTGATTTGGTGTGAAAAAAGAAAAAAGAGAAAAGGTAGAAGTTTGGGAAGGTTACTTCTAAATTCAGACTCCAGGCAGGCCTTTGCCTCACTCATCTGGGAGATTCAGCCATTTGTACCCCCATGTCTAGCTTAATACATGGCCCAGCCTAGATGTTTAGTCATTGCCCGACCACACCAAAGGCAAGGAGTTTTTGTTGGCGTTGTATGAAAAGCTAATATATAGATCCACGTGAAGAAAAAATATGGAGCTTTGTGTATTATTTTGGCCTTTCAGGTCCCAAAAGGCTAGCTAAGGCCCCCTTTTTGCAGTAGTCAACACAGCCCTAATTCTTTAGGAAGATGCCAAGTCTCCATTTCATTTTGTACTGTGTAGACGTTGCCTAGAAGTTCCCTCGGTGCCAAGTCTTTTGAAGCCTTTTGATCCATTCCAGGGAACTCTTGGAAGAGGAGAGAACTTCACAATTTCCATTTTTAGCCTAAAACAGATGTCAACATGTTAACTCTTCTTCGTTTGGTATCATGGGCCTGGGCGTGTGCAGTGACCACAAAGATGCCACTGAAGTGCTCCATGTTTTCTCAGTGTGTTTTCATCCAGAGACTTGTAAGAAATATATATGTTGCAGATAAATGAAGCAGCTGTCTTGAGACATAACAGGAGTAAAGGTATTTTTTCATGTTTTAAAATACTAGAGTAAAAGTTTCACCTGATAGATTTTAAATGTTCGTTTTATTTTATTTCTTTTTTTTTTTTTAAGATTTGGAAGGCTTTCATGGGTGGATAGATAAAGAAAGTACATGATTTTTAGCAGAAGATTATTTATTTCCCAGCTCTCTTTTTTTTTCCTTTTTTTTTTTTAAGATCCATTTTCTAGGAGTATTTCACTTTATCTTTTGTAAACACTTTTCAGAGTGTTTATACTTGTGTTTGTTGCTTTGTAGTTTTATTTGGTTGCCAAATTAGCTATTTATTTTCACCCAATTTGACCTTAGAGGGACATATTTTACATAGAGACAGTTGTTTTCATCTGCTTTAATTTTCAGTTACTGTATTTCCAATTAACTCTTCAGAACCATTAATCATACAAGATGAAGAAGTTTTTTCTAATATAGAAAAGAATTCCCTTTGTGTACTAGATGACTCAGATAGTAAGTTACAGATATCTAGATTTGGGGAATTGGAAATTGATGAGATTCTTTTTCCCCCAAGCGTTTTCTATATAATACAGTTTCACATGTATTTTAATATAACACAAATTCTGTCTCATTATTATCATCATCATCATCATCATCGTTGTCGTCATTGTCTTTTAAATGGACCTTATTTTTTAGAAAAGTTTTAGGCTCACAGCAGAATTGAAGGCAAGGTACAGAGACTTCCCACATACTCTCTGCTTTCACACATGCATAGCTTCCCCCACTGTCAACATCCCCCTCCAGAGTGGTGCATATGTTACAATTGATGAACCTATATTGACACATCATTAACACCCAAGGTCCATAGTTCACATTAAGGTTCATTTTTGGTGTTGTGCATTCTGTGGGTTTTGACAAATGTATAGTGACATGTGTCCACCATAATAGTATCATACAGAACAGTTTCACTGCCCTAAAAATCTGTGCACCACCTGTTCATCCCTCCCTCCCCCCAACCCCTGGCAACCATTGATCTTTTTACTGTCTCATAGTTTTGCTTTTCCCTTATTGCTTTAAAATGCAATATCTTTTATTTTAAAATATTTTGAAAGTTACTTAAAAATTTGAAAGTCACTTAAAATGGATAAGGGTGTTTTTAAAAAAATCTCAGAACTTTGCTTTTGCATTAAGAATTTGTTGCAAACGGAATAATTCCTTCACCGTAAGTGGGAATTCCTTGACCTAATAATATTTCAGAATGCTTTCCTCAGTCAAGGGGATTACAGCTTGCTGGGGCTTTGGAATTTTCAAAAACTGATTGAGTCAGTAGCTCCTTGAGTAGAAGCATAAATGGCATAACACATAAGAGCATAACATGGCACCGACACATTTAGCTTTTTCTTTTTCAATGAGCCTTCCTCCTGGATGATGCTGGTGTAGTCTCATTGTGATCTGGGCTATGTTTCCGGAGAACTTTATGCGGTTATCTGCTCAGGTCTCCATATCTCCTCTGCCTGTTCCAAGAAGAGTTATTTGAATACATTATTACTTGCAGATCTATAATAGGTCATTAAGGAAATTAGGGCTAATGGGAAGCATGAAAAACTTTTGGAAGTAGATGACATGAAATGTAAAAGGATGATCTTCTAGACGTAAAACAAACCTTGGTTTCACTCTCAGGAGAGAGTACTGGATGGATGGGGTGGGGAACTTCTTTCTCTTCCTTTCTAAATTCACCTCAGCCCACTTCCCACTTTGTGTTTTAACGATTGCAATACTTCCAAACTGCCCTCTTGCCCCCTTAACATATCCTCCATCCTTTTGCCAGTTAGATGTCTAAAATGCATCTCTCGTTGTCCCTGCTTTAAATTTTTTGAATAGCACCCTCTTCCTACAGAAAAAATTCTGAATTTCCTAACAGACCCTGAATTTTGTGGATCCTCATATTGGGAGAATTCTAGGCTTGTTACTTACTGGAAACTAACGGTGGCAGAAGTTAGCCTGACTCCTCATTCTGAGGAGTGAGGGTGTGAACCCGGCCTCAGAAGGAGAGCCAGTGTCCCACCTCAGAATTGGAACTCTGGGATCAAGGGAGGCTCGAAGCTGACTTGTAAGAAGTAGGGCCCAAGCAGCCTTCAGAGATTTAAAGGACTGGAATGGGTGTATCCTGTGAGCATCAAAAGGCGCTGGATTGGGAAAGAAGGGGCACACATTGATGGGGATTGAGGACCATTCTGGGTCCTGGCATCCACTCTCTGGTACATAGTAATTATGCACTAAGTATTTGCTCATAGAACTAACTGACCCACAGCTGTCATTCTAATGTTTTGTTTTATTTTTCTTTTCACCTTGTCAAACACCTGGGTCAGAGGTCAAGTGGGATGGGGAAGGTGTCAGCTCTAGAGCCTAGAGTGAGCCCATGAGTCAGAGAAATACCCTGGCCTTGTTTGGGTACCAGGGGCAGCTTGAGCATGCCTTACCTGCTACCCATCTGTGTCACTGTGGAGCTCATTTTGGGGGATCTGTTCTTACATGACACATATTTTGTCTTCTGTACTCCGCCTGTCTTATTCAAAGGCTTGTCACATAGTCATTATCACTAAGGTATACTCTTGGCATGGAAATAGCTCAAAAGAGGAAAGGAAAACAGACCCCTTTATTTTCCTTTATTTGAAAATTCTTAGATGCACCAAAAGGAATTATTAGAATGGCTGTTTCCACAGTTTTTTTGTATTCGTATATACTTATAGCAGAACTCATGGAAAATTGATTCCTACTGGCTCCTTACTCTATGGCCCATTTCTTGAGGAGAAATTGCTATTTCACTATAGAGATAACTATAATTCTAGCAAGATTAGCAAAAGGAACAGTATCAGTTGTACTTTGAGATTGCTTATATTTTGACATTGCAGAAATTTCTATATTGGTAAATTACATGATATTTCTATAAAAGTTAAAGAATGTACTACTATTTGAGGAAATAATTCAGGACACCCGAATAGGAAGTATTATCTCTCCTAGAATATGTGTGAATCATATGACCCACTGTTTCAAGGAAAGTATAGAAAACATTGCAGAATGTCAAAACTACATGGATGGTCAGTGTTGACCAGCAGTCTGGTAAAAATGGGTCCTTGAATTCATTATAAATTGGCAGAGCCCTTTTAGAAAACATTTTGGCAATATCTTTCAAGAGCCACAATAATATCTGTGCCCTTTGACTCAGTAATTCATTTCTGGGAATCTCTCAGAGGAAAGAATCCAAAATATGGAAAAAGTGATACGCATGAAAATAATCATTGTAGGGTTATTTATAATAATAATAAAAACCCTTGGAAACATCCATATGTACAACAGGAACAGAATTAAGTGAATTTTACCTATGTAAAAATATGAATATGAAAATCCCTGGAAAGTAATCCGTATAAATTATAATGGAAGTAATGGGACTTCCCTGGTGGTCCAGTGGTTAAGACTCCACACTCCTGATGCAGGGAGCCCAAGTTATTTCCCTGGCTAGGGAACTAGATCCCTCATGCCGCAACTAAAGTAGCCCGTGGCCACAACTAAAGGAGCCAGCCTGTGGCAACGAAGATCCTGAGTGCCACAACTAAGACCCAGCACAGCCAAATAAATTTAAAAAATATAATAATGGAAGTATTAAGATGGTCTGTGTATCTGTATATATTCTTTGGTTGCAAGCAACAGACACAGACTCTGGCTAATTTAATCAATAAAATAATTTGTTAGAAGGACATGGGGTTGTTTGCAGAATCCAAGAAAAGTTTGAATAACCAAACTTTGGGAAGGGAAGGAATGAGGACAGCTCTGAGGCTCCAGGTAGCAGGAACTGGAAAATCCTGTCTCGAGGGTACCTCCTCAGGGGAGAATCAGATCTACCTGGTTTCTGTTCAGGTGTCATTCTCCCCAACCTCAAGAGAATCAGAGTTTCTTTGATATGTCTTAGATCATATGTCCACTTTGTGACCAGGGGAGCAGGGCACCATGATCAACAGTCCCACACAGATCACATGCAGAAGGAGGGGTGGCTCCCCTCGGGAAATAGGGGAGATACTATTCACAGAGAAGAGGGAAGAATTGACATGGAGCAGGCCGAAACAACAGATGTATAGTACATGGTGGGATGTTTTTCTCTTCTCTTTATAATCCAAACTTTCTTGTATTTTCAAAATCAGTTAATTTTAATCAACAACATGTCTGTCTTAGTATCTGAGTGTGAATCCAAGAAGCACAATTCATAAAGTGGCTGAATAATTTTCCCAGTTTTGTGTTTACTAGAATTTCTTCAATCATGGCATACATACTTTAATTTAGGACAGTTAACAAATTCCTATCTTATATGATGCATCTTTTAGCATATATGAACTCTAGTGAAAAGCTCTTAGAAATATATTTGTTCATATCAATTAGTCATGGGCCACACACAGGGTAGCAAGATAGTCATCCTGCTTTGAACACATGTCCATGGACGATAATTGATTGGCTTGACCCCACAGTTTCTAAGTTGAGCGGCTCTGCTCTGGAGTCGCAACTACTACTGATGTAGTCTAAAGGGGGCCAAGACTACAACGAGGAATTCAAGGCACATAGGTGCAAAATTTGAGGATGCACTCATTCTCAAGTCTTGCATTCACCTAGTGTGAGTGTCTTCATAAATTCTACGCCTCACTCTAGTCCCAGCGCTGGTGACTGGAAAGCTGGCATATACACGGATTCAGAATTCTTAATTTCTAGGAAAAAGGAACCTATTTTTGATCTCTCTCTCTTTGTTAAAATTTTACATGGTAGCTGTAGGGTCCTAACAGTACCTGGGACCCTTGGTCAATTGGTATTAAAATCCTTTGTAGCAAAGGATTAATTCAAAACCATGTGGCTGGTTATAATTTTAAAAATTAACATTTATTGAATGCTTACTGTGAGCCAGGAGTGGGGCTAAGCATTTTACATTTCATCCTCCACATAAGCCTATGAGGTAACTACTCCCATTGTAAATATCACCTACACTGAGGCATAGCAATTTAGGTAATGTGACCAGGGTCCCAGAGTCACCAAGATCCCAGAATCAATAGCAGCTCCAGGACCTAACTCCAAAGTCCCTGTTCTCGATTGTGGTGTTATGCCACCACCATCCTGGCTTTTTACCCAGTTATTTCCAGTTCCCCACCTGCCTCCTACTCACCCCCAGAAGCTCTGGGGTCATGAATCCTCTCTTATGATGTCATCTGGTCCAGGGATCCTCCCTTTCTTCCAACAGCTTATCTTCCTTTCGCTGACTTCCCTTCCAGCTCTTTCCACCGTGCACACTGAAAACTCTTTTCCATTGTATAAAAAACTTCTCCACACCCTCAGTCTCCACACAGCTTGCTGCCTTTACCTCCAGGCCTTCAGTGAAACCTGGTTCTCCCCTAAGAACGTTTCCTTCCTTCTTTTCCTCTCAGATAAAAGATGGAGAAGCTTGATGTGCCTCAAAACCGTTAGGAAGCGGTATCAGCATTATCTTAGTTCCAAACTGCCTCTTTCAACTTCTCCCTCCTCCTCTGAAATTTGCACCATTCAGCTTTATTGCCTTTAACGTGTTTTGTCATAGCTGTCTGCCTTTATTCAGGTCACTTCCACGCTTTGACAGCCCGCCGAGGTTTTTCTTCCTCCCAACTCCTGTCATCATCCCAGCAGATTTCACATTCCTGAAGGAAACGCTTCAAACACTCCAGCTCTTAGTTTCATGACCTCTAATTTCATTAGCATTCACCTCAGCTCCACTGCGAACTGGATTCCCATGGCCTCACCCTTGACCTTATCATCGCCTCAAACTGTCCTGTCAATGAAATCTCAAACCCTAATATCACAGGATCTCATCTACTTCCATCTCCCCAATTTCTCACTCTCGCTAAGCCTCCCGCCCTTATGGAGACCTCAGCAATCTTGACTGCCCTGCGGTTTCTTACTCTCCCCACCTCCCCTTGACTTTTGTTCTTGTTTTACGCAAACTGAGTCTTGAGGTTGGCAGTGGAAGTAACTCTCTCACCAGCATTTTCAATTCCTTGACTTGTTTATCGCTTTTCTTATTGCTGTGGTTTTGATTCCCCAGAAGCTGTACCATGAGGAATTGAGTGCAAGTACTTTACTCAGGAGGTGATTCTGGAAAGTATGTGAACAGACATGGGGAAGTGAGACAGAGGGAAGGAAGCCACTGCAGGGTGTGTAAAGAAGCAGGTTGCTGTTGTGGGTAACTGGGGCTCAATCTGACCGTGGACCTTGGGCAGATGCATGGAGCATGTCTCAGAGTTGTCCTCCCACGGGGCACAAGGCGGGTAGTGTATTTATCCACCAACATCCATGGGTCATGGGCTGAGGACTGCTTCCAGGGGAACTTCTTCCCTAGAACTTCTTGCTTCCTCCTGTCCATGGGCCAAGCCTGCTTACATAGCTGGAGAAAGCTCCAAGGCAGAGGGTCTCAGATGCTTATATGTTAAGAAGCTGTCAGTGTGCACAGGAAAGGTGGATGCCAAGAATATATGGGTGGAGCACAGGCAGCATCTATTACATTCATCTACCATGCAAACCTCTCAATACAGGATTGATCCTACAAGCTGCCTTCTGAATACCAACTGTACTTTATGCTATTCTGAATGTCTAGTTTCTGCTCTTGGCAGGACCCATAAATAACATCCTATGCTCTTTTAACTTGTTGCCTTTCTTTCATTTCCCTCAGGATTTATGATTAGAGTCAGACAGATTGAGTTCACATTCTGGCTCTACCACTTTGTGAGTTTGGGCAGATATCAAGCCTCTCCAAACCACATTTTCCTCTTCTGTAAAATCAGAACATTAATGCTGATTTGATTGTTTTGTTATAAATTGTTTAATGCGATAATAAATACATTCAGATGTATAATGAAACATACATATATATAGCCTATAACATATATTTTATATAATATAGATATAAATATATAGATATATAACCTAGCATAATGACTAACACATAGCAGGAACTCATTAGCTCTTCATCTTCTTATTTATCTTCTCTTACACAATCCCAACGTTTTTAGCAAATGGCCTTGCCTCGTATAGCTCGCAGAGAAAACAGACCATGAGCTCTTAACTCTACAATTTTTCAACACCCTCCCAGCAGAGAATACCTACCCCTGTGTTTATACATACTTGAGTCTCAAAGGGAGGGATACTCTTCCTGTTCAAGGCTAACCTTTATCTGAGCCCATTTCTACTTCCCCTGAACTTTATACCATCAGTACCAGCATTCTCCTCCCAAACCCTCAGCCTTTCCCTCTATCTTCACACTTTTTCTTCTTTCAGCTTTCTTTAAATAATTATAATCACTTGGCTTATACATACGTTGCATTTTAACTTTAACCCACTTGGAGTATGTAGCATGCTGTTTATTAATTGAAGCAATAGAAGACACCCTTACATTACATAGCTGCCAAGCTAGATATCAGTGCTGCAGTAATTCACGTAGCTTTCAGCATAATCATACAGACTTGGAGGGGAAAATCCTAAAATATTTATATTTCCTGAACATAGTAGGTTTCTGGGAAATTGAGGGGAGCAATGAGAAGATGAAGAAGATGGGGTATAGGTGATAGGTAAAAGGTAGGATTTAGGGCAGGGAGTAGGATTTATAGTCTATAATAATCAAGGAAATGAAAATCTGTAACAACACTTAAAAAGAAATTTTAACATATGGGGTATTTCTGTATTCCCCCCCTTTTATATAAAACATCATTGACAGGCTTCCTTGGTGGCACAGTGGTTAAGAATCTGCCTGCCAATGCAGGGGGCACGGGTTCGAGCCCTGGTCCGGGAATATCCCACATGCCGCTGAGCAGCTAAGCCTGTGAGCCACAACTACTGAGCCTGCGCTGTACAGCCCACGCTCCGCAACAAGAGAAGCCACCGCAACAAGAAGCCCGCGCACTACAACAAAGAGTAGCCCCTGCTCGCCACAACTAGAGAAAGCCCGCGCGCAGCAACAAAGATCCAACACAGCCAAAAATAATTAATAAATTAATATTTTAAAAAAAAACATCATTGGCATATCAAAAATACTTCTTATCGAGTTTTTAGACTTTAGGATTGTGAAGACAAAAACAGGTTGACAGACTGCACATGAAACTTGTGGGAGTTGCTTTCCATAGTAAGTAAGCATACCAAAAAAAAATCTGTTCCTGTTATAGGTACCAATTTACCATTAGTATTGTTCTGTTGTTTTGCAAACACTTACTAAGTGCTTACTCTGTAGACTTTCTCATTAGTGCTCTGCTGTGCTCTACATAGATTGTGAAAAGACAAGAACAGTAAGAGGAAGTTAGTCTTAGTCTACGCCATGTGTAGCGTGAGTCACTGGTCAGTTTGAAGCTGTTCTGTCGATATCCTAGATGCTACAGGCAAGGTCATATCATTGTTTCTCATTTAATGGGAATTAACGAAACATTTCCTGATAATTTTGGGCTCCTGTTTTGACCAGACCTGTAATTGCCATAATTTCATTGGTGATACAGACTTTGCAATTTTATGGAGGGAAAGTGTTCCTTCTTGTTAAGAGTTGGCTGGGTACCACAATAAGGATTCAATTCATGTGAGGATTCTACTAGGGACTGAGTAAGCAAATGAAGCATTTATCCTCTTTTCTCTCAGTTTGCCCCATCTGTCCAGTGGATGTTACACTGTTTTTTCTTTGTTGTTCAAGGGCCAATTCAAATATCTTGAATAGTTTCTTGGCCATCAACCCAAAGAGTTCGTTTCCTATTGTCCATTAAGATGCAGTACAATTAACAAGGCTCATAATTCTACATTCTTTCAACTTTTGGGGGTTTAACAGTGGTACTCTAAAATTCTTATCCCTTCTTACTCTTATTCTCATCTGTACTTCATCCTTGAACTTTTGACCTGGGAGTTAGGCACCTGAGGATGGTGCTTTTCAACTTGCTGGCCATGACCCATTAGTTGGTCATGAAACCAAATTAGTGAGCTGTAACCATTAAAAAAGTGAATGGAGTAGAAATTAGTGAGTTGCGTATCGGTAGGAGTATTATTTTCTGAAATTTGTTCCAATTGTGTGTGTATGTTCTGGGTATGATCTAAAATATATTTCTTGCTATGGGTTACAGTCAAAACAGTTTGAAAGCCACAAAGAAGTAGTGCAAAGCCTACAAAGAAGAATGTGTCACAGATGAGTGATTAGCAGTTTACTTGAGTATTAGTATTGAAGCTACTGCTTTATTGTTTATTTTTAGCATCACCATCAGACACCCCTTGGTACATGTATGTTCATATATGCGTGTGTGTGAGTGTGTGTGTGTGTGTGTGTCTGTGTGTCAACAGCACACAGAACAGTGGTAATTTGATTGAAACACAATGTAGTTTAATACTCAGTTGGGATTTATCAAATAACATGACTGCACATTTAATTACTATTGTGCGGCCAGGTTAAGTAATAATGTAGGCTTCTGAGGGTCTTGGGATGAAACAGACTCCAGATGATGGGCATTTAGTTCTCACGCTTGGGCCTTCAGCAGTGTATCTTAGTCTGCGTTGACTTCTATTTACAGCTCATCTCACTTGGGCATGCAGGAAGCAGTTTTCAATGTATTTGGTGTGAATCTGGGTTTACAAATTAGTTTGAAAAATGCCAGTTCGTTTTTATGTTTCTATATATAGTAAAACATTTTAATCCTGTCTCTGTTTTTATTGAAAGTTTATTCACCTGTGGTTTTTCTATAACTCTTTAAAACTCTCTTAAAATATCAGTGTTTTCAGAAAAATTCTGGCCATTGCAAAAGTGAATTAGTAATAGAAATTAAATTTGCATAATTCAAAGTTAAATCCAAACTAAATAAGTCTTTCATTCACCTGGTGTTACCTCTGTTTTGGTGGAGTGTCTAAGTTTTAGCTGGACAAGATTATTTGAAAATGTATTTCTACATCTGGGAGAAATTGCTAAATATGCCCTTATATTGCGGCTGCTGTCGCTACACTGAATTTGCTCTTCTTGGCCATAGGTAACAAAATTAATTTGTATTCAAATACCTCACTTCCTAGTAAATTTTCTTAGATGTTAGATACATGGAGCCTTGAAATCAGACAGCTTGGGTTCCCAAATCCCACTTATTAGGTTTGTGACAGAGAACAATTTTCATAGCCTCCCTGAGCCTTATTTTTCTCATTTGTGAAATGGAGATAATAATAGTGTGTACCTTATAGAGTCAATAAATCAAGGCAATGCATATAAAGGATAAAGCATGGTCCCTAGCATATTGTAAGTTTTCAATAAATGCTATCTCTGTCTATTCTGGAGGAGATTCTGTTCTTATCAAAATTATATGAGAACTATATGAAGTTAAAATTCTTTACTTGTGGGACATTTGATTACTATACCTCTAAATAAACAGTGAGCTTCTTAGAAATAGTGATCTCTGCCATCTTTCTCCTTTAGAATCCCTAAAGTTTTTCCCTGTAAGAATTCCCTGTAAGAAGTAGGTGCTTATAACAAGATGCTGATCATTTAGCTACAGTGGATGAAAATGTGAAAAATTTCACCAAATGGTTGTTTCTTTTTCTTCCACCCCAAGTTTACCATGTGGTTTTGGTGTTAGGGCGACCACATCTTTATAATTAATTGATGTGTGTTAAAAAGAAAAGTCAGTAAATGTTTTCTTACAATGGGTTACCTTTGATATGAGAACATCCTTGTTCCAGAGGAGAGAAAATTCACAGTCTCCGCTCTTTGTAATGTGTTTCTGGAGCTGGCATTGTTTTCAAAAGGAAAATATTTGAGCTTGGCATTTGTATAAGATTCCCTTATGATGTACTTATTTCTAGGGGACAGAACTGCTTTGGGGCAAGGTTAATTAAGAATGGGCATATTAGTCTTTTGAAGAACTGTTTAAAAAATGAAAGCTAAGCTAATGCTGAAGATAATACTTAAAATTCACTAGTCTCCCTCCAGAGTACTTTCTAAACTTTGGACATTCAGCATTTATTTTCTAGCTGCAACTGGATAGTCAGCGCTTGCCTGAACAGCCAAGGTTAAATAAAGGGCTTAGAAAGTATTTATCCAATCCACTTCGACTGCTAGACTCTGGATTTTTGGAAACTTTAGATCATTTGAATCTTTTTACAGTTTTCTTCTCTACTTCTCTGTTAAATGTATAAAATCTTCAGTGTTTTCATCTTTATTTGAAACATTGACCAGTCTGTTCAGATGTGACTGTTTCACTTTAACTTCCTCTGATTGCGCTGACACATGAGAATGGCATGCTATCAAAATGATTATTGTTCTGTATACTTTCCATGGGCTGTTAAGCTGTGTCTAATTTTTTCAGCCTGACATTTTTGAGGGTCCCTACTGCTTGAGTCTTCAAGGTTGAAGTTTTGCTGTTGTTACTGTTGCTATTTCCTTTTAGTTTGCAACGCTTCAAACTTTCTCTTTTTAGTAAAGCATTTGACATTTTTATAGTTATTATCTTAATGTGCATCAAAAAAGTAGTATGATTTAACATTCTTCAGATGACCAAAAATGTAAACCCTATGCCCTTACTCCCTTTCAGCATATGAGAGACTGAGGAAAATTATTCATTCTTCTAATGATTTCAAAGATGTAACATAGTTTTACACCTGATTACAGTGGGGTTTGTTTGTTTGTTTTTTATTTTGTTTTGTTTTTGAATATATATTCTAATCTGCCACAGACTCACACTTAATACTGAATAAGTGGATTAAAATGGTCATGCTCCAGACCTTTAGTATGTATAACACACTAAGTGAATTGGGCAGAAACTTTGATTGTGGATGCTTTAACAGTAAAAATGTAGATAGTTGGGACGTGACACAGGTAATGTCATGTCCATTTTCATTAGAAATTCTTTTTAAGGAACACGTGGTTGCACGTGACTTCATAGCGGTTGTTTCAAAAATGTCCACATTCTAAGTTATGCGTACCCTTTTCAAGCATAGTCCAAGTGATACATTTTTACTTTCCATTTGAAAGGCAGTGTAGTATTTGAAAAAATCAACTAACTGTAAAGCAGAAAATTTACAAATAATGATCAACTCATATATCAGATCTACTTTCTCTAACTTGAATTAACCCAGGGATGTTTGGGGCTGTCTTCTGTGAGACTTTGCTAGACTTTGCTCCCTATTTCTCCACTTGGTTTTACATTCCAGTCCTATAAACTCACACTGTGCTGTTAAAAGAGCAGACTTATTCATGGATTTGCCTACCATCATGATAGTCATATATCAATGCACTAGAAGGAACAGAGGAATAGAAAAAGATTAGATCATTACTGCAAAGGGACAGACTAGCCTTTTTTTTTTTAATTGAAGTATAGTTAATTTACTATGTTGTGTTAGCTTCAGGTGTACAGCAAAGTGATTCAGTTATATATATGTATGTACGTATGTGTATATTTATGTATGTATGTATATATATATTCTTTTTCAGATTCTTTTCTGTTACAGGTTATTACAAAACATTGAATATAGTCCCCTGTGCTATACAGTAGGTTCTTGTTATTTATCTATTTTATACATAGTAGGGGGTATATGTTAATCCCAAATTCCTAATTTCTCTCTCCCTGCCCTCGCTATCCCCTCTGGTAACTGTAAGTTTGTTTTGTATGTCTATGAATCTATTTCTGTTTCAGAAATAAGTTCATTTGTATCTTTTTTTAGATTCCACATATAAGTGATATCATATGATATTTGTCTTTCTCTGTATGACTTACTTCACTTAGTATGATAATCTCCAGGCCCTTCCATGTTGCTGCAAATGGCATTATTTCATTCTTTTTTATGGCTGAGTAATATTCCATCACGTATATATACCACATCTTCTTTATCCATTCATCCGTCGATGGACACTTAGGTAGCTTCCATGTCTTGGCTATTGTAAATAATGCTGCTTTGAACATTACGGTGCATGTATCTTTTCACATTACAGTTTTCTCCAAATGTATGCCCAAGCAGTAGGATTACTGGATCATATGGTAGCTCTATTTTTAGTTTTTTAAGGAACTTCCA
This sequence comes from Tursiops truncatus, assembly GCF_011762595.2. Classification (NCBI taxonomy): domain Eukaryota; kingdom Metazoa; phylum Chordata; class Mammalia; order Artiodactyla; family Delphinidae; genus Tursiops; species Tursiops truncatus. Next base: position 37,070,366 of record NC_047041.1, read on the forward strand.
TATTGTTCTCCATAGTAGCTATACCAATTTACATCCCCACCAACAGTGCAGGAGGGTTTCTTTTTCTCCACACCCTCTCCAGAATTTATTATTTGTAGACTTTTTAATCATGGCCATTCTGAGTGGTGTGAGGTGATACCTCGTAGTTTTGATTCGCATTTCTCTAATAATTAGAGATATTGAGCATCTTTTCAAGTGTATGTTGGCCATCTGTATGTTTTCTTTGGAGAAATCTCTACTTAGGTCTTCTGCCCATTTTTTTGATTGGGTTGTTTTGTTTTGTTTCTTATATTAAGCTGTTTGAGCTGTTTGTGTATTTTGGAAATTAATCCCTTGTTGGTAGCATTGTTTGCAAATATTTTCTCCCAGTCCATAGGTTGTCTTTTCATTTTGTGTATTGTTTCCTTTGCTTTGCAAAAGCTTTTAAGTTTAATTAGGTCCCATTTGTTTATTTTTGTTTTTATTTCCATTACTCTAGGAGACAGATCCAAAAAAATATTGCTGTGATTAATGTCAAAGAGTGTTCTGCCTATGTTTTCCTTTAGGAGTTTTATAGGGTCTGGCCTTACATTCAGATATTTAATCCATTTTGAGTTTATTTTTGTGTATGGTGTTAGGGAGTGTTCTAATTTCATTCTTTTACATGTAGCTGTCCAGTTTTCCCAGCACCACTTATTGAAGAGACTGTCTTTTCTCTGTTGTATATTCTTGCCTCCTTTGTCATAGATTAGGTGACCATAGGTGCATGGGTTTATCTCTGGTCTTTCTATCCTGTTCCCTTGATCTATATTTCTGTTTTTGTTCCAGTACTATGCTGTCTTGATTACTGTAGCTTTGTAATATAGTCTGAAGTCAGGGAGCCTGATTCCTCCAGTTCCATTCTTCTTTCTCAAGATTGTTTTGGCTATTTGGGGTCTTTTGTGTTTCCATACAAATTTTAAAATTTTTTGTTCTAGTTCTGTGAAAAATCCCATTGGTAATTTGATACAGATTGCAGTGAATCTGTAGATTACCTTGGGTGGTATGGTTACTTTAACAATATTGATTCTTTTAATCCAAGAACATGGAATATCTTTCCATCTGTTTGTGTTGTCTTCAACTTCTTTCATTACTGTCTCATAGTTTTTGAAGTACAGGTCTTTTGCCAACTTAGGTAGGTTTATTCCTAGGTATTTTATTCTTTTTGATGTGATGATAAATGGGTTTGTTTCCTTAATTTCTCTTTCTGATATTTCATTGTTAGTGAATAGAAATGAAACTTATTTCTGTACCTTAATTAATTAATCCAGCAACTTTACTGAATTCATTGATGAGTTTTATTAGTTTTCTGGTAGTGTCTTTAGGATTTTCTATGTATAGCATCATGTCATCTGCAAACAGTGACAGCTTTACTTCTTTTTTTTCCAATTTGGATTCCTTTTATTTCTTTTTCTTCTCTGATTGCCACAGCTAGGACTTGCAAAACTATGTTGAATAAAAGTGGCGAGAGTGGGCATCCTTGTCTTGTTCTTGATCTTAGAGGAAATGCTTTCACCTTTTCACCACTGAGTATGATGTTAGCTGTGGGTTTGTCATATATGGCCTTTATTATGTTGAGGTATGTTCCCTCTATGCCCACTTTCTGAAGAGTTTTTATCATAAATGGCTGTTGAATTTTATCTAAAGCTTTTTCTGTATCTATTGAGATGATCATATGGTTTTTATTCTTCAATTTGTTAATGTGGTGTATCACATTGATTGATGTGTGGATATTGAAAAATCCTTGTGTTCCTGGGATAAATCCCACTTGATCATGGTGTATGATCCTTTTAATGTATTATTGGAGTTGGTTTGCTGTATTTTGTTGAGGAATTTTGCATCTATGTTCATCAGTGATATTGGCCTATAATTTTCTTTTTTATGATATGTTTGTCTGGTTTTGGTGTCAGGGTCATGGTGGCCTTATAGAATGAATTTGGAAGTGTTCTTTCCTCTGCAATTTTTTGGAATAGTTTCAGAAGGATAGGTGTTAGGACAGGCTAGTTTTAAAGTGTTGCTGGGAACAACTAACCCAGCTAAATGACTTTTTGGCAACAGATATAAAAGAAAATTTCTACTTTGGAGAGGTGTCATGGAGTACAACAGTGGAAGGATCCCAGCCTTTAGAGTCAAACAGACCTAGGTTTACATAATTCGAAGCTTGGGCAAAATGAATTAACTATTTTTTGGTTTCAGTTTTCTCATCTACAGAATGGGATAATAATATCCACCCTATAGGACTGTTACTAGGATTAAATGAGGAAAAGTGTCTATAGCATTTAGTCCAGTGCCCAGTGGACATCCAATAGATAACAATTCATTTCCTTCCCTCCCCATAGTTCTCTTCTTTTTATGAAGTCTGCCTATTCCTGCTACCCAAAGTGTTATTTTTAAGGCCCATTATAGTACTAACATTTTATGATTCTGTGATAAAGCCAACTTTTTACATTGAATCCATTCCATTACATGCTGCCTTACTCAATAGTAAATATGATCAGCTAGAAGGAACTAACTTAGCTGAATTCCATCCAAGGATGACAGCAGTGGTTCTGTGCTACAAAGTAGAATGGTGCATGGCAATAACATACAGGAGGTAATTTGTTATATGTATTCACTGAGTGGTGACACAACTTTACTACTCAAGTATTCCTAAAAAGTCCTAAGAATAGTGCTTTTCCTAATATATCTAATGTTTCACATGCTGCAAAATGATGTTCTGGTGACACACAGACCTGTGGCAGAAGAGAGCCAGCCATCTCAGAGTCTAGTCTCTGGTGTTGCATGGGCTCCTGGGCAAAGGTAATATACATCCAGGAGGTGAAGATCATAGTAGGAAGTGATTATCCTTTACATTGACAGATGCTCTCATACCTCTCAAAGTGACTGTGGTTAGCAGCAGTATTTTCTGAATAAAAAAGTGATACATGCACACACACACATATGCCCCTTTATGTGCTTGTACAAATATTGCACATGTACACACACAAGAAGCAGAAGGCATATGTAAATTATATGTGGTTCCAAAAAGGATCCAAAGAGGCCTTTTTAAGTAAATTAATACCAATAAAAGGGAAAACAAGACTGTAAAATGAAAGGGAAAAATAATATACTAAAAGTAGAGTTATTTTCTGAAAGTTATTTTCCTGAAACATCAGCAGTATAGAATATAGCCAAGGACCAGGCAGTAAACACACAGTGCTTGTGAGGAACTAGTAGAAATATCACATGGTTCTCAGAAAAACCAATTCTGTTTTCCATGCCTTTAATTACCTAACAACTTTTTCTTCAAGTTTTCCTGCCTTCAGAAATTAGATGACTTCACCTACAGAAAAAAATATTCTCTGATATAATGATCTCAGCAAAAAGTAACAAGCCTGATAAGATGGAGGAAGTCAGAAAGATCATAAAAAACAAAATAAAACAAAACAGAAAAGCCCAGCAGCCAGAGGCTATGGCACATAGCATTACGTGTGGAATGTGTTTTGAGGGCTTTACGACTTTACAGCACAGTGCAACAATTATTGTTAATAATGGTGGTTCTGAGTTATTTAGACATAGATTGGATTATGATCAAGATATTCTTTAAGAAAGTAGACAATGTATAAGACCATTTCACAAAGATATCCATCCTAATTTGTGAAAGTAAGAAAATTTGCCACTTTAAGGGTAAATATCAAATGTCTGAAATTTTGCTTATATGAAAAAATATCTCATCAGGATTTGTGAGGATTTATAATGCATGTGTGGATAGTAGAGGTAGAGTGTGGTTAAGGCAATGTGGAGCACATTAGAATCTTGAAATCTTGATTGTCTCATCAGTCAGCTTGGCCTCTATGCCTTCGCCGGGTTAGCCTGGCAGTTGACTGTCCATGGGGATGAACTGTGCTTATTCTCAGTCTCAAAGAAGACGCAGAATGGAAGCACCACAGTTATTTTGGCAGTAGCACTAACATTAATAGTAGCAGCAGCATCAATTACTATTTAATGAGCCACATTCTCCCCACTGTCTCTTTCAAGCCACCAGGGTACCATTTTGTGCAGCAGGGTGGTAAATCAAATGGCACCCTACTGGGTTGAAAGAGTAACTGCATCTCCCTTAAGAGTTCAACATACTACCTGAATGTGAGAAAAGCTTTGGGGAGAATAAAGGCCATTAAGTGCCCCCAGGGTGAAAGACATTGCCAAAAGTACCAACATTTCCCCATTATTCTATAGGGCCAAATGGATATCAGCCATCAAGAGGAGGTGGTCCAATAGTACTTGGTGTTCATTCTCTCCTAAAGGCTAATGAAGGAATAAAAGTACACTACTTCTAAGTTTCAGAAAAGTGAGGGAGGTTAGAGGACCTTGTCCCCTGATTCCAGTTATTAATTTAGTTTGTATTTATAAACAATCTCCTTCCAAACATTTTAAATAGTTTTACGTAATAAAAAGAACATTAGGGGGCTTCCCTGGTGGCGCAGTGGTTAAGAATCTGCCTGCCAATTCAGGGGACACGGGTTCAATCCCTGGTCTGGGAAGATCCCACATACCACTGAGCAACTAAGCCTGTGTGCCACAGCTACTGAGCCTGCACTCTAGAGCCTGCGAGCCACAACTACTGAAGCCCGTGTGCCTAGAGCCCGTGCTCCGCAACAAGATAAGTCACCGCGATGAGAAGCCTGCACACCTCAACAAAGAGTATCCCCCCTCACCACAACTAGAGAAAGCCCACGCACAACGATGAAGACCCAATGCAGTCAAAAATAAATAAATAAAGTTATTAAAAATAAAAAAGGACATTAAGTAATAAAAAACATTCAGAATGATCAAAGAGAGGAAATTCTGTCCCTTTGAATATACGATGTGTGTACCCAGTTCACTGAGAAAGTTAGATATATCAAATTAATACATGATGCCAAATAAAAAACAAATATAGCCACATTACCCTTTCCTACCTACACTTCATATTCCACAAATTCTCTCAAAAGGGATCCAGGTTAGCTAGGTTTATGAATTTCTATTAATTTAAATAAATCTCCAGTGTAAGATGTGTAATGACTATAAGCATAGTCTCCTCTAAGTAAACTTTGATGCTTTTAGGTGTCAAAAGGAATCAAGAAGGTTACATTTTGGGGTATATCAAAACTCTGGACTTGATATTTCAAATCCGTCAGGAACTAAAAAATTCACTTATTCATTCTTCATTCACACATGAGTTATATGGAATTCCACAAACATTTATGAAGTGCCTACTAAGATTCTAGGCTGTGGAACTGTAAGGGTCTGTTCCTTGACATTAAGAGTCAATATATTCCAGTTAATTTTATAATCTGTCTAATCATTTAAAAGTTCAGTTATTCGTAGAGACATAGAGAACAGAGGTGTAGACACGGGGGTGGGGGGGATGAACTTGGAGATTGGGATTGACATGTGCACTGCCGTGGTGTAAAACATAGCTAGTGGGAACCTGCTGTATAGTGCAGGGAGCTCAACTTGGTGCTATGGTGACCTAGATGGGTGGGATGGGGTGGGGGTGGGAGGGAGGGGATATATGTGCACATGTAGCTGATTCATGTGTACATGAATCACAGGCTGCTGGACTCACACGTAAATCAAAGCTAGGTGAGATTAGACTCTGCATAGAGTTAAAAGGATTAACCGAAAAAAAAAAAAAAGTGCAGTCTGAACACAACAGTCTCATTCCCAGTCATGGTTTTTGAAAGCCAAGTTTCAAGTAGAACTTAATGCTTTGATATCTATCCAAGTCTTTTTCTATCCTTCTATCATTTCATGACTCAAGTACTAAAACTGAACGTAGGTCTCAAAGATGGTTAGGAGACGAAGCAGGCTTTACCCATATCACGCAGCCTTTCCCCATAACTCTGTCCCTACCTAAGGGCACTGCCACAGCCGCATACTGGAGAAATACAAAGTTACTTATCAAAAGACATATATCAGGAATTCAACGCATGCTGGCTTGGCTTATTAGTAGGAAAGTTACACTTTCTTCAACGTTTTAAAAAAATTTTATTGAAATATAGTTGACTTACGATGTTGTGTTAGTTTCAGGTGTACAGCAAAGTGAATCAGTTATACATGTATATATGTATCCATTCTTTTTCAGATTCTTTTCTCATATACAGAATACTGAGTAGAGTTCCCTGTGCTATACAATAGGTCCTTATTAGTGATCTATTTTATATATAGTATTGTGTGTATGTTAATCCCAATCCCCTAATTTATCACTTTCCCCCACTTTTCCCCTTTGGTAACCATAAGTTTGAGATCTGTGAGTTAGTTTCTGTTTTGTATTAAGTTCATTTGTATCATTTTTATTAGATTCCACATATAAGTGATATCATGATATTTGTCTTTGTCTGACTTACTTCACTTAGTATGATAGAAAAGTTACATTTTAAACTTAACAAATGTGATTCTGTGTTTAGGTATTATCATTCCAGAGTGACCTTCACTTACATATATAGTATTGTATACAAACCTTTTGAGTTTTACCAAACTTTCTGGAAATCATGAAAATTAATTTAAATTTATAATGCCCAAGTGTGTGTATGCCACATATTTACTGGCCTCAACAGCTTAATTTAAACTCACATTGATGGCTAGTGAGCAGTCAGTCTTGATATTACATGAATAATCATGGTATTACCATTTACTGCATAGCAGTTTGCTTATCATTGTACAGGCCAGATGGAAAATGTGCTTGTCTCTTTTATACCTTGTTCTAGATGGTAGCCAATTAACATAATCTGCAGAACAGTAGATATCCAGCCTCAAGTAACAGGATCCAGATCGTGTTAAAAGATACTGAATATTTGCTCTGAACTCTGAATTCTTTCTCTGCCATCAACTATTTCCATATATTACACAAGAATAGAATATTTCCTGTGGTTTTCAGGTGCTTTCCAAGATTTGTCATTCAGATTTATAGCACCCGATGTAAATATTTCAGTGACATAGTAAAAAATGTATCAGGATACCATTTCACTTTGTCTCAGAGTTCATGTGGGGCCGTTTTGGGATTCAATGTCTCAGTTCCACAAATTTGCAAAGTGTATTTAACGATCCAACTGATAAGCCCTTCCTTTCATGCACTCTCTGTGAGTTATTATGAAAATGAAGGACTAACGTTTTTCCTTAGCTCTTTAGCTATTGTATCTCCTAACTTGAAATTAAACAACAAGATGTGTCAGAAGAAGAGTATTATGATGGTAAGAACATTGAAAGATAACATCGGTGCTTGATTCTTCCCTTACTAAGGTGACTTTGAGTATTTAATGACTCTACTTTGTAGTTCAGTTACTGTAAAGTAATCCACTTACACTAGATTGTCTGTTAGTACTGTTCCAGCTCCCTATGTTTTGATTCTAAAATAAATATTATATTTAAAATTTCTAAATTCTTTTAGAAATGTTTTAAACTGAAAAAAAAAAGGACAAAAATCAAGATACGTGTTTCTGTAATGCATTTACGTGAAATTAAATTTTCTTAGTGTATTTTGCTTAGTGTATTTCTTAGTGTATTTTGCTATAGGTTGCCTGTCCTAAAAGCACTGGTAATGCCCTGGCCATCAGATGTTGAACTTCATTTTGCTTTAAAAAATGTATCCCATCCAAGGACAGAAGTAGACATATGCATTCACATAATCCCTCTGCGTCTTCCGGAGGGTTTTCATCAGATGAATTTCCCCCAAAGGACCTTTTAGCTACCAACAGCTTCTCCTTAGGACATATATATTTCTGACTGTGGTTATTTGTTAAAGAGAATTTTAGCAGATGTTATTAATCAAATAAATTTAAGAGAGCTATTGCTTTTCACTTTCTCCCATGGTATAACTCTCATATAATAACAGGTTGTCTGGGCTCCCCTTTTTGAAACTATCCGATGACAATAATCTTTATTCTTGTAAGCTCAGTTTACATCTTTTCTTCTTTCTGATCTGTTAAGCGCTAGCTGCTGATTTCTTTGTACAGTATCTCCGTCAATTCATTTTCATCCCTGGAGCAGTCCATCAGACTGCCCTCTCTTGTGAATACATTGTTACTTTTTTTTTTGGCCATAAAATACACAACTATCCATACACAAAATTTGGGGGCCACATTGAGATCACTGGCTGATATGCTGACAGTATAAAGATTCATTTAAATTGCTTAGTTGCACATTGGAATGGTTGAATAGGTTCCTGTCTCAGAGATTGATCAGCAAGCTTATATGAAACACAAGTTATTTAACATCCTCACCACATACTTATTTTTCTCTAGACCGGCTCGTACATATACTCATTTGACACATTAGGGAATTAGCATAGTCATTTATTCAACAAGCGTTAATTAATAGCTGACTTTGTGACAAATCTGTAATAAGAAGGATAAAAATGAATGATGTTAGCTACAGTTTACTGAATGCCCACAATATGCCAGCTTCTAGGCCCTTTTTATAAATATGAAGAATAACAGTTTAAGAAATTAAATTTCTTTTTGCCCTAGTGGGATTCACATTCTAAGTGAGGAGACAAGCATAAAAGCAAATATTTGTGATATGTGCTACAAGAGAAATATGAGCAGAGGTGGTTTATGTGGTTTGAATCCTTGCTCAATACAGGCTTATTAGCTGTGTGTCTTTGGACAAGTCCTTAACCTCTCTCTGTGGTTTAATATCTTCATTTGTAGGGCTTCCCTGGTGGCGCAGTGGTTGAGGGTCCGCCTGCCGATGCAGGGGACACGGGTTCGTGCCCCGGTCCGCGAGGATCCCACATGCCACAGAGCGGCTGGGCCCGTGAGCCATGGCCGCTGAGCCTGCGCGTCCGGAGCCTGTGCTCCGCAGTGGGAGAGGCCACAACAGTGAGAGGCCCGCGTACCGCAAAAAAAAAAAAAAAAAAAAAAATCTTCATTTGTAAAATGAAGAAAAAATCAGGTTCAAGAGATATGGTTGCACAGACTGTGCACTGCACAACTCCATGGAGCCTTACGTGGCACCATTCAATAGTTAATGATGGGCACCTCATAGGCTAGTGACGAGAATTAGCAGAGAAAATATTTTTTAAAGTGCTTAGATAATGCCTGGCACATTACAGGCCCTGAGTAAATGTTTATCATCACTCTAAAATGCTGAATTAGAAGAACTGAAGAGATTGATTCTTCATCAGGAAAAAGTATTCATGAAGATTTTTTGAGAATGATAGGACATTGATTCAAACCCATGCCATTCTTTCCTTACCTCCACTACTGTGGAGGCTCGTATTCCTGGGAAACTAAGGCTGCATTGCTAGCAGAGTTTTAGTCCTGCATATTGGAGCTCAAAAACTGTTTTCAAGCCCAACTAAATGGTGTCACAGGTACTTTGGCACCATCAGACTGGTGTTGGCTCTCAAAGCCCAGAATAACTTGTGCAATCCTAAGGAAGCATGCAGAGTCACTACTAGATTCCCTGTTATATTTCCAGATCTCTCCTTTGGAAAATGGCTTATCAATGCAGTGTTGAGGGCCAAAGAGAAGAAACTGTTATGCATCTGGAAAGGTGAAACCATTAAAAGAAATAGGAATAACAACAGGAGGAAAAATGGGTTAAAGATGGTGATGTTTGACATGGAATGTGTGGAGTTAGACGTATTAGCAGGTGTAACAGCCAGGAAGAAGTGTTTATTGGGCAGTTGAACTATGGGTCCAGGCCTCTGGAGAGGACTCAAGTCCAGGGACAGTGATTTAAAAGCTACATGCATGTCTTTGAAGATGAAATTTGTAGCGGTGGAAGAGCTTACTAACTGAAAGTGGTACCTGTTAGGAAATGCCTACATTTTGAAGATATGGGTGGAGAAATGGTTTTCCTTTTGACTAGTAGGCAAGGGAGAAAGGAGTCTTGAGAACAAAAGTGATATTCTATAGTATCAAATGCTGCAGAGGTATGTAAGAGCATGAGGATGGAAAGAAAAGTTTGATAATTAGAAGGATCTATGTGGACATCTAGAGAGCAAAGTGCTTTCAGTGAAATTTGGAGAATGGAAGACAATTATAGATGGGGCAGGAGAGGAAGTGGACATAGCATTTGTGAAGAACTCTTTCAAAAATTTTAATGGTGTGAAGAAGGAATAGTCCTCAGGAAAGGAGTTAGAGATCAGAATAGCGTTATTTTTAGGTGAGCATAATGAATACATTTAGAGGCAGAGGTAAATAAGTGGAGAAGAGATTGAAATGTAAAAGAAAGCAGGGGTAAATCACTAGTGCATAGTAGCTCATTTGAGAATGATGGGCGACTTGTGAAAGCAGCTGGACTTTGGAATGTAGAGGAAGGATGTTGGTTGGTGTAGTAGGTTCATGAGTCACGGTGTATCTCTTCTAGTTTCTTAAGCGCTGGTCTCAGTCACATTTCTCACCTTCTTAATGACTTCTCCAGCTAGAGACTCAAACTTAGTAGTTAGTTCTTTGAGGGCAATGGGATTCTTTCATTTGTGTCAATTTTCACTTTTGGAGAAGACAGTTATAGCACATATTATTTTTATTGATGTAAGGGCATCTTGATATTCCCTTTCTATTAACCCTGTAAGTGCCCTGGTAGACAGCATAGATAGTAATACTAAACACACACATCTACAAAAAATGTGCTGGAAAATGAGCACCCCTACTTAATTTCTGGTTAAAAAATGGATGTGACATTAAAGTAGATAAGGAGGCTGTGATTGTAATTTTGGTGTTGGACGTTAAGGCCACAGAGAGTACAAAGTTTAATAATTCTGCAGTGAACTCAGAAGAAACCCTACACCTTGACAGTTGCCTTCTCTTTAGTTTATGGCTTATTTAGGTTTCAGGTTTCAGTTTTATAAGTGATCAAAAGTTAAAGTTTGTGGATTACACAATCTTTTGTTTGCCCTTGTTGATGGATTGGTTCCTGCTTTCCTGAGTTTTTAGTGGAAACAATTATATCATATAAGAAACTATCTCACTTGTTTCTATTCCCTGGCATCATGTATGGAAAAATACAGCAGTTGGTTGAATTGTCTGCTAGAAACCGGCCTTTAAAGGAGAATATAAGAGGAAGAAATTTTGCAAGTGTATACTTTAAGTTTCAAATGAAAAAGGGAGGGGGGACATAGGGAGGTGACTGAGTTCACATTGCAGTTTTTGAAGGTAATTTACTAATTCATGAAGGAAGTTACAGTTACCTCTGAAATGTAGTATAAAATTTAAAAATTCATTTAGATTTGAATTATAAAAATTCAACATGATCGCTGATTGTAGGAAGATGATATCTGACCTTAGTTATATTGTCCAAGCAGAATTTTCTGCCTTATTTAAACCAAGAAATCTCACTTTTCCCTATGCAATTGAATATTTCCTGCAAAAAGTATATCTTCTAATCTAACCTTAAAAAGGAAAGAGCACTTTAAACAGAACGAGCTTAATTTTTTTTTTTTTTTTTACTCAGGAAAATTGCTACAAATTTCTATTCTACGCCAGTATTGAAGACCTGACCTGGCCTAGCCTGGTGTATGAGGGTGGACATCAATATATCTTGTCTTACCCAGTAGATGTGTCCTTGAAAAATTGTACTGAAAACCAATTTTCAGATTAAAAAATAATTTAAATCCACGCAAATGGCTTGAAGTAAAAGAATTCTGTTGTGAATCTTTTGAGTCCTCTTGTGCCGTGGAGAATGCCTTCATAATTCAGTATATAGAAGTCACTCCCCACCCCAAATACCGACACACAGGCATTTCTTTCTTTTAAATTCTGATTTGTTTGGTTGTAATGGTAGTTTGTTCAGTAGATCAGAGGATCTTAAACTGGGGATCCATCCTACTTTCACTGCAAAACATAATGATCCCCTCCCCCACCAAACTCAAAGGCAGATGTTTTATATATATATATATATATATATATATATATATATTTTTTTTTTTTTTTTTTTTTTTTATTTTTTTTTTTTGCGGTACTCGGGCCTCTTACTGTTGCGGCCTCTCCCGTTGCGGAGCACAGGCTCTGGACGCGCAGGCTCAGCGGCCATGGCTCACGGGCCTAGCCGCTCCGCGGCATGTGGGATCCTCCTGGACCGGGGCACGATGTGTCCCCTGCATGGGCAGGCGGATTCAACCACTGTGCCACCAGGGAAGCCCAGATGTTATATTTTTGATGAACAGTATTGCTAATTCAGCCGATAAACATGGGTAGAAGCCATTGCTCCTTTTTCCACAACCAGTGCCTCGTTCCGCCCTGTGAGCCCAGACCCTAGGGAACCCTGTGTGGATATGTATGGGCGCTGCCCTAGGGAGCCCTCTGCAGCTCCTGCGTGAAAGCCCCAGCCCTGCTTGCTTCTCCTCACCAGTCAGCCATCTGGACCCGTTGGGAATAGGCACCCCTGGCAGCAACACTAGCAGCCTCTTGGGCAAATGCTCAGTGTCCCATCCCCCATGCCCCTAGCTGTGTCTGTCCTCTGTTGCCTGACACTCTCCTGGAAGTGCCCTCACATGGCTACCTGTGGGAACTGTGGTTCCCACCATGTTCGATTATACTGTAAAATATTTTGAATATTACTCCCGATGACAGCCATGTTGAACGTTCAGTTTTGTGATATATTTAAAAACAAAACTTGTAAGCGTGCATGATTTGAAAATCTGCAAATAGTAAGTGCACTAATTTTCCTTTCATTTGGAACTACCATCGCAAACTTTCGTTCCTTCATCTGAGAGTTAAACTGATGTACTTAGTTCCTATAGTGTATCCTGTTAGATGCGGAAGTGAAGATAAGGTACCTCCCCTGGGAGCTCACAGTTGAGAGTAGGAAATGTATGTGCTGTATGAAAAGGGTATATTCCACAGAATGATATTATGTAGATAAATTAAACCGAGTTACAAATTAAATTACACCAGGCAGAAAAGACTTCTAGCCACCACTCATCATTATGACCCCATATAAATTTCCAGTTCATGTTGCGAATAGAGCAGGTACCCTGGGCATTGTGTGGTGGTCTTTAAGCAACGAAATAGCTTGGTGTGAGGCAGTGAGGCCTCCATTATAAGGAGGGTTCAAGCCCCGATCCACTTACCTATCTCTTAGGCATATTGCTGATGTACTAAGATCCCTTTCAACTGAGAATTTCCATGATTCCATGAAATAATCTCTGACCTCCTAGGAAGGAAATAAAAAAAATAGAGGATACAAAAATGGAGCAAACCAACCAGAATAGTAAAAACTGAAGAAAAAAAGAAAGGAATCTTGGAATGTACAGGAGAAAGAAAGAGTTCAGTAACAGTTTCAAGATCTGTAGCTTTTCACTTGGCAGAAAACAAATTACTATGAGGCGACATTGGGAAATTACTGCAATTCATTGCCTTCCTTTAAAGTTTTTTTTTTAATTAAATAATTTTAGACGATTGCCCCTTCCTGTGAGAAATATAAGACCAAAGGGGCATGCATACTAATTTTTCTGTTTTCTTTTTATTCCACCTACTGACTCCACAGTGTCTGCTTTCCAAAATTAGTTTGAAAGCCCACAACCTGTGTCCGAACTGGGCGAAGTAGCACGACAGTTCACACCTGGAATGAAAGAATGATTTTTTTATGTAAGACTGTTAATGGCTGTGTAGAGCTCTATCTATATATGAATCTATCTATAAATATATTTTATACATGACAGTTTCATTTAGACTAGAACTGATCCCAGGGTAAAACAGCATGAATAAAGTATTATTTTTGATAACACCCTCACTCAAATAAGAGAAATGAGTTCTTGCAGTTACCATTTTCTCTATGACTTTTTTTGAGATGCAGAAAAACCCCATTATAAAGTACCTAGATCCCCCAGGGACACAGACACGCTGTAGGTTATGATCCATCTTCATCTGTGTGGAGAGGTACAGCTACTCCTCCCTCAGCTCCACAGTAATTCCTGCTGCCAGTTCCAGATTGTTCAAACCGGTGGGTCAGAAAAGACACAAAGACACAGATGAGCCATAGGTATGGTACATTCATAAAATGAAAAAGTACTTTCATGAAAAACATGTCAGGGGACTGGAGGATGTCAGACTGACAGAGGACCAGGGAGAACTAGATTCAGTACCTTAGTTCTTGGCTAAGCCCTGAGAAGTTGGTCATTTGTCCTCCCGTGTCTCCTCTCCTTGTGTGTCTTCCCTTAAACTTTGTATAGGGCTTTGTACTTTGCAAAGGACTTTGACATACAACATCTCATTTGTCTCCTATATACTGAGTGTAGGAATGAACAAAAGGTCATCATTAAGGATAGATTGTGAGTTTATGCACTGAACACTGCAGTTGCCACCCCAGCAATGGGGAGACCTTCCTGATATTCCCTCTCTCCCTGTAAGGAAAATATCATCGATAGCCAACTTGGCAATAGATCTGCTCACTCTCTGCCCTCTCCTGGGTGACCTTAGATAAGCCCAGGGTTTTAAAACCTTTCTCCTGTGCCCGAGCCCACATATTCAACTGTGTAATAGTCATGTCTACTTGGATGACACATGGTCATGTCAATTTCAATGTCCTAAACTGAAGTTTCCCCTCCAAATCTGTTCTTTCTTCTGTATTCTTTATGTTAGCAAATGATGGTCTTTCATCCCAGCCAGAAATATGAGAGGTCCCATGGATTATACCATCTCACTCACTTTTCAGTTTCTATAAATGACCCAGTTCCTCTATTGTCTGCTGCTTTACTATCTTTCCCCATCCTCTCTTCTTCATTATCCCCACTGCCACAATGTTAGCTGCTCCAGATCTCACATTTTCTCACTTTTACTGCAACAAAAATATCCCAAGCAGTTACCCTCCTTTCAGGCTAATCCTTTCCAATATGAAGCTGCCAGAGTGGGCTTCCTGAAATGTTGTTATGTTTATCATGAATTCAACTTCATTAGCAAAGCACACAAAGACCTTTGTGATATGCTATTGCTGAACAAAACTGTTGGCCTCCCTAGAAAGGCAAAGTGTATTTGATACCGCTGTGCTGTTCCCTCCTCCTGGAAAGCCCTTCCAGTCTCTGTTTAAAAAACTCCTATTCATCCTTCACTGCTCGGGGAATTATGGGTCATCTTGTTAGGAAAGATCCACCACCTCCCCAACTTGCCAGCCTGAGTTTGCTCCTTTTTCACCCTCACCTAATACTCAATCCATCATAATGTTTTATATATCCCATCATTGCACTTAACGTATTAAACTCTAATGACATTTTTGCGGGGCTCTTCACCTCACAACACTGTAAGCTCCTCAAGGCAGAGACAGGTTCTGATGGGCTTAGCATAGTGACCGGCAACAAGAGAAGCATTTGGTAAATGTTGAACAGAATCTGTTTTACTTTTTCCGGAGCACAAAGCATGCATGAAAGATTAATTTGCTCCACATGGGAAGTCATTGCCCAGGCTTACCAAAGGTCAGGTCTATATAAAGTGGTGTTACTTTTTTCCCCCTTTCCTTTAGCAAGACATTAAAAAGAAAAGCACAGTTTAAAAACTGGGACCTATGGAACCTATTTCTTTTGTGAAAAATGATTACAGAATCAGATTTCCACAGCACCTAAGCTATTCCCTAGGGCAGTGCTTCTCAAAGTGTGATCCCCAGAAGAGCAGCAGCAGCATCACCTGGGAACTTGTTACACATGCAAATCATTGGACCCCACCCCAGACTGTCTGAATTGGAGACTCTGGGGATGGGGTTTAGCACTCTGTTTTAACAAGTCCTCCAGGTGACCCTAGTGGTCACCCTAGTTTGAGAACTACTTCTGGGGGTTAAACAAAACACTTATGGAAAAGGATATTAGCATTTATAGATCACCTATTATGTGCCAGACATGTTAACTTTTTCACAATGCCAGATTAGCACTTAAAGATTTAATTCCGTAGCAAAAACAATCTTGAGAAAGAAAAATGGAGCTGGAAGAGTCAGGCTCCCTAACTTCAGACTATACTACAAAGCTACAGTAATCAAGACAGTATGGTACTGGCACCAAAACAGAAATATAGATAAATGGAACAGGAGAGAAAGCCCAGAGATAAACCCACGCACATATGGTCACCTTATCTTTGATAAAGGAGGCAAGAATATACAGTGGAGAAAAGATAGCCTCTTCAATAAGTGGTGCTGGGAAAACTGGACAGCTACATGTAAAAGAATGAAATTAGAACACTCCCTAACACCATACACAAAAATAAACTCAAAATGGATTAAAGACCTGAATGTAAGGCCAAACGCTATCAAACTCTTAAGAGGAAAACATAGGCAGAACACTCTAGGACATAAATCACAGCAAGATCCTTTTTGACCCACCTCCTAGAGAAATGGAAATAAAAACAAAAATAAACAATTGGGTCCTAATGAAACTTCAAAGCTTTTGCACAGCAAAGGAAACCATAAACAAGATGAAAAGACAACCCTCAGAATGGGAGAAAATATTTGCAAATGAAGCAACTGACAAAGGATTAATCTCCAAAATTTATAAGCAGCTCATGCAGCTCAGTGTCAAAAAAAACAAACAACCCAATCCAAAATTGGGCAGAAGACCTAAATAGACATTTCTCCAAAGAAGATATACAGATTGCCAACAAACACATGAAAGAATGCTCAACATCATTAATGATTAGAGAAATGCATCTCAAAACTACAATGAATAAAACTACATCTCACACTGGTCAGAATGGCCATCATCAAAAAATCTACAAACAGGGGCTTCCCTGGTGGCGCAGTGCTTAAGAATCCGCCTGCCAATGCAAGGGACACAGGTTCGAGCCCTGGCCTGGGAAAATCCCACATGCTGCGGAGCAGCTAAGCCCGTGTACCACAACTACTGAGCCTGTGCTCTAGAGCCCACAAGCCACAACTACTGAGCCCACGTGCCACACCTACTGAAGCCTGTGCACCTAGAGCCCGTGCTCCACAACAAGAGAAGCCACGACAATGAGAAGCCCGTGCACCACAACTGAGAGTAGCCCCAGCTCGCCGCAACTAGAGAAAGCCTGCGCACAGCAATGAAGACCCAACACAGCCCAAAAAAATAAAAAATAAAACACACAAACAAATAAATAAATTTATATTTAAAAAAATCTACAAACAAATAAATGCTGAAGAGGGTGTGGAGAAAAGGGAAAACTCTTGCACTGCTGGTGGGAATGTAAATTTTTACAGCCACTATGGAGAACAGTATGGAGGTTCCTTAAAAGACTAAAAATAGAACTACCATACGACCCAGCAATCCCACTACTGGGCATATACCCTGAGAAAACCATAATTCAAAAAGAGTCATGTACCAAAATGTTCACTGCAGCTCTATTTACAATAGTCAGGACATGGAAGCAACCTAAGTGTCCATCGACAGATGAATGGATAAAGAAGATGTGGCACATATATATATAATGGAGTATTACTCAGCCATAAAAAGAAACGAGTTATTAAAAAGAAAATTGAGTTTTGTTTTGTTTTTTTTTTTGCCGTACGCGGGCCTCTCACTGCTGTGGCCTCTCCCATTGCGGAGCACAGGCTCCGCACACACAGGCTCCGGACGCACAGGCTCCGGACGCACAGGCTCCGGACGCACAGGCTCAGCGGCCATGGCTCACGGGCCCAGCCGCTTTGCGGCATGTGGGATCCTCCCAGACCGGGGCACGAACCCGTGTCCCCTGCATCAGCAGGCGGACTCTCAACCACTGCGCCACCAGGGAAGCCCGAAAATTGAGTTTTTTGTAATGAGGTTGATGGACCTAGAGTCTGTCATACGGAGTGAAGTAAGTCAGAAAGAGAAAAACAAATACTGTATGCTAACATATATATATGGAATCTAAGGGAAAAAAATAAAGTCATGAAGAACCTAGGGGTAAGATGGGAATAAAGACAGACCTACTAGAGAATGGACTTGAGGATACAGGGAGGGGGAAGGGTAAGCTGGGACAAAGTGAGAGAGTGGCATGGACATATATACGCTACCAAACATAAAATAGATAGCTAGTGGGATGCAGCCGCATAGCACTGGGAGATCAGCTCGGTGCTTTGTGACCACCTAGAGGGGTGGGATAGGGAGGGTGGGAGGGAGGGAGATGCAAGAGGGAAGAGATATGGGGACATATGTATATGTATAACTGATTCACTTTGTTATAAAACAGAAGCTAACACACCATTGTAAAGCAATTATACTCCAATAAAGATGTTTAAAAAATAATAATAATAAAAATTTAAAATAAATAAAATAAAAAGTAATGTGTTAACCTATAATGGAAAAGAATCTGAAAAGGAAAATATATGTGTGTATATATATATATATATATATATATATATATATCTGAATCACTTTGCTGTACACCTGAAACATTGTAAATCAACTATATTTCAAGAAGAAATAAAAATTTTAAAAATTAAAAAAAAAGATTTAATTCTGCTAAGATACCTTTAATTCTATTTAAAATTATTTTAGATATAGCAGTCTTGAGTTTGCTGTAGTATCTGGCCAGGTGAAAACGGTGCGTCTTCCACAATGCTGTCCCCCAGTGCTCTCCAGGAGTGATTCCTTTCTTCTTTATACTGATTTGTGGCACTGAAGTGACATGCAAAATATATTGCCTTGAATCATAGATATCTACACAGCTTGCTTATCTCTCAAACTGTGAGTTTTTACAAAGCATAGACCCTGTTTTGTGTGCAGAAGCCTGCACTCTGCTTTAGATAGTACTTTCCACATATGAGCTAAACACCAGATAAATATCAGTTGGATGAATGAATGAATCTTACAACATTTATCACAGTACTATGCAGATTTAGGTTTGTACTGTTTAGGTTTGTAATACACAGAACAGGGATTAAAAGCTTTTTTGGTTTTTTTGTCTGAGAAGCCATATCATCTGTTTATACGGAAGAGAAGGGGAGAAATAATTATGGAAACAGAGAAATAACCATGTTTTTTTCCTCCTCTTCTTTTTGTTAGCTGTTTCTCAAGCCACTTCAGCCTGGTTGGTGTTTTAAAGACATAGATATTTAAATGTGTGGATTAATTTAGCTACATGAATCCCAGAAGCTATCTGAATTGGATATTTTTTATAATCCGCCTCAAATATAAAATCTTCTTTGGTTGGAACTATGGGCATCAATACAGGTTGGCATGACCTTAACACATCACTCTTGGCCTTGGAGGTGCTCTGTTCAAGGAGAGACAGGGACGTTTCTTTCCTTAAAAGTGGCCCTTGGGGCTCCACTCGTGGCGCAGTGGTTGAGAGTCCGCCTGCCGATGTGGAGGACACGGGTTCTTGCCCCGGTCCGGGAAGATCCCACATGCCGCGGAGCGGCTAGGCCCGTGAGCCATGGCCGCTGAGCCTGCGCGTCCGGAGCCTGTGCTCTGCAACGGGAGAGGCCACAACAGTGAGAGACCCACGTACCGCAAAAAAAAAAAAAAAAAAAAGTGGCTCTCTGTGACATTGCTGTTTTGGATTTTAGGACTAAGCTAAAAAAAAAGCTGGGCACTGACAAGTGAAAGAAATTGTTCTTGCTGTCCTCTCCCTGTAGGCACAGAGACCGTCATTTTGGGGTGAGGAATGACCAGAGTATTACATGACAGTGCAGAATTGTCAGTGATCCAGAGTGAATATGCACAGCCTTCCAGGGAGTAAAATGAATCAGGCTAAGGGAAGAAAATGAAACAACAGTCTCTTATACTATATTCACCACCACCCCCAGGTTATTGCTTTCTCTAGAAATGGAGAATGGGCCAGAAGACTGGTTATTATTTCACTTTTTTTCTTGAGATTCTGCACTTATTTCCATGGACATGAAATTTGAAAGCATCTAAGTGAAAACTGTGATTTCCCTGCTCTCCTCCTTGCCTTGAATATTATGAATTCTTAACATATTCACCTTGCTAGACTTTTCCCAGTCATTGTAAAATTCTCTTTCTGAAGGAATGTAAATTTCTGGAGGTTGTGAATAGGGTCTTCTATGGGCTAAAATGTTTAGCACTTACCCAGAGTGAGGAGCTAATGATACTGCTAATTACAATCCTATTAGGTAGTTAAAGTAGACATAGAGATAAGTGAAAATGGAAGAGAAATATTTTTATTGATTTATAGCATAAGGAAACATTTTTGTCTAAGTGCTACTATTTATATGGCAGGAATGTTTAAATTAGAGAAAAGTCATAGGTCACACAACACAGTTGTTCTGTTCTCTTCCAGTGTCCCATGTGGAGAGTTGTACTTACAGCAGCACTGGTAGTGAACTTCACTTTAAGGTGTTGCAAGGTTTGAATTCTACAACAAGGAAAAAAAATTCCTTAATTTATGGACAAAGAGGAAAATGTAAAAGTTAGGATGTGTTTAGGAACTAGTTCACCAATTATGTTCCTAGCCGTTATTCTAAAGGGATCTGGGCATTAACATTATTCTCTGCAGTATTGTTTGTAATAGCTGAAAAGGGGAAGTAACCTTAATATCCACTCATAAGGAGTTGACTATATTATGATGCATTCATATGATGGAATATTATGTAACGATTAAAATTTAGGACACATATACATTATATTAACATGGAATTAACTCAACAAGATATTACATGCAAAAGTAGGCTCCAAAATAACATTTGTAATATGAACCCATTTATGTGAAATTATACATGTCTAATGTGTATGTACAATAAGATTAATGACAGCAGTTACCCAAAACATTCATCATAATGATCTCTAGGTGGTTGCATGCAGGTGATATTTGTTCTCTCTTTAGACCTTTTACTATTGTTTGAATATTTACAAAAGAATATCTTTTTAAAATAAATTAAAAATGTAAGAAAAGAACACGTTGTAAGACAAGAACAGGTTCTATGAGCATATGAGCTATATGAGCTATATCACTCTATGCAGCTTCTGTTTCAAATTATGTTTTAGCTTTTCTAGTGCAATTCTACACTGCTACCCTTTTCATTTAGAAATATATTTAATTGATAGGTGGCCTAATTTAATATTTCTTGTTTTTAAAAAATTTCACAATAGATATAACTATAAAGATTCATAAAGGATAAAGTAAAAATAGCAGAAATGAACTGAAAGTTTTTTTGGTTAATATCAGAGAAATACAAATATAAAAATAAGAAAACTGTAGGAGAGATAGAGAGATATGAGTAAAGATGGCCATAAAGAGAAATGAGAAATGCTTTGAAAGCGAACTAAGAATAAATAAACCAAGAAAATTTGTAAAAGAAAAGAGACAGGACGATAGAATGATACTACCTTATAATGAGCATGAATTATGTGTTATAATAATTTAAACTAAGGATTTGAACTCCACAACAGTCCTAAGAATTTTGTAGTTTTTAATCCTCATTTTGTATATGAGAAATGAAGGCCTGGGAAAGGCAAGCATCTTGCCTTAAGTCACAAATTTGATACTGTGACTGGAGATCTCTCTACTTTTTACTAGCCATCCTAAAAGTTATTTTTTTTAAACCTCAAAATAATTCTGGGGAGTATCACCCCATTTTACAGATGAGAAACCTGAGTCTCACAGTCACAAAGTAGCTTGTCCTAACCCACATAGCTATTACATAGAATAATCCAGACTCACACTTAGATTTCTTAACTATAAGTCCAGTGTTTGCTTGTGTTTTTTTCTTTTTTTCTTTTAGCACTACGGGGAATAACTTGCAATAGAAAGGAAAAATATAAATAAAATAAACAAAGAGATAGAGATGAAAGCTACCAAAAAGAAAAAAAGCTTTCCAAAGTTAACAACCATTTGTTTAAACATATGAAAGTAAATTACTTTCATTTGCATGAAATTACTATTTTGGGCTAGTGTAATTTTTCCCAAGTCAAATATTGATGAAACCCAGTAAATTCTGTCCCTTTTCATCTAAGTTGAACTTTTTAAAAAAACTTTTCAGGGGGTAAATAAATTATTCTTCCAAAACCTTTACAATTTTATGGGAAAATAAGAAAGACCATGCAAGAGAGACAAGATTATTGCCTTGGTTTATAAACAGTTCAGAATTCAGATTGTTTTTCATTGTTGTCAAAAAACAGTACCATACTTTCAATGCAACTTGATGCCAGTTCTGATTGTGACTTTCCTCTTGTTTCTATGGTAACAAACTTTACTGTGATCAGCACTATGTAAAAACTTTTTGCATTGAAAGAGGCAAGGAAAACCTGACTCTGTGTGCCTGATACACGTAGTAGGGGCTGAATAAATGTTTACTGAATGAAAGAGTAAAAAAAAAAGAAAATAGTCTCAGCCATACAATTGCATGCTAATCAGATGTGGTGCTAAAATTTGCATATGCAAACATCTTCATGGGACAGAACAAACTTTAGTAAAACAGTAAGGTGTAGGGTTGTTTTTGCTTCACTTTAGACCCAGATTGTAGCACAAAGAGAGCTAAGTCGAAGGCTTAAATAGCTTAATTGTGCAGCAAGTTAGAAGTTAAAGGGTCAGAGTAATGTTAAGTAAATGAAGCTGTTTTGGAGAAAACCTGTAATGCTGCATTCCAGGTCTCCAAAGGCACAGTGCCATTTTTGTGTGTGTTAAAACAGTTTAAGGCCAAATACTGGTGTTTGCTGACTTCTAGAGCTTCCTTATGTTTCCAGTCTTTGCAAAGCAACATAGCCAAGCACACAATATCTAAATCTGGTGGACTGCTTCTGAGATTTTGCTTGGAAGATATTTAAATACATGTTGTTGTTGTTTCGCTTTGAGCTCATAATCTGGTCTGTTTTCTAAAAGCTTTAGTTTCTGGCAGTTGACCATTTACGTTTTAAAAGATGTCTGAAAATTCCAATCCAGGTAAGGTGGGTGCCTTTCGTAAGATCACGGAAGCCTTTTAATGTGGAAGAAAAAGGTAGGATCTAGGTGTGTGGACCAAGAGGTTTTTTAACATATTATCAATCAACTCAACAAATATTTACTGAGTTCCTGCTATGTGCCAGGTACTGTAGTAGGAACACGGTAAACAAACAAACAAAAATCCTGCTTTCATGGAGCTTACATGAAAGGAAAAATATTAGTGGGGAAACCAAAAATAAACAAACAAAAGTAAAATAAATACATGTTAGATGGTAGCAAGTGCTGTGGAATAAAATAAGGCAAAGAAAGGGGCCGATTTTAAATAGAAAGGTCGTAGAAGCCTCACTAAGATAGTGGCATTTGAGCAAGAACCTGAAGGAGGTGTAGGAGAGTGCCAAGCACACATTAGATGGAAGAGCATCAGGCAGCCTGATCTAAAAGAGCAAAGGGTCTGAGACAGGAGCCTCCCTGGCGTATTCTAGGAATAACAAGGTGGTCAATATGGCTGGAGCAATAAGCAAGGGAGAGAGAAATGGAGTTGATGTCCAAGAGGTATTAGAGTCTGGGAGAGGAGGTGAGAGGCAGATTGTGTAGGACCTTGCAGACCATGGTAAGAACTTTAGCCTTTGTTCTAGATGAGATAGGACTTCTTGGAGAGTTTTAAGAAGAGAAGTGACATAATCTACCTAGGTTTTAAATGGATCGTTTTGGGCTGTTGTGTTTTTAAAAAAAAAAAAAAGGAGAAAGGGCAGAAAATGGAGATTGTATAGGAGGCTGTCGTATTAATCCAAATAAGAAATGACGGTGTCTTGGAACAGACCAGCAGTAGCAGAAGTGGTACGATTTGTTGGATTCTGGATATCTGGTGGTGATGACTGCACTCTGAATGGCTTGAATGTGAGGTGGGAAGGAGGAATCAACAATGATGCCACGTTTTCTCACCGGAGCAACTAGAACGATGGGTTTGCTCTTGACTAAGAAGGAGGAGAGTATCTTCTTCACAGATTGAGTTTTGGGGAAAAACATTTTGGACATGTTAAGTCTTAGACATCTAAGAGGAGATATCATTTGGACATGAGTTTGGAGTTCAGAAAAGTTGCCTGGATTAGAGGTATAAACTTGACAGTTATCAATGACTAAATCATAGACATTATTTAAAGCCATGAGGCTCAATAAGAGGTCTGTGGGCTGAGCTCTGGGACTCCCAACATTTAGGGGTCAAGGAGATAGGGAGGAACCCCCAAGGGAGACTGGAAGGAGGGGCAAATGAAGGAAGAGGACAGATTGGGAGCCAAATGAACCCATATCAAGGAAATACAAAGCAAAAAGCGCTTTTTGATGGGCTGCACATATTTATCAGGACATGCCAAAGTGAGGAGAAGGGAACAGAAGGAGCTATGTAACCTCGGTCCCTTTAGCAACAGCCATCTTAATACCTACTCAGGAGTATGTCATCCAACAGCCATTTAGACCGACCAGAGAGCTGAAGCAAATGCATGCAATGATGATTCCTGTGACCGGCTGCCACAGAAATGTCACCATAGCCACAGAATTGTAGATACTTACTTTGGACAAGTCCTGAAAGGAAACCTATTTTAATCCACCTGATACAAAATTTCCACCGTGAATTCATCTCACGATTTTTCTTAATCATCTTCAATAACAGGTGATTTCACATTTCTGAAAACAGTTGGTGCTTCTTTGAATACCTCTGACTAGCAGCTGCAATAAAAATGGCCAAGTCAGGGGACTTCCCTGCTGGTCTAGTGGTTAAGACTCCGTGCTTTCCACTGCAGGGGGCACAGGTTCAATCCCTGGTTGGGGAACTGAGATCCCGCATGCTACATGGTGCGGTCATAAATACATAAATAAATAAATAAGGACCCAGTCACTAACATAGTACATGAATGAGGTGGATTATAATGCTGACATTGTATTGATTTATAACTTAGGATGTGTCTGAGTTTTCAGAGATTTAGCCCAATCCACATATGTATTCATTCAAGCAGTCCAGCATTTGCTTGATTTATATACTTATTTTCCTCCAAAGTCAGATTTTTACTTTTCAAATGTTTGTTTCTGGGCAGCTTCAAGGAAGAAAATATATTTACCTACTTTTTAAGATGCATGCTTAATTATGTTCTAGTTGAAGGGGAAATTTCAGACGATTAAATAAAGATAGCCGAATACCATCATAACAGAACCTTCATAATAAACTAAAATCCTAGAGAGCAGAGGTAGCATCTTCCTGGTTCTAGAGGTATGTGCCTGTCAGGAAGAGAAAGCCATCTCCACGTTTCCAGGGTCACGCTGAAATCACATGTCATATGGTTTCAACAGGGGCCATATGTTGATGCCTGTTCCTATAGGAGAAACTGCTGAGTTGTTCCAAACAGCACATAAAAATAACAAACGGGCTGAATGAGCAGGCACAGTCAGGGCCTAAGAAGTGTAAAAAGCCCCCATTTTGGCTGTTGCACAAGCGGGGGCACCTCCCACCATACTTGAGGGACAGCCCTTCCGTAAATAGACTCAACTCACAATCCCAGCCTGGAGTGCAACCAGCTGAAACCAGCCCCTGGAGGAATTGAACCCCTGCAGGGAGGGCAGAACCAGTAGTGCTTTCCTGTATTTCCCTGCCTGCCAATGTTACCCCAATCCAGAGTTCCCTTCTACTGTGGGCAGCACAGGGCAGTTAATAATGCACCTAGAATGGGAAGCACAAATCAGCACCATGTGTGGTAAGCAATAGGTAATTACATTTCAGTTGTTTAGTTAAGTTTTGCTTTCTGGTTGCCTTGAGGGAACTGTAGGGAAGGTTTTTTGTTGTTGTTGTTTTCCCCTGATGTCTTTTTTTTCTTTTTCCCCCGGTTAGAAACTGAGCAGTTCCACATTGTGTTGAAATGGATATGCAGCATTCGTGTTGGCTGAATTAAGCACCTATAATCATGTATCTCCTCTCCTCTGTCTACGTGTGCCACCATCTTAGTATGTGGACCAGGAATTTCATTTAATGGAGACATAATTTTTCTATTGTCTTAGGGCTTATTGAAACCAGCTCATTCTCCATTAGAATGCTTTTCTGTACTTCAGCCATCAGCTCGGCACTGACTCCATTATTGTTTTTCACCCTTTTCTTGAAATACTATGTATTTTCCATCAGAGTCCAAGTAGCTGATAAATTTGCTTACACCTGCAAGGAAATCTGCCTTTTTCTCCTAGGTTTTGCACATATACAAATTGTGCATTAGGAATGCTATACCCTTCCTCACAAAGCTGCATGGCCATTCTTTCATTCTCTTAAAAATTACCTGTGGACCTACTATGTGAAAGAAAATGTGATGTGCTCAGTGGAAGATTTACTTTTTCATAAGGTTATGGTTTTGTAAGCCTCCGATATTTCTGAATTTATATGCCTTGAATAGTCCGTCACAGAGGGGCCCCACTATGACATACCTCCACGAGTATGATAATTATTAAAGTGTGTCCTTGGAACATACCCAGCCACAGAAGAGGGAAAGCCTGTCACAGCACAGGATGCCTAGGTATCAACATATCAATCAGCTTTTAGCTTCTATCCTGGAAGTCAAGTCTGCATTTGAAACTTGTAGACTGTTTTGAGATACAAGTCATTAGAAAGATATGTGGTCAATTTCGCTTTACCGGTGAAGCTCAGAATGACACCAGAATATTGGTTTTGAAAGACTGTCATCCTCTTAACGTCCAGCTCAGGACTGACACAGGAGGGCCACCGTCTTCACTGATGAGTCATCTGCTCCTTTTTCTTTTGAGCAAGATTTCCACGATGCAGACTTCAGTGCAGTGCAGTTACATCAGGAGCCATATTCCACTTATTCCCTTAAAAGATTACACCAGTTGCAGGAGTAACTCATGGGGAAAATATCTCTTGTTCTTCCACCACATTTTCTGCTGCTCTCAACTCTCCCCTCTTCTTCCAAGCACTGAGGCCAGGAAAGGGCCC
Organism: Tursiops truncatus; assembly: GCF_011762595.2. Lineage (NCBI taxonomy): Eukaryota > Metazoa > Chordata > Mammalia > Artiodactyla > Delphinidae > Tursiops > Tursiops truncatus. The sequence continues at coordinate 37,097,111 of NC_047041.1, forward strand.
TCACTTTTCCATCCATTCGTATGGACTAAGATGCTTTGTACTGAGTGTGTTGGTCTGGTGATTTCCTGGTCTCTTCAGGAGCCTGTCCTCCTCTGTGGCGGTCTCTACCAAGATCCTAAGGAAAGTCAGCTGACACTATTTGTTTTGTTCCCTAAAGAGTAAATAATATGGTTTTTTTACACAGCAATTTGAATTCCTTAGGTTAGTGTTATAGCCTCAGTATGGTTAAGTCCTGGCCATCTGCTAACTTTTGGAAAGTCAGAGAGGGTCTTGCCGTTCAGAACTCCTCTCCTGACGGAAGGGTCTATGTTTATGGCTGAAGAAAGGCATACTTAGCATATTAAATATGTCAATGATTTGTACTACTTTCAATCTTTCTGTTTCAGAAGCATCTTGAGAACTGGTCTAGTATCACAACTCTTTACTACAGCATCGAGTACAATTTCTAATGCTTCATTTGCAGACCCTCTTTTATTAGCTTAAAAGATACAACTTGAAGCTTCAATAAGGTAGACTCAATGAGGAGAGATTCCAAAATGGGTAAAATAAAGCTGAGGGAAATTAAAATGGCTCGCCCAGTGTGACTAAGAGGGTCAGGAATAGAACCTACTCCTAATAGAGCACATTTTTGTACGGGAGGCACAAAAGAATGGGACATGTTAACAATCAGAAAGGACTCAAGTTCAACCATAGAGCAGATTTGTATACACTGTTGCATATTGTGTTCAAATGACTTATTTTTGCCTTGGTCTGTTCCAATGCACATTCCTGCCAGAGGTAGATATTGGTTTGGAGATCATTTTTTCTCCCGCAGCATGCAAGACTCAGAGTTTCCAGATACTTAACTGAGTAGGGGGTCTTGGTCATAGAAGACATGAACTGGTGGGGTCCACACCTTGTAACCAATCCTGCAGCACCTTGGTGTGTGAGGGAGCTTTACAAACCCAGCTGGTTTCCATGAGAATGAATAGTTGCTGAGGCAAATGTGGGCAAATGTAGGTAGACAGCCCAGGCAGGAGACCCTCGGGCAGATGTGGCCACAGCTCAGGTTATAGGCTCCAGGGAAGTGATCTGTCTCTTATGTGAATTATATTTGTAACCAACATTTATTTCACAGGGATTTCCATACATTCTCTCAATTTTTCCTCACAAAAGCCCCAAGAAGGAGGTATGTTAGCACGCTGTTACAGATCTTTTATGAGGCCATTAACAGGCTCAGGGAGATTGCAGCAGGCTCAAGGTTACACAACTAAGAAATGAGGATCGCAGAACATACAGTCAACCCCAACTTGACTCAAAGTTGGGGTGCCTTTTTATTTTTATTTATTTTTATCTATTATTTTTTTATTGGAGTATAGTTGATTTACAATGTTGTGTTAGTTTCAGGTGTCCAGCAAAGTGCATGATTCAATTATACATTTTTTTTTTCAGATTCTTTTCCCTTAGAGGTTATTACAAAATATTGAGTGTATTTCCCTGTGCTATACAGTAGGTCCTTGTTGGTTATCTATTTTATATGTAGTAGTGTGTTTATGTTAATCCCAAACTCCTAATTTATCCCCCCTCTTTTAGGTACCCTTTTAATGAGACCAACCACTTTGACTACTCAAAGTGTTCTTGTGGCCACACCAGCCTCCCCACTTACCTGCAGAGGCAAAGTACAGACTGAAGGAGTTCCTCCTGTGCTTAGGGGTGTGTAAACTGTCAGGACCCCACTCTACGTTTCCCCTCTTTCAGGACCATCTTAGCTCTCCCTTGGGGTGAATGCAGGTCACAGTGTGGGGTCATCTGACTCTGCGGTCCTCATCTTCACCATGGACATCAGACTTCCTTTTAAGGTGCTCTGTGTGATTCACTAATAGTTTGATTTTTTTGCAAGATACATGCGCATTTTTTGATTGAGAAACATTTTAGAAATGCTGAACATATTACTGTGATGAAATAACAATGACTAACATTGCTGTTAAATTGTTGTAATTATAAGGGCTTCAACCTTTTTTTGATTCAGTGTTTGTTTTGATTTGTTTTATCTTGCCTTTCAAATGGCCTTTTTGGCTTTGAAACATTAGCAAATGGTGCTGTTCTCTTACAGATCTAGTTCCTACTTTTAGCAGCCATGGGAAATATATTCAAAATGTACCTGAATTAAACATGGCATTTTAGAGAACATTTTATTTTTACTGATTGGTAGTAAAAGAAAAACTGAATAAATCACAGTTGGTTAAAGAAGTGATAGTACCACTGATCTTAGGGTGAATAAAGTACTCTTGAGAAATAAATTGTTTATGTAGATACGATAATACCATGATATATTCAACCCAATCAAATACATACACTAGAGTAGGAATTTTTAAACATTTACCTCCTGGGGAAGCAGTTTACTACTAGACAACAATGTAATGATTAGTCAAACTTAGCCATATAGAGATCTATAAACACATAGATGCAAAGTAAATGCAAATTCTTTGGTTTATTAATGGATGATAGGATTGAAAAGAAGTCAGGAAGCGCACGAAGGTGAAATTATAGTAAACCATAAAAATACAGCACTTGCAACCAGTTGATCTAAAAACTTGTCATTTCTTGGGTGGCAGATGAAATAGAACATTAGAACAAGTATTTTAAAAAATGGATTAAATTTTAAAAACAAAAGGAAATGGTGACTGGAAGGGTAAAACAAGAGGAAGCAAAATGAGCAGGAATCAGAATCCTGGGGGAAGTTGTGTTTTTGTTTTTTTTGTTTTTCTTTTTTCTGGGGGATGTTTTTTTCACATTGATTTCTGTGAATTCTATGTATGTAATAGAGAATGCTCATTGAGAGTTAAATTTAATCTTATCTCTGAGAACACTGTAAATTACCTTTGGTCAGCACCTTTAGAAAAGTAAAGAACTGAATTTGTGACTGAGCTCTTTGTTTGATCAGCACACCCTCTATATAATTTTAATCCAGTTAAGTCTCAATTTCATACTTTTAGTGACACATGTCTGATTGGTGGTGCTCAAACTTTGGTGCAGGTCAGAATATCCCAGGATGCTGGTGAACGGTGAAGATTTCTGGGTGCCATCCCCGGATATGCTGGTTCAGTTCACCTTGGGTGAGACCCAGATGCAAGGACTAAAGACCGCCTTTTGAAAACGCTAACATAGAGAATCATGAACCAGGAGGGAAATGGCTCTTTGAGTCAGAGAATGCCATTGATTTTTGTGAACTCTGACCCTATCAAATATAAATTTTCAAATTTAAATTTTTGTTCGTGGTGATGTACTGGAAATATGATATATTCCATGTTGGTGAAAAAAGACTTATAAAAATGTCTGTGATTACACAACTTGGTTGCTTATAATCAAAATTTTTATAACATAAAGCTGAAAGAATGACCTAATTGAACTCCTCATTTTATAAATGAGCCATACGAGGCTCAGGGAGTTGAAGTAACTTGCACAGTGTCACATAGCTCGCTAATGACCATGTAGGATTATTTTGCCCTTTCCATTCCTTATGTTGCATCTCTCTTAAAATTTTCTGAAAATGGTCCAGTATTATAAAAAGAACTGAGGGTAAGCCAAGCATGCCATTAGCTGATACCTTTGACTTATACAGAAAAATGAGATTAGAGACTTGGGCAAAAATATATACAAAGAGTCAACAAAGGCAATTGCATAGGGAGGACTATATGATATGTCGTGTCCCTCCTCTAAATAAATGTCATGAACTAGGGGATGGCTTAATGATGCTAAGTTGTTGCAGACATAAAAGTTTGAAGCAAATTATGAGGCTCCAGGATACGGTAAATTGGTTTTACCTTCTAAAGACTATTAAGCTTCGCTTGGACTTTTCAAAACTGTCCTCTCCCCACAAAGCTTTCCAAGAATAGATAGTTTCTTATTTGGTCTGCCGCCCCTGCCAAATCAACTAGGACTTTTGGGGGCGGGAGAGGGGAGCAGGTTGCAAATAACCAAACCCTGATTGACAGTGTTTAAAACAAATAGAGAGATTTTTCTTCTCACATTACCATATTTCAGGAGATAGGTCATTGCTGGTATTAGTTTAGTAGCTCAGTCATACCAAGGCTCAGGGTCAGTATCTCTGTGACGCTCTTCTCCTTTCTCTCATAGTCTCAAACTCCAGGTATCACATTGGCATTCAAAGTAGGATGAAGGGATGGGCAAGGGAGAAGAGGGTTGAGAATGGGGTGTGGTGTGACAGAGTGTCTGCCACTCTCTTGGTTCGTGAAGAAAATCCTATTATTCCAGCATCAGCTGTGTAACTGACTGGGTCTCACGCAGCACCTCCAGTTTGAGACGTTCTCTCTTCTTGAACCTCCTCCTGTACCACCATCCTTCTAGATTCAGCTACTTTGCCCCCTACACACACACACACACACACCACACAGAGTGACCACATACCCACAGTCAGTCAGAACCTGTATTTCAGAAGAGTCCTTTGATTGACAAGCCTTTAGGAATGTGCACAGGTGTCCCTAGACTATAGGAAGTTTTGTTGAATAAGCTTTCTCTGTGGATGTCCAGCAGCCCTTCGTCCCTGCTTCTTTAAAAGAATGATTGAATCCAAACATGACACACTGATGTTAAAAAAAGAAAAAAAAATCAGAAGTTAGTATCTTGAAAGCGTATCCTAAGGCTTTTCTTCAGGTAACCTTTATACTGAACCATAAAAAGATTAAAGACACCTTCTGTTGGACTCAGGCCTGTCATTCATGCTGAGATTGTTCGGGAAAAGAGGTGCTGACACCTTTACTAAGTGAAGTCAAGGTCTTCCAAGCAGGAAACTGGTTTGATGACAATATGCTGACTTGTCAGTTAAGCTGGTGGTTGCCCTGGGCTTCAGAGATTGGCTCTCTTTTTGACTTCTAACTTTTGTGTGTGTGTCGGGGGAATCTTATGAGTCATGGTTAGCCTTTCTAGCCTCTAGCCTAGCCAGGAGCCTCTGGATTATTGAAAAAAAAAATGGATTTTGCAAATAGTTTTCTTCGGCATCCCCACAGGAGAAAGGCAAGTCGGTTCAGAAATGGAAATTCTAGACAAACAACTGAAGCTAAGGACACCTCTGTGTGTAAATGCTTCCAGATGCAGACAAATTTTTCATTTCATTCTCTACAGTTTTCATTTTAAAGGGTTATTGAGATGGAAGCGTTGGAGCAAAGTGCATTAGAATCATTTGCCCTGGTTTCCCATCCGAGTGAGGTCGACTCACAGTTGCAAGGGGAAAACACTGTCTAAAAAATAAATCTTAATCAAGTCCCTGTAGTCTATCAACACGTGCTTTTCAGAAGAAGGAAAAGAAGAAACATCTGAGGAAAACAGGGCTCAGTTGGTGGAACATCTTGAAGGGGGCTGGCCTCTTAGAAAATTAAAAAGACATGCGGTAGCCTAGGAAGAGTCTGTGGTTGTTAAATAGAATAACGTAAAGGAGGAACTTTAAGATACAACCATTTTAAAGTTTAAAACAACAATCTGCAATTATTTGGACCTTACAGTTGTTAGGATGGTTTTCACCCTTTTGAAAGGGTTCCAAACAGAGTTACAGATAGTTTTGTTTTTTTTTTAATCATTGGGCCAACAAAAAAAATGTCATTTGGCCTATAACATATTCTCTGCTCCCACCCAGCAAGTCCTCCTCCCGTTTCCTACCAATCATCGTCCCCTCCTTCTACAGCTTCCTGTACAAAAGGCTAGGATACCAACATCTGCCTGAAGCAAAAACACATGCATTTCAACCAAATAAATAAATAAAAAGGAACAAAAGTCTGGGTACACCATGTTGCTCTTATTCTCACCGGCTGACTCCCATTAGTCCTGTCTTGTTATTGTTATAATGTCTTTCAGGCCTTAGGCTGGCGGGCCTCTGCTCAAGGGTGATTTGAAACCTGCTGATAGCGGCTGGAATGAAGCATGGAGAATCTTTTAAACTTAAGGTCTAACCTCACTGAGTTAGACCACTGTATTCTTGGGCTTAGATGTTTACTCAGTAAATGATGCTCTTCAGTGGTGGTGCCTGGGCCATTGCCCAGCCATGTGGAGGGGGGTGAGTGTGGATATGACTTCCCTCTTTGGAGGAGGCTTCTGCAAATCAGAGCTAATGGAACCCTAATGAGAACGTTCACCTCCCAGCTCCTCTGTGCCAGTGCGGTGGATAACAACAGGATGTGGGTTTTAAACACGTGTAAGCTTCTTCAAGCTGCCTCTTTCAGTTTCATTCTTTTTTAAGGCACTAGAAAATAATAATTCACATATCTGGAGCAAACCAGTATGTTTTTTGTCATAGTTTTAACCCATATCAGGACTCAATTCCACGCACATTTCTACAAGCCACTCAGGTAACTGAGTTAGTATCAACGTGTATTTAGTACGCTATGCAAATGAAAACACAGGATATTTATGACACAGGCAGATTACGATGTACGCTAAAGAAGTTTCACTTTCTGTAGATGGGAAAATAGATTGTATTCATCATATACTAAGGATGTTCTATTGCTGTACCTCTAGACTTGGTTGATGGTTTTAATGAACAGGACCAAATGATGTCAAAAGCCACAAGCATGTTGGTTGTAAAAATCGAAGGCATTTACCTCTAAATTAATTTCTTTTAAAAGAAGTTGTGACATTTGAGCAGGCCATAAAATTAGGATCTCAGGCACTTTTATCAGAGACCAGAGAAAATGAGAGGGAATTGACTTCCATTCTTTGCATTTTCTGTTGTTATTCCAATCCTCACCCTCCCTTCCCTGTCCCCTTTGCCCCTCATCCCAATCCATTCTTTCTTTTCTATTACTGGCTGTCTTTCCTATCCCATCTGTTTCTCCATCTTTTTTTACCTTGCATTGTCCTTTTCCCATCACCCTTAGGATACAGAGTTAAGAGAAAACACAGAGGATGGTCAGGATCGGTGAGCAGAGAAATTTTGTAGATTTTTTTGCTGTTTTTAATCACAAGTTTTGAGTTGCTTTTGCACTTGAAGTATGCACATGATAAAAAGAAGGCTGCCAGGGCTTCCCTGGTGGCGCAGTGGTTGAGAGTCCGCCTGCTGATGCAGGGGACGCGGGTTCGTGCCCCGGTCCAGGAGGATACCACATGCCGCGGAGCGGCTGGGCCCGTGAGCCATGGCCGCTGAGCCTGTGCGTCCGGAGCCTGTGCTCCGCAATAGGAGAGGCCACAGCAGTGAGAGGCCCGCGTACCGCAAAGAAGGCTGCCATTTCAATTCATATTGTCTTGAAAATGCAAAGACTCCTTTCTAGTTTTTCTCTATAACGAAGACTTCGTTGGACTGTGGACTCTGTAATTATGCTCACTGAACAAATACCTTGAAAGGGAAACAATTCCAAGTCATGTATCAAAGATTCAATTTGACATGTATTTACTAAATGCATGACATGCCTATGCCTTTTGTTTATTCATTATAGCAAGAGAGAGTGAATTCGTATTCTGTGCTGGCATTGTGCTCCGTGTTGAAAATCCAAAATTAAATAAGTCACAAGATTCCTACCTTCAAGAATTTATAGTCTAATGGAGGAGAAAGGGGTATAAAAAGATCAATTTCAGGGTGCCGAGAGAGTGGTCTAATACCCAAAGAGCTGTGGTTTTAAAACGATGATGCAAGCCAGTTATCTCTTGCTTACGGAATAGATGGGCTACGGGAAATTTGGTAATAAAACAAGTTTATATAAATTGAAACATTTTCCTACAACTCCACTATGAAGTTGGAAATGTTTTCCCACAGAAAAGCCTCCCACAATGTCGAATGCAAAACTTGAGATCACAGAAGATACTATATTGTGCCTATATTTGGCCTCCTGAAAATTGTGTCTTTACAAGGCCATCCCTGCTTTCATTTGCAGTCCCCATCTTGCCACTCACTGTTTTCTTCTTGGGGTATTTTTCTATTTCTGGGATTGCCACTATCTTGGGACCGGAAGTACTCCTTTCTTTCTTACTATGTCTTTCTCCTTTCTTTCTTTCTTCCTTTCTTTCTTACTATGTCTTTCTCCTATGTCTTCACACTCAGCCTCTGCAGCTCAGTTTCCCTCCTTCCTTTCTGTTGAGAGATTTATGGCAGAGAATAGAATCAAACAAAATGTATTCCAGCCTGTGGTTTCAGATGTGTAAGGTGTGACTTCCTGTCTCCATCTGTCTAGCTCAAGAATTAACTTAGGGTGAGGAAGGCCGATATTTATTCATTCATTCAATAAATACATATTAACTGCCTGCTATGTCCAAGCAGAACACAGTTCCTTACCAGGTAGCATGGGAAGATGAGTATTAAATGCTTGTTTGTTCGTAATTGTGATTAGGGCTACAGAGGGCAAATATAGGTTTCTGTGAACAAATGGGGGCGGGGGGAACTGAGTTTGTCTGGAAGATGTTAGAAGATCAGAAAAGGCTTCCCTGAGGAGGTGATATTTAAACTGAGATCTGAAGGGTAAGTAGGAGATTCTTCCAGGTAGAGGGAAGAGTAAAGGTTTGGGGGCAGGAAGAAACATGGTAGTTTTGAGGAACTTAAAGGTGGCGTGGCCATAGGGAAGAGAGCAAAAGGGAGCGTGAAACAGGGAGGAATAGGATTAAGCTCAGAGGCTCTGGAATCAGATGTCCTGAGTTAGAATCCTGGTCTCACGGGTCTATCCGTTAGGAGTACTTTTGGCTCCAAATAACAGAAAGCCTGCCTAAAAGAGTTAATATATAAAGTACAATATAAATATATTGTCCCCACAAAAAAAAAGGGTGAAAATAGGCAGTTCAGGGTTGGTCGGTGCAAGACTTATGCGTTCATCACAGGCATCCTTAGCTGTCACTTTGTCATTTCTGAGTTGGAAGTGGCCCTGGGCATGATGGCCCCACTGGAGGTGAGAGGGAGGGGAAAGGTGTGCAATGCCAGGTTCTTTTATCTGCAAAGTTATAAGCTTCTCAGAAATCCTCTTGTGGATTTCTGCCTACATGTCATTGGCCAGAACACAACCCAGATACTAAGGAAAGCAGGGAAAGTGAGAATGTAGATTTACCAGCTGTGAGCATGGAGGCAGCCCAGTGAGGAGGGATTGGGACTGTGTATTGGTTTCCTCAGTAAACAGTGACCGACATAAGCACTCTCCAGCTTTATGATCTTTGGCAAGTAACTCAACTTCTTCAGTTCCTCATCTGAAAAATGGGGACAATAAGAGTGTCCACGTAAAAGGGTTGTTATGGGGTTAATTGAAAGAATTTTTGTGCTTGGTACATAATAAGCATTCAACTGCTGTGAGCTCTGATGATAGGCTTGACAGATATGCAGCAATCAGGTCATGAAGAGCATTGTAAGCCATATTGATCATTTTGTGTTGATCCTTAGCACAATGAGAAGGTACCAAAGGATTTTAAGCCAGGAGGAGGCATGATCACATTTGTGTTTTCAAAAGAGGCTTCAGTTTCTCCTCTAAGGGATACAACCCGTTGTGTGACATTGCAAATGTCAGCACAATGCTTTGCTTACCTGTGTTTGCTCTCGGATAACTTTTCTTTTAATACTTTTTTTGGCAATCTAAGTTGTTTTGAGGTGTGTGAAGTTAGAATCAAATGCAGGTGTTTGACTTCCTTTGATTTTTTAATTTTTAACCCTGGGGCAATTTAATGCCAGAATATCAACCTACTTTGATCAGGATTTTCAAATCTATTTGGCTGATAGTACACCTATGGGATAGGAAAAAAATACCACAAAGATTTTACTTTGCTTTCTTGAACTACTGCCCTACTATTGAGGACCACAGCAAGCTTACATGTTTAAAAAAAAAAAAAAAAAGGAAGAGCTCCAGCATTCCTTTCACACTCCCACTCGCCCCCGAGGTTCTTCCACTTCCTTCCTAGGCTTTTTTTAGAAGCAAGTGTGTTTTTCTCACGTCCGGCAACAAAGGATGTTTTTGTGCTGCCACTGAGGTTTGTGTGTGTGACTGACTTCAGAACTCTTTCTAGAAAGTGCTATCACTATTTGCATAGATTAAGTAGAACTTTATCTTAAGCGAAAGTCTCAAAGGGCTATTTTTGTTTTTGTGAGTGGATTTGCCGTTATTTAACTTCAAATAAATTTACCTATGTGTTTTAAAATAATCTGAGACGACCTGTCAAAATTCCTTCACAAGTCCCACACGAGTTTTAATCTTAAAAAAAAAAAAGTTCAGATGATTCTTTCAGCGTATTGTATGTATTCCTATTACCTTGTTAAAGAGTTTATCATCGCTTCCTTAAATATGTCTGAAAGTGCCGCACTGCAGGTTGGAGGTAAGGCGGGGGTGGGGGTGGGGGCGGGGCATGGTGGCTATCTATAAGCTTTGGTGATTTTCACAGAGAAAAATGCTTGTAACAGTCACAATGTCCCGCGCTGGGGCTATTGGATGCCTTGACATTAGCGGTTTTCATTTAATTGTAATTCTTTGAGCAATGAGACAAGGTGAAATCAACAAAACTCAGATGGCCGAGAACTGTGCCGTAAATCCTGTGAGAGAATTTACCTTTACGTTGTCAGACAATATAAATCATTCAAAACGTATGCTGAAACGGCTTCACCTTTTCTTGATGAGAAATGGGGTTTACATTCCAGGTTTTACTTCTCAACCAAGAGAAAGATATTAAAAGAGCCTCTGAACATTTTAGACACATTTTGGTGGCCAATCTCTGTCCGTGTGCTGCCAGCAATAATCCCAGCAATGGATATTATAAAGAGGCAGCATTCCGTTGAGTACAGAAACAACAACCTTAGCTGCTTCCTAAACAGGATTGCATTGGAGATAAGTATCTGCTTTTAGTAAATGCCAAGCCCCACCCATAGTCTAGATAGGAAGATTTCCACTCATGTGAATTTTGTGATTTCTCTTCTGTTGGAGTTAAGAAGGGGAGCTTGGATTCCAAGGTCAATTTAATGTCTAAATTCCTTGGCATTTGTCATGTTAGATCAGCACATCTCGGGTGGCCTTCGGTAGTTATTTTAGCATTGATTTACCTCTAGTGGGGTAAATCAAAGGAAGATTTAGAAAATCAAAGTCAGTTTTCCTTGGCATTTTCTCAGAAACAAAGGGAAGCTGTGGTGTTGATGGGGTTTTTTTGTTGTTTTTTTTGCTCATCTTTGCCTTCGATGCAAAATCACTCTTTGTATGAGTTTCTTTCCCATGTTAAATATCTGTTATAGGCAGAGCCCTGGGTATTTCTGTGGTTAGGGGATTATGCAAAATAATTTGAAGGCACACCATCAGACTTTGAGGAACTAAGTATTCATTTAAAGAGACAAGATATTATAGTGGGAGTTGTGAGAGTGGGCGTGTGGTGTTGTGAGAACCTAGTCTTTCATGTCACACCTTGGGCTTGGATCCCAACTCTGCCTAATACCGGAGCAACCTTCTGCAGAGGACTTCATGTAGTTCATCTGGAAAATGGAGATAATGAAGATGCTTGCCTCTAGGTTGCTGTGAAAAGGGCAGCAAGGTACACTTGACTAAGAACATGACCAAAACCAGACTGCTTGTGTTTAAATCCCAGCTGTACTGTTTACAGCTGATATGGCCTTGGGCAAATCTCATACTCACTCTGTGCCTCGGCCGCCTCATTTGAAGATGGAGACGGTGCTAGTACCCACTTCATAGGGCTGCTGAGCATCTAAAAGGAGCGAATAAAGGTAAAGAGTTGAGAACAGTGCCCTGCACGAAGCATTATCTAAGGGTTTGCTTTCATTTTTGTGGGGATTAAATATAATGTGTGTGAAATGCTTGATACACATGTAGGAGGTAACTGTTAACTATTACATTATTTAGAGAACTCAGCACAATGTGTAGTACATTTTTAGTACTAAGTAAATTTCGGTTGACTTTATTATCTATTGCATATGCCTGTCTGTGTATGTGTTTATATGATAAGAGAGAGAAGTACATATTCCCCAACAACATAAAAAACAAAACCTTATGGGTCAAAGTATATAGGACAGAATGGATATTAGCCAAGACATACATCTAGGAGAGTTCTTGCTATACTACCTGGTACTTAAATGGTTTGTTTTGTCCTTATTTATAGACCTATTTTTTCCATTGATGCTTCGCCAGCATTTTCAACTATGGATGGAACCCCTAATACCTCATAAATCAAAGGAATAATCACTACTGATTGTTCCTACCACCATAGAAAGTTAAAATATACTTGGCTTTTGGGCTCGACTAGAAACCTAATTAACGATAATAATAATGCAGGCATTTTCCCACTTACAAACAATTTATTGTCTAAAAATTCAGTTATAAAGCAAGAATTTGGATTGCATGATACGCAATAAAAATAATGTTATAATGACCATTAAAATTTAGGCCTACCTATATAATTATCCTAGTATCTTGAAGAACAAAAAAGGTACTGTACATTGCTGATAACCGTATATGAGTCATGGCATGTATTCTGATTTCTAGGTAGAGAGATACCAGAGACCTCTTCTGTGAAAATCCTGGGGGTGATGGAGATGAGAGGGGTGCCTCCTGTCCGTCCCCACCACCTTTTAGTTTACTAAAGAGACAGGAGTTTGGGGGATACGGTTTTCATTATGCAACTTCAGCCTTGGTTTTCTGGGCAAATCAATGGTAGAAGAGAAAGAGGGGCTTTGAGGTAAAAGTCATCATTGGTATGTATATGTCATTCGTAAAGATTACTTTATTGTTAAAACCTTTGGCATGTTTCATCGTCCCCTACACTCCCTTCACCCCAGTCCACCTCACCACAAATCAAACAGGGCCATTGTCCTAGGGGATAACTCCAGTTGTTTCCATCAGAGTTCTTCCTGCCTGTACCCCCCAGTATGAAATTGAGACAGCTTTCAGATGAAGATGTCCCTGAAATCCTCCTTTAAAAAGGCAATACGAAAAGAAAAGAGTTTGTAATGTCATTATCACTATTAATTCCGAATTGAGTCAGATTTAATTGTTTTGCCAGGCCTAAAAAGCCTCTCTCGCTACTGAGTCTGTATGCAAAGGCAGCCTGGCAGAGAAATCAAATACTATGCCATTTAAGGTGTGTCCATCACTTAATGCTTTACACGGAACAGAAAGTGACAGTGGTTTTCTTCATGGTCCAAAGCTGGTAATACGACATCTGTTTTTTCATTCATTCAACAGACATTGAGTTTTCAGTATGTGCCAAGCACTCATGGGTGCTAGGTGTAGAGCAATGAAAAACAAATTATATGCCTGCTGAGGCTAGACTGATGATAAACACACCAGCAGGTGAAGACATGGTGTGTCATACCGTGATAAGTGCCACGGAGGGGATTAATTTCCTATAGGATGGTCCTGCAGAAGGAAGTTAGGGAGCGAGCCATGTGACCATCTGGGAGAGGAGCTCTCAGAGAGAACAGCAATTACAAGCCTCTGAGCCAGGAGCATCTTTGTTGACAAAGGTGTTCCAACTGGATCAGAGTAAGCTAAAGGAGCTTGGTGAGAGATGAGGTCAGAGAGGTAGCAGGGGTACTTTATAGGGCTTTGTAGACCATTAAAAAGATTTGATCTGATTCTAAGTGAGAAAGAATGTGTTTTGAAGATAGAGCCAATAGGAGTGCAGTGTGTCGGATGCGGGGTGTCAAAGAAAGAGCAGAACCAAGGATAACTCAAAATGTGTGGCCTGTATAACTACAACTGTCATTTATTGAGCTGGGGAATATAATTGAAGCATCATGTTTGGCAACAGGGGAAGAGGCGGGGGAGGGGAGAGTTGGAATATTTATTTTGGACATGTTAAGTCTGACATGCCTATTAGACAACCAAGTGGATATGTCAAGTAGGCAGGGGATAGATTAGCTGGAATTCATGGGTGAAGTCTGGCCTGAAGTTATATGTTTGGATATTTAGGGCCACAAGACTGAAAACACCAGAGAAGGAGTGTAAATAAAGAAAAGAAGAGGTGTTTGGACTGAGTGCTAAGACTCTCCAGTATTTAGAGGCCAGACCAGCAAAGGAGATGGAAGAACAGTGTACAGTGAAGAAGACATAGGAGAAGACAGTGCCCCACAAGACAACTGGGGAAAGGAGTTGAGAAGGAGACAGTGTTTGTGCATGCCAAATGCTGCCAATAAATTAGATAAGCTGAGGACTGATAATTGATTATAAAGTTTGGTGAAGGCCATTGGTAACTTTCAATCAATGCAGTGCTGATATACCAGCTCTTCTGATTTGTAGTGTGTACCAATTTCCATGCTGTAAATATCTCCATCATAGCCTATTTCAAGCTACCAATAGTTTCAGAGGAAGCTTGCAAAATTCTTGAATTTAACAGTTGGCTTCAGCTAGCTCCCGCACATCCTGCCTTGACAGGAGCCATTTTGGTGGAGTGGGTGGGGATAGAAGGGATTCATAAGAGATGAAATGAGAAGAACTGGAGACAGTGAATATAGACAATAACTTTTGAGGAGTTCTACTCTAAAGAGATAAGGTGGTAACTGGATCAAGATGTGTGGTCAAGAGTTTTTTGTTTTTGTTTGTTTTTGTTTTAAATAGGAGATATAGCAGCATGTTTGCATGCACATGGTGGTGATCCAAGTAGAGGGGGAAAACTGGTGAAGGAGAAAGCAGTGAGAATTGTTGGAGTGAAGACCCTGACTGGGAGAGAGGAAAGGGTTTAATGCTCAGGGAGGGGGTGGCTTGGTTTCAGCTTAGAGCCTGGGTAGTTCCCTTATAGTCATAGCAGAGAATAGAGTAGCATTGCCCAACAGAAAAACAGTGTGAGCCACATACGTAATTTAAAAATTCTAGCAGCCACATTAAAAAAAAAAAAAAAGAAACAGGAAAAAATAATTTTAATGATTTGATTTAACTCTATATGTACAAATTATTTAAACATGTACTGAATGTAAAACAATTACTTATGAGATATTTTACATTCATGCTTTATAAGAAAATTTCAAAATCCCGTGTGTATTACACAAAAAAGCACATCTCAATTTGGACTGGCCACAGTTCAAGTGATCAACAGACGCAGGTGGCCAGACTGGAGAAGGCAGGTATAAACAGTTAAGTGCTTAGTTGTCTTGGTGGGAGGTTGTGGAAGTTCTACTTGCTTCTGTTTTCTCACTGAAATAAGATTCAAGTTAATCCAGCAACTGGGACTGACAATTGGGCAGAAAGTGCTAGAGGTTTGAGGAGAGAGGAAAGGGTGTGAAATAGTCCTGTAGAATGACAGAGTGAATGGAACCAGAAAATTGTACTAGGATCAGGACAGCACTGACACCCCACTTGAGGTTAGTGGTCCAGAATTTAAAGTGAGACCTGCAATCCCGAGTGTGTGGTTTTCTTTAGCCACTTTCTGTTCTTCAGAGGCAAGGGCAGGGGCATCTGCAATGTGTACAGAGTTGGATTGAACCGGGTTGAAATGAATTGGAAAGCAGACGCCAGACTGTCAATCCAGTAGAAAATGCTAAACTTTCCCCGTAGGAAATTCATCCATTTTTCTGTCTGATCTAGGCTTTCTGTGTGTGGGTTGGTGGGGGGGAAGTATGAGATGTTAGGCAAGAGTGTGTGGGAAGGGTTTAAAAGCACAGTGACATTTTTTTTTTTTTGTCGGCCGCTGAACTCCTATCTCAGAATTCTTCTCTTAGCAAACTCTCCAAATTCTTTCTCTGGGGTCCCTTCACTGAGCTGTGCGTGCCCCATCTCTCTCCTTCCTTAGAAGTCATCACACTGTTTACTAAGGTTTATTATTTTTGCACGGCCTGAATCTGATATGTACTTGTCAAGACGAAATGGGTGTGTTGAGCTGACTCTATGTTTGTTGGAGGAAGATGTTAATGAGGGCTTTCTGTTCCCTGCTTGTAACCTGAAGCTGCCAGCCAACAGAACAAATCAGAGGTTTCCAGCAGTACACTGAGGTCCTTATGTAAGGCGGATCACACGCATTTTTGTCTTTGCACAATTTCTTTCTGTATAATTATTCTTTTGATCATGCTACACATGAAAAGAAAAGCGACTGGGGGTATGAATCATGTCCTTGTTTCACTTGAAATCCAGAATTGAGACAGGGTGAGGAGTCTGTGAGAACTGCTGGTCTGAGGGAGGTTGCTCTCCATTCTTAATTGACAAACTGGGTGCGTGTCCTCCATGGTGCCCTCAGAGCAGACCTCCAACCTTGAACCTTACATCCATCAGTCACCATGAGTAACCCCATTCCTGGGTGTGATGCTGCAGGCAGCACGGTCTGAACTTTTCTCTACTGTGCACGTGGGAACACTTCATTGTTCCTCAGCAAGTAAGTTAGGTCCATTGGACTCCATTCGGACTTCTACTGAAATGTCACAGGAATTTTCTCACTGGTTTGATATTAAAGGGATTGAGCGGTTAATCTGTAACTGTGCTTTTGACAGCTTTCAGAATTATCGGTTTACGAGGGGAGTTTGTGGATACAGGAGGTAGCTCATATGTACTCTGTTCCCTGATGCCTTCCTCGACACGCCAGACAGAATCAGTCACTTGACCCCTGGTGCTCTCATTGCATTTTGTACATTTTACCCATGTCCCTGAACGTGAAGTCCCTTTCAGAACTTCATGCTTTTGCATATGATGTTTCTTCTACCTTTCCCACCTATAAATACCTCCTTATCCCTCAAAATCCAATAGATATTTGTTGAATGGATGAATGAGATGCTTTTAGAGGAGAGGGCCTTCCCTGAATTGATCACTTTTTCTTATGAGTCCCCACACACTTGGGTTATGTTTCATTTGGGGCACTTATCCAGGTCTTAAGATGTATTTACCTCTCAGTCTCTTTCAGGAGTCTGCAACTTTCTCCAGAATAGGACTGTGTTTTATGTACTTTTGTGTCTTTAGTGCCTAGCATAGTTAGTACCTGGCTATGTGATAAGCCCTCACATTTTTGTTGAATGTGGCATGCAGAGAATTAATCATGATAGTGTGATTTACATGAATATAGAAATAGCTTGAATTGGACCACAGTTTTATAGCCCATACAAGGTTGTACGGAAGTAAATCATCCAACTTGATGCATTTCAGATGAAACCTCAAAATGAGGATATATTGGGTTTAGCCCAAAGCAGAAGTTTATATAAAGGATGTAACCTTTTGCCCACCACACTCAGGAATTAAAAAGAAATGTAAAAATCCATTTATAGGTAATTTCAATTTGAGGCTTATAGGTATGTAAATAAAGGTTTATTTAAGGTTTAATAACCAAGTGTCATGTGGATTCTTGTTTGGGAAAGAAAACTTTCACATGGATTAATATACAGCAAATTGTGATTTACAAAAAACATTCTTACATCCTGTCTGGAGTGAGATTTTAATTTGTCCAATGAACTTTCCACTGAAAGAGAAAATGGCAAAACTGACAAACTAATCTAGCTATTAACGTTTTGTTTTGGAAACTTGCTATTCCCAAATGTTCCCTGAATTTATTTTTGAAAATTCTTTGGAAAATTCAAGGAAAACTTGGTAGTTGGGAAATACCTTGAATGTTAGATTTCGTATGTCAAAGGAGTTTTGGATTTCTTGTTGATAGCAGTTTTACTTTTTATTTTCTTCTTGTACTATTTATTGTTTCTACAATTCAGTATGTATGTGTTTTAATCTGACATCTGACATTTTAAGATACACTGTGTTTCTTATGTCTCAGTTGGATAAAATAGATGTAGAAGTTTAAAAAAATGTTTGGTGTACATCTTATCTCATTTGATTGAATGTGTCTTCCAGATAATAGGCGTTTCGTATGGAATGGTTGGATAGGTGTGTGTGTATGCTTTGAGAGTGCAGGTGTTAGGTACAAGTCACAGCTTTGCTACTACATATTAACTCTCTGGCCTACAGCAAATTAATGATGTAAACCTCTGTTTCTTCAAATGTGCATAATCATAGTTCTACACAGGGTTGCAGAGATTAAAATAAATTATGCATGTAAAGAACTTTTTATCACAGTTGGCACATGGTGAGGGCTCAGAAATATTATCTGTTGTTATTACTCTTATTAACATAACAATAAATGGCTTTAACCGTATAACCCATTTTTTAAAAATTTAAGGATGAATCATTGCAACATGTAGGAATTATGAATGTATTGATTGTAGTAGGTTGGGGGATACTAGTAATTTTCTAATCATTATAGCTCAAATTCTTCTATCCATACGAATATGAAGAGTAAAGTAACCGGAAGCTTCTTTATCTATTTTTAGAATTACCAGCATAGCTTAGATATGAAAACATTCGTATGCTTCACCATGATACAACAGCTGGTTGTATTACGTACCATGTCTTATTAAAGCATCATCATTTTGTACAGTTTAAAATGTTTATAAATTCTAGGTAAGCATTCTTCAAACAGGTGTCTTTCCCTCTAGGGTGACACCGATATTCTCAAAAGGGGTGATAATATTTTTAAAGGTCTTTAATAGGGTTGGATCATTAGGCATCACAGCCCCCAGGTTTTACTGATTTTCACTCTAGACTTAATGAGGAAGAAACAGCATGATCTTTTAGGCAAAAGAATACGCCACTGAGGTCTGCCCTTGAGTCAGTTTCCCAAAGAGAAAGTCTGTAGGCGCAGAGGGAGGGCGCCCGGGGCCACTGACGGACTTAGGTTGTGCTCAGAGAAGGCTGGCTGCTCAGTAGGCACTTTCCACTTTTCTCCGAACTTGAACATCTCAGTCCGCCTTCTCGGCGGCGTGGGCTAAACACCAGTCTGAGGCTGATGAGAAAGGGCCGTGGGCTCCTTGGGTGATGTTCTGGCGAGGCCCGCGCCGCGCGGCTAGGGTCCCGCTCGGCGCGCGCGTGGACACGCGCACATTGTTTTGAACTTGAGCAGCTCCTCCTGTTTTCTCTCCACCCTATTTCTGTTTGTGCAGAGCTGGCCTTTTCTGGCAGGAAGTGCCAGCCATTTAAGGAGTGCAAGCAATTCCCGACAGCCTGTCCTCCTCCCCCGCCTGGCTGCTTTGCTTCCATCTCATTGGCCCGAAGACGGGCCGGGGCTTATCCCTGCGAAGGTTCGCATTTTAAAAATGTCTTCTTTTGTCAGCTTGAGATTTTCCAGAATTTAAAGCGGAAAGGAAGAGAGGAATACAAGGAAGCTATTAAAGATATATTAAATAAACTCTACTGGGAGTAAGTGTAAGTCTAAGAGAGAATATGTAACTTTTGCAAGGGAAGTTTTGGTGATTGCTTATTATTTTAACAAAGAAAGAGGGAGGGAGGGGGAGAGAGAGAGAGAGCAAGAGAGTGAGAGAGTGAGAGAGTGTTTTCTCCCTGAACTGGAGAAGCAGATGTTTAAAGGAGAAGGGCAGGAAGTGGCTCTGACAAATGAAAGGATTTTTGATTGAATTCATGAGCTAAAGTTTCCTGCCAGTAATTCATTCAACCCTAGGCTACATAAAAGAAAACCCCACATAATTGAATTTTAATCGCCTAGCTTTTTAACATACAACCAGAACAGGCAAGTGGAGCTGCCACAGGTAAAATTGAAATAATGCTGCAAGCAGATCTTAGATGATTATTTATTGGTAGTTAAAAAACAAAAATTATGATGCCCTTTGCTTCATACTGCTCCTCCTTTATGGGTGCTTGTGGACCAGAGGCTACTCCTTACCGTCTGGATAAGTTAAAATCCTTCGTGCAGATTTTTTTTTTCTTTAAGCTGTTTTGTGAGCAGGTGCAGATAGCTTTCATGAACTGAGCCAATTGAAATGTTCTGTTTCAGCCTGCAGAAACTGAGGCTTTAAAAAACGAAACAACTGTGTTTTGTGCTGTATCTATAATTCAGCTGGAAAACGTTTCCCCCAATTTATGGTGAAGTCTGCCACTTCTGTTTCTTTCTCTTAATGAATTTAGTTTGTTTACAGCCTTAAGGAAATCTTGTCACTAGAATCCATCCTCAGCACTCCTCCAGTATTTTTCAGTCTGATGATTTCACAACCAGGGCCATTGCAAAATAAGGGTAAATGGGCTTTTTTTTTAAACCCCTGGAGATTTTTTAAGAACTTTTTTCCTTTCTTTTTTCTTCACAGTGTACTCAAGTAAACAGTTTCAGGAAAACTTGAAAACACTGAGACTTTCATACCTTTTCATAAATATAATATGAAATAAGCTACTTCTCTTGGTGAAGTCTTATAATTCTGTTCCAAGCAACAGAAAGTGGGGAGTCAATGCATCCTAAAAACTCTTGGTTTGGTGCTTGCATTATTGAGTCCTCCTGCAAAACAAAGTGAAGAGCAAATTAACTCCTCTGGAGTACAGAAGTTTCTGTGGCCATCGGTGGTGATGAGCCACTGCTTTCTGCTCAGTCACACTCACATGGGCACTACTGCCAGGCCGTAAACCAAGTGACCATAGCCAAAGCCAGAATGGCACGAATGGGCTGCACTCTGAACTGAACAAAAGCCAACTATAAAGGTTGTAACTGAACTAAAACATGTCCAAAAATAGTCCTAATGAACGAAACCAGCATGATACTTACATACTTTCCAAAATGATTGAACAAAGCTACACTAGAACTTCCAAAAAATTCCATGAGCTTAACCTGAAACAAATTCAGAGCCCATTGGTCCGGCTCTGTGTTCTGGTGTTGTTTATGGGATCCTGGCTGGAAATGAAGGGTTTGGATCCTGCCCTTATGTTGACCTTCACAACGAGCACTGTCCCCGGGATCCTGAATCAGGCAGCAAGTGTTGAGGGGCAATACCTGTTAAGTTGTCAGACTGAGACACAAACCCCAAAGGACAGTGTTGCTCACCCTCAGCACTATGGAGAATTTGCACTGGATAATTCCCTTTTTATGGGGGCTGTCCTGTGCACTGTAGGATGTTTAGCAGCGTCTCTGAACTCTGTCCACTAGCTGCAAGTAGGCCTCCTCCCTCAGGTTATAACAAGCAAAAGTGTCCCCAGATGTTGCCAAATATCTGGGGGTAGGGGGGCAAAATCACCCCCTGTTGAGAACCACTGCAGTAGTCATCAGTGTTGTTTCAAAAATGCTGTTGTATCGGTTGTACTGATTGAATCAATATCCAGTAGATATTGGAAAGAAAAGCAATACATTTATCTGCCCAGAAGGATCATCTAGTAAATAGTAAGTCCTAAAAGTCCTCATTTCAAAGTTGGTTTCTCTACTAAAGTATGAAACTCTTTATGTTGAAAAGTCCATGTATGGTATTATGGTGAGGCAGAGCTAAGGAAAATACTGTAAGTTATAGAAGACATTTATAAGCACACACACTTATAAAAAGTTTACTTCACACCAACTTATGGTGTCAGTGATAAAATGATTCCAGAATCTTCTGACCACACAAACAGTGTTTATCTTCATATTCTGAAAAAAGTGGCAGAAATATTTCAACACATTTGAGTCTAATAGTAGTTTCTAGTTCACAGTGTAGGGAGATGCTGTTTGATCCAGGCTGCCTACGTACCCTACAATGAATTATTATATATTAGAGTGTTATTTCAGGAGAATTAGACATCTTAATTGTAACTTTTTTTTAGTTTGAGTATATGTCTTTGAAATGAAATGTATAGTTATTACGCGCTTCAATGAGACTTCATTTTTATATATTATAACGGTACCTTCCCCCTGGCAGCTTTCATCTGGTAGGAAGACTCATTTGTACATCAGAGCATTATTTGGAACAGTGAGTTTTGCCAAGATTATAATGTGGTAATTGCATCTAAAATTAAGCTGGGCCAAAGCATTACAAAAATAATAATAAATCCACTAAATATATAACACGGACACAGACAGTTCATCAACTTTTCTTAATACTGTGAAAAACAAACCAAATTTTCTATTTTTTTGTCTGTGAGGAAAACATGGGGAAGGAATAATCACAGTATAAAATTGAACAGCTAATCGAGTTTTCCAAGTGGTTTATTTTAAGGGTGATTTAGCATTCTAAGACACAGACCCTTAGCTTTTGTTTAGCTTTAGTCTTTAATGTAGATTATAAATCAAACTGCTATATAGCAACAAAGAAAAAAGTCACTGGTTAATATGTCCTCATACAGTGTAACTGATGATGATGTCTGTGAAGCTTATAATAACAAGAAACACTCCCTTAATCTCAATTGATCGCCACAACCACTCTGTTCAGAATCAATAGTTTTCCTATTTTACCAGTGAGAAAACTGCAGCTCAGAAATGTGAAGAAGACATGAGCAGGTCAGCATAGCTGTGGGAGGGGTCAGGGAGTGAGTTCTGGAATACTAATATTCCAGAACTTACTGGTATATCTGCATCATTGACCATCATTCTGCTCTATGACATGACCCTTTCGCTGTAAGATGTAGGTGCCATTATTCCATTTTCTTATGATAAAAAACAGACTCTGTGTGAACTGCTTGTAAGTGGTAGCCCTAGAATTTTGAAACCAGCATTTGTGACTTCGCTTTTTTTTTTTGAATCCCCTGTACCTTGAATTCAAAAACATAAAAGAAACTCAGGGTGTATCAGTTCACACTAAGTATAAGTTCTTAACCTTGAAAAAGTGTAATCACATTATGTATGGCCTCAGTTTTCAGGAAAACCAAAACTTTGAAAGTTCTTTATTCTGTCCCAGGAATCTGCCTTTACTCTGAAACTGGCCAGAACAGCCAAAGTGTTTGCATCACTCTGTGCTGGACTTTCTGAAGAGAGCTGCCCCAGAGAAATGATAGCGCTGGCAATGACTCCTCCAATAGGGGTCAACAGCTATTCACTTCCACCTCTTCCACTGCTGTCACCCAGGAGAAGGAAGAAAATTTACCCCAGTGAGCTGCTATCTAAAGCCTTTCCTGTCTTCTTCCAATGTATCAAATCATCTAAACCTGACACCGCCTGCCAGCCATTGAAAGAATAGCACAGCACTTAGTTATGGCAAGTCAGAAGAATTGGACCATACCATATCAGTGTGCTCGAGTGTGGGCGCTTGAGTAGTCAGTAAATCAGTTCTGACGTTCTTAAAGATGTTAGCATGATTTATATCTTTTATCGCAGTTATAGTTGTGTCAACCTGCCTCACCCCTGGCTGGCCAGTCTGTGCCTCTTGAGTCTAGTCCTGGTGTCACGTGCTGTTTCTGACTTGGACTTGGGCCACAGTACCTCTTCATTTTCTGTTTTCTCCACGGGTTCCTGAAGCCCAAACTTGCTACTTATTCCTTTGGATAATGACCCTTCAGCAAAGCCCTAGTTAAATTCTTTCCCACTTAGTTCGGTTTCTCCAAGAAGCTTCCATCAGCTGTATTCCATCAGTGACTCAATAATATTCTACCCCATTTTGTGAACAAGTTCTTTATCTGACTGACTCTGTTCATACCAGACACTTGAATAAGTCACATTTCTTGACTTACCTCTTCTAGTAGTTTCTGGTTCATTAGCAGACAAATTCTGTATGATCTCACGTATATGTGGAATCTAAACGGCTGAACTTATAGAAACAGAGACTAGATTGGGGTTTGCCAGGGGCTGGAGAGGTGAGAGAAGAATGATAGTGGTCGAAAGGTACACACTTCTAGTTATAAAATGAATACATTCTGGGGATTTAATGTACAGCACGGTGACTATAGTTAACAATACTGTAATGCATATTGAAAGTTGCACTTTACACAACATTGTGAATCAACTATACTTCAATAAAATAAATTTTAAAAAAAAGTTGCTAAGAGTAAATCCTAAATGTTCTCACCACATACACACACACACACCAAAAAATGGTTAACTATCTGAGGTGAGGATGTACTAGCTCACTTTACTGTGGTAATCATTCTGCGGTATAAACGTTTATCAGATCATCCTGTTGTACACCTTAAACGCACACAATGTTATGTGTCAGTCACATCTTTATAAAGCTGGGACCAAAAAGCATTAGCAAACACACCTCAACATATCATATCTAAAATGGAAGTTTTGTCTACAGCGATAACAGCTACAATGACACCTAATGTTGGAAAAAGAGTTACTGATCCAGGAGCTGAACTTAAACTTCTCTGGGGGTTAGTTTGGAGTAGTGACAACCACAGCCGTTGTGGAAATACCACTGCAGAGACAGCCAGGCTTGGACTCACAATGGTGATTTCATTCAAAACTGGGTTCTTTTTCTCTGGTCTCTCAAATTATTTCCAGAGGTTAGCCACTTAAGAGAAAAAATAAATCTTCTCTCACTTGGAAGTAAAGAATGTGCTATTTGACTTGAAACATAACACAAATATTCTTTGGCTCAGTTTTGTTTCGGGTCTGATGAGCCTAATGCTGCTCTTTTCCTTTATACAAACCCATCACTGGTTTCTTCTGTGAGGTGTCCTAGCGTGAAATGTTTAAATCGAACTTTATAATCAAACTGTTTTAAGTAACAGTTTTCTTGTCTCCTCCATATTAATGAAACAAGCTTGTCCTCGGAGCTGGGTATTTCAGGCCTAATTCTCTTTAGAGCACAGGTGGCATGGAGTATACAAAAGCTCCTCCGGTTCCTTTAACCACTTAAGTACTAATTTTGTGGCATGGAAAGCATTAGGCTGTGTCCATACAAGCAGAACAAAGCAGAATATTGAGCAATTTTCCCAATTTTATCAATGTAGTAAGTCGACTCGATTGATGTTTCTAGTTAAAACAGATGTTTGAGTTGTCAGGATGCACCCAGATAAAGCGTTTGTTGAAATAAACGTTAGCTTAGCAGTTTCCTTTCATTGCAGCAGCATTCGAAACAATGGGCAGGTGTAAACTGTGGAAATCTATGAGCTTTGAAGAAACTGGACCTACTGTAAAAGATTATGTCATTTTCCAAATGGATTATATGCATAGCCAGACTCAATGCATGATTATTATATTAATGAATGAAGGAATGAATTGTTAAGTTTTGTAACCATTTTTGGCCTGTGCTTGATCAATTAGTTAAATTTCGTATTCTTACTATGAGTGGATTCTATACATATCCTTCCTCGTTTACTTAGCTGTTCTTTTATGTGTTTATATATATTCCACCCTGCAAGTAATGACTGAAACGGTCCCTTTCATTTGGCCCTGGTATTCCATATATATTTATTAACATGATCCCATTTGGGGGTTTCCACACCTTATTGCTGTTTCTGATATAAAAGTCTGACCTGTAGTCGCCCACAACACAACTGGCAAAAGCTATGTAACCTTTCAAGCCATGTAAAAACTGCTGCTATTGATTGGGAAAAAAAAAGTATTTATTGGTTGTTTTCTGTGTGCCTAACAGTTTACTAGATATTATGGAAAACAGCTTCATCTGTGGGGAGCTGACCATCTAATTGGAGAAAGAAAACCAACTCACATGAAAAAGTTATAAAGAATAAATGAAATGTATTATGTGGTCCAGGCTCTTAGAGCTGAGGATAATAAGGTGTTAACTGCATGGGAGAGACAGTAAACCTCAAAGGAGTTAAAAGAAGGTAGAAATCAACATGGGCTGAGGCCATCTAGGAAGACTCTCAAAACAAACCAACAATATTTATAAGCCCCTTCTATGTTCAAAGCATCATGAGGGCTCAAGAGAAGTGTGGTCAGAGATGGGACTTAAGCAGGATCTGAGAGGATGAGGAAAACACTGACTGGCCAAGAAGACAAGGTAAAGTAAAATACAGAGCTCAGGGGAGGGGCGGCGGCAAGGGAGAGCCGCAGCTCCGCTAATCAGTTTAACGTTGCAGTTCTTCCTTGAAACTCCTTAGACTGATGCAGATATGCCAGCTTAGATTTTTAAAAATCCATTTTGGCTCTTGCTTGGTCTGCAAAATATTAGCATCCAGTTCAGAGGTTTCTCTCTAAGAGAGAGAGAGAAAAGCAGATAATGCTATTCTTGGGGATATGGGAAGATGATCTAGCGGAAATGATGGACGGTGCACCAGTGTGTTTTTCTTGCAAAGAAAGGCACTATGGAAAACAAAGGTGCCAGCTAAACTCTATAATGTGTGGTAAATGCAGAAAAGTCAGTATCCCTTAGAGGATGTGGATGAGATGCTGGTAGCCAAGCTCTGTTATTTGCAGGGTTGGTACTCTTTGGGTTTGGAAAAACTCTCCCATTTGTTAGGCACTTCTTTCTGTTTTGAAACACAGTGTTTCAAAGTGAGTGAGCCTTCATTATGCTTTCTGAGTTCCATATATGCTTGTTCTTATTCAAAACACCCTGCTATGGAGACCAAGAGCCAATCATTTCTGGTTTAGAGATGCAAGGATACCTGCAAACACCTTTATTTTCCAGGCAGAAAAGAAGTGGGAGAAAAAGTTTATTTTAAAGATAACAGTCCTGCTGGTTTTAAAATCATTGTCATTAGCATTGAGATCTAATGCCTTTTCTGCTCTCTGTTTAAAGCACTTTAGGTGTTTTGGGTTCTAGAGTAACACAATATCTCAAGTATTTTATTCTGTCAAGACAGCAGTCGCAAAAGTTCATTTAGTTGTTGGGGAGAGTTTGGAAGAGAGGAGACTATTCTTGCTCTACCATCGTTTCATTAATTTTGTATCCTTCTGTCTTGTGTCTAGAGAGAAATTGGATAAAGTAGAATATGCCCATAGCACTCAAGTTCTGACAGTGCACAGCCTCATTCTTACTGAAGCAAAGAAGTTTTGCTTTTGTCATCAATGCAAAGTGCTTTTTTGGTGTGAGGACTCCTGCCATTTCCCTCAGGATCCCAGACCTGCAGCACAGGGCGCTCACTTACCAAAAGCACAGCCGAAAAGAGCATTCATATCTGGCACAAGCAGTGCGGTGCATCTGTTCTAGGAAAGTGTGGGCCAGATGTACTGCCTTGTCTAAAACAGATTTTACTGCTGTTTACATTCTCTTTCCAGCTCTAATCTGCAGCTTTCTGGCTTGTCCATGATACAGTAGCAAGGAGGTATCACTTGGTTGTTAAATGCTTGAAATGATGTGAAACATTTCACTGCAAACTGGGGTTTTGAAGAAAGACTTCTTCGAAATTGATCTGGATTTCTTTAAAATATCATATTATAGGGAAGGGTCTTCACCCCTAGGAACATAGAAATTCAGAAGGAATTAATAAGAAATAGATGATCACCTGGGCTAACCCTCCATCTTTTATAGATAAGAAGTCAACCCTGAGGGAAGTGATTACTTGCCCAAGGTCAGATAGCAGTTTACTGGCAGGATGAAGTCTAAAATCCAGGTATCCTGACTTTCAGTCTAAAGGAGTGATGCAAATTCCTCCAGACCAGGAGACAGCAAACCTCGTTTTGTTAAGGGCCAGAGAGCAAATATTTTAGACTTTGTAAGCCATATGGTTATTGTCAGAACCACTCAATTCTGTCCCTGTACCTGAAAGTAGCCAAAGACTATGTAAACAAGAATGTGTCTATATAAAACTTTATTTACAAAATCAGTCAGTGGGCCAAATTTGGCCCTCAGGCCATGGTTTGCCAACCCTTGCTCTAGATCTTAAGGAGGAAAATAAGCATGAAAGTCCCCTTGGGAGCTTCTTTATGAGCCACATCCAAATTTAATCTGTCATGGAGAATGTCAGTTTTTCAAAGGTCCAGAGGGTGCAATTAGTTAGATAAAATTGCTCTGACTCAGGCAAAACTGACTCTTTTTACAGCTTTCCTGAGAAAAGATTGTTTATGAGAATTTCAAAGTGTTGAAGAGTCATTCTTCAGGATTGTCCTTATGTCACTATTGTTCCACTTAAACGTGGAAGATTCATGTTTTTATATGCCTTTCAGAAGTTAAATACACTCACCACAGAGGTCTTCTATTATCACTGTTGGATTTTGTTAACACGAGTAATCTCTTAAAATCTAAGCGTATATCTTTTTTTCAGAAACAGGATTCCAAAGAGTTTCCCAGTTTAATAGCAGATGAAATGAAAATGAAGTTTTTCTAAAAGATCCCTATATTTTTATATAAAATTTCTCTTGGAACAGAGAAATGTTGAAGTTTCTTAAGTTTGCACGTGTGTGTATTTGTGTGTGTGTGACAGAGGGAGAGAGGGAGGGAGAGAGGGAGAGATAGAGAGACAGAGACAGAGATCTTTAGGAGGCGAATCAGAGGGGTTACCTACATCTATAACAATAGCTGTCCTGATTATGCTAAGGGAAATAAGTCAGACAGAGAAAGACAAATACTGTATGATATCACTTACATGTAGAATCTAAAAAATATAACAGACTAGTGAATATAACAAAAAAGAAGCAGACTCACAGATACAGAGAACAAACTAGTGGTTACCAGTGGGGAGAGGGAAGGGGGGAGGGGCAAGGTAGGGGTAGGGAATTAAGAGGTACAATTAGGTATAAAATAAGCTACAAGTCTATATTGTATGATACAGGAAACATAGCCAGTATCTTATAATAACTAAAAATGTTTTAAAAATTGTAAATCACTATATTATATACCTGTAACTTATTTAATATTGTGTATCAACTATACTTCAATTAAAAAAAAAAAAAAAAACAACCCCAAAAGTAAAACAGTAGCTGACCTGGAATGAAAACCACATTTCCATTGAAACTTTTTGGTGGGTTCAGTGTCCTATGACATCTTGGTGGGTTCAGTTAGTTGAACGTACCTTTACTAAGGTAAATTTACAGGGTTCTTCTATTCCATACACATATTTGTGTGAAAAGTGATCCTTTAGGAATTATGTTGTTTTTGCTGGTCTCAATCCAGAGGCATGATTTAAATGGTGGATGGAAAGACACACAGAGTAGGATGGAGGAGGTGTTGACTGAGGCAAGGAAGGGAGAGAGGGGCTCAAGTTCTCATTTTGAGGCCCACCTGCCACGTTTCATCTGAGCAGGTGCAGCCAGCTCCTTACTTTCTTCCTGCCTCCCCCTGTTCCCCTTGTTTCTCCGCCTCTTCGCTGCTCTTTTCCTACTACTGAACACTAATGTGGCAGAGGAATAGGGTGATCTGTCAAGACTGATCTGGGAGAAAATAATTTTAGTTCTTTTTCATTTCCTTCTTCCCTTCAGTACTATAAAGAATGGAGGAAAGCACATACATATATAACTTTTCCCCACTATAAATGTTGCATTTTCAAAGCTAATAGTTTTATCTATGTGTAACAATTATTTGGGGAGTAATTAAAAAGAAAGTTATCTATTTTAAAGTTCCTTTTATTAGGGAATAACTACTGTAATGCCTTGCTCATTTCCTGTGGTTGTGTTAGTCTCTAAAATAAATTTGGGATAATAAATAACCCTAATATTCTAACTGGCTTTTCTTTCGGTGGTGGATATTACTTTTTTTCTTCTCAGTTTGCTTTAAAAGTTCATATAAATGTTCTCATTGCATAAATGATAGCATTAAAAAATGGTTTTTTTGTTGTTTTTTTTTTTTTTTTTTGGCTGTACGCGGGCCTCTTACTAATGTGGCCTCTCCGTTTGCGGAGCACAGGCTCCGGACATGCAGGCTCAGCGGCCATGGCTCACGGGCCCAGCCGCTCTGCGGCATGTGAGATCTTCCCGGACCGTGGCACGAACCCGTGTCCCCTGCATCGGCAGGCAGACTCTCAACCACTGCACCACCAGGGAAGCCCAAAAAATTGGTTTTTACAAGCAAATAATTAAGAGGTTAATATCCTCTTCTGCAACTAGGCACATAATAGGATGTTGGGTTTGATGTAATTTTGTTTTGTTTTATTAATGCTTACAGTTCAAGTTATTTCTTTTCTCATCAATCTCCAGGTTTTATTAAAAGGGGGTAAAGAGATGACATGTTGACGAATCTGTAGTTCTAATACTCTAATACCATGACTCAGCATTCTGACCTCTACATCTGTGGATCCACATCCTCCTGTTAGAAATTCCCTTCCCCTCCTTTCCACCCACCTACATCCTACCCAGACATCGAGTCCCTCTCTTAAGACCGTAGGCCTTTAGGAATCTCTCCTTGGATAATTGCCCACCACAAGGATCCTTACTCTTTTGGAATCTGTGTAGCACTTTCATTTTGTGCCAAACAATTCCTCACTTAATTATATATTATTTTGGATCACTCTCTGGTGGTTTAAAGCATAGTGTTAAGCACATCATCTGTGCAGCTGTTTGAAGAAAAGGCAGGTGGCTCATGGGCAGTCAGAGGTGTGATGCCTAGGGAAGGCCACAAGCTCCCACAGGGAGGAATCAGCTTGGAGGGTTTGTTAAAATCAAACTGTGGCCCTCAGACCCACAAGCACAATGACTAGAATGTCAGGACACCACGTGTTGCTACATCAACCAAGGCAAACTCACCTTCACCTGATTCACAGAGGCTGATTAGAATGCCAGTTTATTCGTTTTCAACATGAAAACTAGTGTAACTAGACACTCAAGTTCTCAGGCGAATGTATTGTCTACCTCTGAGTAAGCTATGTGAGTCCCATAATAACCATCAGAACTCTTGGTGAGCATGGAATCAATGCAAGAGTGGCTAGTCAAATTATTTAAATGTTCAAAGGATTAGAACAAGAACACTGGTGATATATATTTTACCATAAGGATATACGTGCACATAGAACTGGGTAGGTGGTGTCCTTTGGTGGGATAAGCTTGGACACTAGTCAGTGCTTATATGAATGAATACTCTGTGACTTTCTCAACGATCCTAGGTATGAGCAACCAACCTTCTTTCCTACTGGCAAAGTTTTTCTTAAGATCTTAAATAGAGCTGGTTATTAGTTTCCCGTCAAGTCTTAGTCTCTTGCATTTGATTTTTTTTTTCATCTCTGCTATGATCCATTGTATGTAGGGAAATCTCATTTCTGTAACCTCTAATTCCTCAGGGTACCTCTCACTGTTGCCTTCCTTTACCTCCTGCAGTAGGTACCAGTAAATATTGAATGATTGATCATCTCGCTGCTCCAGTACAAAATCCTTAGTAGCATAGACTGCACAAACATTTATTTATTCAGAATTTAAGAAACAAGCATATTTAGTATCCACTATGTTTCAGCATTTTTGAAGTTAATAGGGATACAGAGGTGTGTAAAACACAGTGCCTTTCCTTAGAAACTTCATATTTAAAAGACAGGTGTGTAAAAGAAGTAAAATAATGTGTTTTGGGTGCTATGATGAGAACAGTGTTGGGACATTAAAGAGGAAATAATTGATTTTACTTGTGGGGATCAGGAGAGTTTTCACTGAGAGAGAAATGTATTGATTAAAATCCCTTACATATGCAATTTTTATGATAAATTGTTTTAGATATAAATTCAGATTATTAAGATCTTCACATCTTTCTCATTCATGACCATTCACTTGTCATTAAATCCTCATGCCTAATCTAAGTTTGGAATGAAAGTCACAAGACACATCTTTCACTGTTTCCTGATTTACGAAACATGGAAATGTAGCTCAGGATTTGAGCATTTGTTGATCTCATGTGACCATGAGAACATTAAATAAGGAAGGAAGTGCAGAAGTGGATATGATGATCTCTTACAAAGCCCTTATCTGGGTAGAGAGGTAGGGTGTCAATTAGGCAAGTGTCACATCTATAGACATCACAACATATTAAGCTTAGTATCAACTCATTTCCTGACAGCCATCCTCAAATATATACATGAATGAAATAAGAGAACCTGGGGACTCTATAGATCTCAGATTGACCAAAACAGAATCAACATAATCTGATGTCAGCAGTCTTGAAAATCAGAAAATCCAAGAGGCAGTTGTCCCTCTATGCTTTTTAATAAATAATTAACATCTCTGTGTACTCGTTTACTCATTTGAAGAAAGAGAGCTAGTATAATCTAGTCGTAATCTCTACATATAGGATGCCATAAGATAAATGAGATGCAGTTTCGTTCTTCCAACATTTTAACTACTTCAGTTTCCTAAATTTAAAAGAAATATGCATAAATCATTGAAAGAACAATATGTGTAAATCTTTAAAAGAGCATTAAGTGAAATAATGCCTTTAAAACTGAGAATCAATATGTACAAATATGTATAAATATATGTATATATTTGAAAGAACAAAATGTATAAATCTTTGAAAAAATATTTTAATGCATTTTGATGTATTTTTGTAAATGAGAAATTTTTGCACAAATGTTATCATATCCATATTCTAAATAGCACAAGATTTTCTTTCTAAAAATGGGACCAAAGGACAGTCATATGGTAGAAAATCTTTCATTAATCAGACCAGATTTCATTAAAAATGTTTTTTAAAGCTGTTTCAATTTTCACCTTATCCTATTGAGGATAACAATTTTGAAAACTTGCCAACTGCTGATAAGAATAACATTTGTATGCTGAGTATAATACTTTCCTTTTTAAGAAAAGATTTCTCTGATTCTAGGATACCAAAATAATACAGCAAATAAATTTGTTTTCCATATCCACATCCACTTTTCTGCCTTTGATATCTAGCTTTGATTTTGCAAGATAGAATGTTATATGAAAGTAAACACCAAGTGGCTATATTTCTTTGCAGCCCAAAGATTCCACAGTTTCTCCAAAAATTGAATAAATACCCCAAATAATTTAAAATTTCTGGAATAGCAGATTCTACTTTTTTCCTGGTATGATGAAATGAAGCACTCTTTCAGGTTTTTATTCTCTATTGGTTTGAAGAAAACATTTGTGAATTCTTAAGTAAGTTAACCAATTCATGTGTATTGATCTTTTGTGTTCAAGGCATCATGGTAGGTGCTGTGGGGATAAGGCAAATAGAAGTCTATATTCAACACCCAGGTTGCTTACAGTCTAGGTCAAAAGACTAGACACATGGTGAGAAATGCTTTATGACATGATGCACAAGGCATTATAGGATGGAGGAGCGTCTAAGAAGAGAGTGGTGATCCAGAGGGATGCCTGCAGTCCATGGGGTTGTGGAAGACCTCCTGGAGGAGCAGGTGGGACCCCTGTAGGATCTTCCCTGCTGCTTCCGAAAGAACTTAATTAAGACACATTCTGAGGTATAACTGCTCTTTCTAGGAAACAGTTACAGTTTGATTCTTTAAGTGTTTAACAACTTTTTCAACTTCCTATTGTTTTCTTCTTGCCATTCATAGGTTTCTTAGTGCTTTGGGGTTGGATTTGTGTTTTTCTCCTCTGTTGACTTATCTGAGAAATTCTGGCACTAGCCAGGTTTGGGATGTTTTTGTTCAGACATTCTTAAGTTATTTGGTAAGAAGTAAAGTCTTTGTTGGATTTTTCTGCTTAGAAACTGCTTTTTTCTTTGTCTTTGTTTAAATCCTGAACTCAGTAAAAAGCTCTTTATTTTTATAGAGTGTTCTGCAAAGCAATATCTTGGGAGGCGAGAGAAGAGAAAACCCTTTTTCTTTTCAACTGGAAGTAGCCATATTTTCAGAAAATATTTAATAAATGTAAAAGATATCCAAAACAACCTTACAAGAGAATGCATGCACACGGTTACATAAAAGAGAGCCCAGTGCTTTCCATGCCCATATCAGCAGGCCTCAAAATTGCTTGTGAACGACGGAAACCGTGGCCACGTGCCAGCCAGAAGCAACATCACCCGAATGGAATTCACAGTTACACTGTTAAGACTTATAAATACAGTGAGGGTCCGGGAGCCAGGACCTTCAGGCAAATCAGGCTTGTCTGGTCTGGTCTGGTCCGGCTGACTGAGCAAGCGAGCCCTCTCTTTGCATGAGGCCTTCCTCAGCGTCAGTGACTAAACTTGTTTGTCCCCAAAGCTAAAATGTCCCAAGGGATGGGGGACAGTAGCCATCCATTTTCCTGCCAGATACTGTCCTAGTTGGGGCAGGAAGTCATCCTGAAAATCAGGGGGTATGTGGTTGGTCTGGGGACAGTGTTTGGAAGTCAGGAAAGTGGAACCATTTTTGAGTATGAATTCATTTCCCTTCAGAGAAACTATGCTGGATCCTAGGAACTGGGTGCTGTCACAAAAGATAAAAGTAGATAGATCAAAGAAGTAGATCTAGAAAGAGTTGTAGGAAAATAAGAATGCAGCCCAGCAGTGGCTGAGAGGGGTGGGTGAATTTAGCTTATGCCACTGGGAGTGAGCCAGGGACCCAAGGTGACAGGAAACCGTAAGTGATCAAGACTAAGCTGTCCAGAAGCTTAGCAAGAAGTCCTTTCTCCCCTACACTGCTGACCAAGAGGGAAAAATTGGAGAATTGAGTTTGTCATGAGACAGTTATAACAATAACAGCAACAACAATAATAATAAGCGCTTATTCCATGCCAGCTTTCAAGCTAAATACATTGTACGTATTTCTCATTTAAACTCATGACAGCCATGTGAGGAAACTACTATTATTATCTCCATTTTACCCATGAGGAAACTGAATCTTAGAGAGGAAAAAAGCATGCCAAAGGTCACATAACTGGATAGTGAGAATTTGGGTTGTACCCAAGTATGTTTAACTTGAGAGCTCAAGCTCTGGACACACACTGTACTGTTTATTCATTTATTCACGTATTCACATCTGTATTATATACCTACAATGTACCAGGCACTAGAGGAGAAGAAAAGAGACCCCCACCCCCTGTACTGCATGAAACTTACAGTCATGTGTTCATGAAATAATGATATAAATATTTATTTGTGATCTGTGGCAAGTAATAGTAAGGAAAGGTGATGGGACAGAGAATGCCTAGGTAACTAGGATGAGCATACCTTTGTTATTAAGGGAAGCATGATAAATAAGGTTAAGGAAAGGGTTGCATACTAAGAAATGTGATATTATTTGGGGGAAGTCAAGGAGTGATTCCCTGAGAAAAAAACACATGCTTTTATTTTTTATTATTTATTTATTTTCAGCTCTGTTGGGTCTTCCTTGCTGCGCACGGGCTTTCTCCAGTTGAAGTGAGCAGGGGCTACTCTTTGCTGTGGTGCGCAGTCTTCTCATTGCAGTGGCTTCTCTTGTTGAGGAGCAAGGGCTCTAGGCACGTGGGCTTCAGTAGTTGTGGCTCGTGGGCTCTAGAGCACAGGCTCAGTAGTTGTGGCACATGGGCTTAGTTGCTCGGCGGCATGTGGGATCTTCCTGGACCAGGGATCAAACCCGTGTCCTCTGCATTGGCAGGCGGATTCTTAACCATTACGCCACCAGGGAAGTCGCAGAAACACATGCTTTTATATCTGAAGGATTAAAGACTAAAAACCAGGCAGAGAGGAGAACATGCATAGTAGGAGGTACCAGAGCCCTGAGGCTGGAGAGAGCTTGACAAGTTAGAGTTACTGAGTCTATGAATCCTCGTTGACAGATAATGTAAACTACTGTTGTGTCACCTTCAAGGTGCTTCATGTTCTCCAGCTGAACCTAAAATTTCTTACTGTTTCCCAAATGAATTGATATGAAAATATTCTCGCTGTTCTTTATGCATTTTTTATTTGTTTTCTGCTAATTTTATCTGACATGGCTTTCAAGGTTTAGGGAAACAAGGGCCACATCTGTCATTGTTGTTATATTACAGTTCCTAAGATTACATGCAATTAGGTACTTAATAAATGCATTTTTATGATAAAGAGAAAGAGGGGGTAGTAAATGTCAGTTCAGAGAATAATAGAATTTAGTTGCTTTTAACTGATGTGCTCAATTAGGACTTGACATTGCCTGAAAAAAGAA
This sequence comes from Tursiops truncatus, assembly GCF_011762595.2. NCBI lineage: Eukaryota > Metazoa > Chordata > Mammalia > Artiodactyla > Delphinidae > Tursiops > Tursiops truncatus. Next base: position 37,132,588 of record NC_047041.1, read on the forward strand.
AATCTCATCTTTGTATATTATGTGAGCTAAGAAATAGATTCATTTTTAATTTTTGCTAAGTGAAGCTTTTTAATATTACTTGAAAGTAAACGGGAAATTTTCCAAATTAATGCTCAGCAGTTTGGCACGTGGGGGGAAAAATCTTTTCTCTAAAGCAGCTCTTCCAGGGAACAGATTAGTATTAATTAGGGGATGTTTTACTAATGGAATATTTGCCCTGCCATTGTTGTCACTGTCCTTCATCCTTGAGGATGGCATTATTGACAGTGATTGTTCTTATGTGTGATAGACTACGGGCAGACAGACCATTTCACAAAACTCCATTTGTCACATACCCCGAGACAACTGTCCTTGGTTTAAAAGCCTGAAGCTGTTTGTCAGGCCTGGCATTGTGTGGGACCCTACCTGCGAAAATTATAATTGGCCCAGCGCCTTTTCTTGAATTCCACCTATATTCTTTCTCTATTACACAAAATAATTCTTAAATAACTTTTCACACAATTAGGTAGGACGCCTCAGATTGCTATCAATCCTTTTATCAGTTGCAGTGGGTAAGACGGTGGAGAACACTGGAATTTGGAGCCTTTAAAAACATGCACCCTATCTTATTTGTCTTTGTATTTCCAAGGCTTAGAATAGTGATTGCCTGATAGCAGACAATTTAATACATATTTATTATATAACTAGTTGACAGAATGAATGACAGTCACATCCACTGCAGTTAGTGAAAGGTGGGTTCCAGACCATGACTTTTGGTAACTGCCTCAAATTTTCTTGCCACTTTCAGGAATTAATATCATAGATTTAAAACTATGAATATCTACATTGAGAATACTCATAATATTTCTATAATATCTATATCAGTTATCTATTCTGAATAATGAATTTCCTCAAAACTTACCAATTTAAAGCAACTAACATTTATTATCTCACAGTTTCTGAGAGTCAGGAATCTGAGAGCAGCTTAGCTGGATGGTTCCAACTCAGCGTCTCTCATGAGGTTGCAGCCAACCTGGCTGCTGGGGCTGTAGTGATCTGAAAGCTCGAAAAGGGCTGGAGAATCTAAGCTCACTCATGTGGCTGTTGGCAGGAGACTCCCTGACGTGGGCCTTTCCATAGAACAGCTAGATTGTCCTTATGACATGGTAGCTGGCTTCCCTGAGAGGGAGTGATCCATGAGAGATCATTTTTATGTACTAATTTCCCAAGTTACATGCTATCACTTCCACTTTATTCTATTTCTTAGAAGAGAAGTGAGTCACTAAGTCAAACCTACACTCAAGGGGACCTACATCTAGGTCCTACCTTGGAAGGGAGGAATATCAAAGAATTTGTGGACATTTGAAACCACTGAAATATCTAAATATTGAAATCTTTCCAATATGTTAACATAAATTGCATGTTTTTTTAAGTGGTACAATATATCACAATGTTCTGTTGGTCAATACAAAGTGCTTTTCGACAAAGTGCTTTTCGACAAAGTGCTTTTCCTGGAAATCAGCAAACAGTTTTGAAGTCTAAGTAATGCCATTTAAAAAACAAACAACAACAAAAAAAATCTCATCACCATGAGAACAAGAATCACCAGTACTTGAAGAATCCGAATAATAACCTTTTAAAGTTTTTATTTATTTTTATTCCTCTCAAGTAGATTTCAACAAATTCAAATTTAAAAAAATTAAGAGCATCTACTTTGTACCAAGTACTGTTACATGCAGTGAGAAGGGGAGAGGCATGGGTGCAAAGGTGAAAAAGACATAATCTATCCTGAAGAAGCGGACAGTGGGGCAGAGATGATGGATGCATACACAAAACTTGATATAATACCAAGCTTACTGAAATGAGTTTTCTAATAGTGCTACAGAGATAGTGCTATGGGAACACAAGGAGAAGAAAGTTAATTGAAATTGGAAAATGAGAAGACTTCTCGCAAGAAGTGCCGCTTGAACTGACCCTTGGAAGGTGAGAGGCCATCCTAATAGATGGAATCGTGGTAATAAAGACATAGAGGCAGCAAAGTATAGGTCTTTGGGAAAATGGTTGTGGGGTGGGAAGAAGGCTGGAGTTTAATACTGGAAAGACAAACTGGAGCAGCTGAATGCCGTGAGATGGTACATTCTGCGCAGTGGAGAGCTATGAAAGAGTTGTTTGGTTGGGTTTTGGGGTTTTTTAATTATCAATATGTAAGTTTCAGGTGTACAGCTTTATATTTGGACATCTTTATATACTACAAAGTGATCATGACCACAAGTCTAGTTACCATCCATCACCATAGAGTTGACCCCCTTCATCCATTTTGCCTACCTCCCAATGCTGTTCCCCTCCATTAACCACCCAAAGGATTTTGAACAGGGGGGATTGAATGAATGAACAGACTAAAATTTAAGAATTAGAACATGTGGAAATTATAATGATAACTATTTATTTTATGCTTACTATCTGCTAAGCACTTTATGTGTATTATCTCTAGTCCTTGGTGCAACCTTATGAGTGTATTTCCATCACCGTTTTACTGATCAAGACATTAAGGCTTAAATAGTTGAAATAAATCACCCTGCTAGTGAGTGGTGGAGTTACAATGCAAATCCAGGATTGTCTGACTTCAAAATTCCATATTCCTAACATGCATGTGTAACTCTTATTGTATTATGAATAAAATATGGAAGTATATTGAAGAGTACACGTAGGTTGTCAAAAAATACTGATTTGAAACTGATTATGAGACCAAAGAACTTAGTATCCTTGTCTTTTACTCTTTATCCCTATCTGTAAACCAGACTACCTATTGAGAACATACATTAATTACGTTCCTGAGGGGAAAATCCAGTCCTGTTACACCTAAACCAATCACCATAAAGAAATAGTTCAAAAGACCAGTACTATTGAGAACAGCTTCAAAAAGATGAAAATACCTGAGCAGACCTGCCCTCTAACATTTGCAGGGTTCAGGGCAAGACAAATGGAGGCCTACATACCATATGCCTCAATATTAAAAAGTTATAAATCAGGCTAATAAACAGATGTTTTCTGTCTTCCTACTTTGACAAATATACGTTTATAATGACAAAATGTAAAAGGATATGGAAAGCTAGGGTTCCTGTATGACTGAAAGTCAACAAATATCTAATGACTGGATTTAATTATTGTTGGGTGCATCTGGATATTCTGTTGTTGGGTTGGTGATGTTTCCATGAACAAGAAAATTAAGTTATTCACAATTAATAAAGTATTAATTAATCCATAAAATTTTATTGCCGTCATTACTGCAGAATCCCTAATCTTGTTGTCATAGCAAAGATTTTTATGTAGTTTTTTTCTACTGACTGTCACGATCTAAGATGCTAAAGTATTAAAAGTAAAATGTAATTTTATTCAAAGTGTGCACAATTTGAATACACTTTCATCACAAGAGTAACTTAAACATAAACATGACAAAGTTAAAATTAGTTTTGTTCTCAAAAGTTATTTTTCCTCTAAAATCTTCAATTTTCTGCAAAACAAAAGGTAAAATTTGAAGTCTAATTAATGAATGTAAAGTTTAAATTAAAATGGTTTAAATGAAGCTGAAATTTTATTTTGGGGAGATTTAATTAAATCTTATTAAATATTTTAATGAAAACTATTAGCAATTCTAATGTTCAGTGTTGATCTAGTTGCCAAAGAATCTCTATCAAACAGGTCACTTCTAGCCCTACATATAACCTCAAGAATAACAGGACTAGTTTAATATTACAAGCTGTTGTGCCATGATGTGCACCTGTTGGGAATATCACGCTAATAGGTGTGTACTTCTGGAACCAGGAATTAGAACACAAAAAGAAGCAGCAAAATGGAAGGTCGGCATTACTAGGAATGGTCCCTCATTTTCCTTTGCATTCATGCCAAGAGGAAAGACTTGACAAGTTAATTGATTTGTCTTTTTCTTACCTAAGTGCTTCTACTGCCCAAATCTCCCTGCCCTCCAAAGTGTCCTCTGACCTTGGCAGCATCACAAACCAGAAGAAACCTCCCCACCTTCAAGAGGAAGCACCCTGGCTTCCAAGACACAAAGCAGGAGATATGGAGACGCATCCCCCTGGGGCCTGAACACTGCTACTCATAAGAGTGGATGTTTAGGGTGACTTGTGGCGTTGGGCATCACTGAGCGTCAAATTCCAAGTGACCATGTCAGCTAATACATTTCTTTTGTCTGTGTGTGTGACACCCATGGCTCCCCAAAGCACAAGGCCCAGGCTGCAAGGCCGGCGCTGAGCCTGAGCGTCACCTGTAAGTGATTCAGCGCCCTTCAGTCTGCAATGGCGGGATGACATGTGGGGTTGAGTTGGTGGTGGGAGTGGGTGTTGGAGGGAGAGGCTGCCAGCATAAAGGCTTTAAGTCTGGTTTTAATAAAGCCGCCAGATTCTACCGGGAGAAAATGAAAGATTACAATTGTCTCAATGAATATGTGACAAAGTAAAGGCGGAAACTGGGAGGAAATGAGGTGAAACACAAGGGAGTGATGTATTGGAAAGGGGGAATGAAAACCAGTCAAGAATGGAAACACCTGAAAACCTGTTCAGGAAACTTCCCTCACTTGTGTACAAGAAACCTGCTCCTCTGTGTACACAGGAGCTGTCTGTTCACATCTGCAAATGGGGCAAATTGAGCTGTTTTCTATTAACGCTGAAGTACACTGAGACTTTGGAAACCTTCAATAGCAAAATCAGGACCAGAGAACAGTAAAAATAAATTAATTAATTAATAGCTAGCTTGTCTGAGCTGCCACTCAGATCTTCCCTATATTGTGCAGAAGCAAACAGCTAAATAGTGATTTTGGTTTTGTGGTTAAAGTCAACTACTAGGCAACTTCTTAAGTGGTTCATGGCTGTCCATGTTTTATCCTTATAATTGAAACAATATTTCCCGCTTTTCCCAGAGTAATCATTTTAAAGGTGGGGTCTCTAACCTCGGGGACAGCCTGGCCCCTACAGTGTTGCACTGTTCCCAAAATGACAGGGGACACAGAAGAGACTGGTCACACTGAAGGCTGCAGGATTGGGACTTTGCTCGTGACGCCAGCTCGGCCACTAGAGAAGGAAAGGCTCCAGGCTGCCTCTGAGTCTTGATGGGTTTGGAATGACTTTAAAATTATTAATCAATAGAAATAAGATAGGTGGGGACTTGGGAACACGTTGTTCTCTGTGGGTAACAATGGCAATGACAAGGTCAATTGCTGTTAAGTCTAAACAATCAGAAACTATGAGCTCCCTCACCCAGACTCCCAGAGTTGATGTCACTGGCTTGCTGGATGGCTGCATTATAAACAATGTTGTGGTGAAATCATTATTTATTAACGACCATATAACACTATACTGCAGACGGATTTTAGGGCAGTACATCTCCTAAGTGCTCAATAAATATTTCTTGAATAAATACGTGTTCATTGGTTGGCTCAACAAATGTTCCTTGAATACCTGTTATGAAAAAGGTGCTGGGTCCCGATACAAAAATGAATTTGTCACAGCTGGAGCCTTCCAAGAGATTGCAGTTTTACAAATGTTATGCCAATGAATGGATGACCCAAAATGTTTTTGTTTTTACGTAGAGGATTTTGCATGTGATTTTTGGAAAAAGCCACTAGAGAACTCAGAGGATATACTTGAAACTTGTATTTTGCTTTAACATATATATCCCCAGTTACTTTATTGATTATAGTACAACCGGAAATCAAACATCAAAAATCCAATCTCACATATACTCCAGGATGCCAAAAAAAACTCACTTTGCATTTAGAAGAGCATCTTCCACGGCATTTAAAAAAGAGTTACAGTAAGGAAAAATAGTATGCGTGACTTCAGATTGCAGGAAAGTGGGTCCCACTTGGCTTTTAAGTTATGCAACTTCCTCACTGATGACTGAGAGAAAACTAGAGGCAGCAAATAGTCAATAAAGAGTAAGGCAGGAAGTGTGTGGTGACTGGAGTCCCAGGAGGGCTCACCATGCCGGTGCCACTACAGAAACAAATCTCTAAGGCAGTTAAAGTTTTCCTGCTTGTCACATGCTCCCAAACAGAGCACAGTGCAGTGGTTTAAATGTGTAGGTTTAAAGGAGTGCAGAGAAATAGGGAAATAAGAAAATGGAATCTTTACCTTGTAGAGTGAATGAGGCTCACTTATCTGTCCCCAGGCAGCGCTTTTCACTATCTGGGTGGCTGGGAATTTGGAGTCTCTGCCGGCTCTCAGGCACTGATTCTTCAGTCAATTCTTGAAGGTCCTGATAAGCAGTGGACACTGCGGGGAGTGTGGATTCAAAAAAGATAACAATAATATGATGATGTCGCTGATCATGACTGCCTCCCACGGGTCAGTGCTCTCTGAGATTTGACACTATACATACATCATCTCATTTAGTACAGCACTATGAAGTGTTATTAACCCCATTTTACTGAGGGATGAAGATAATCAACTGAGTCTTAGAGATGTGTTTGTCCAATGTTACAAAGCTAGGAAGGGGCAGAGCAACATTTGAAACCAAAATTGGTCTGACTCCAGGGCTCATGCTGTAAATCACAGAGCTATGCTACCACTGGCTACATTTTCCCCCCAGGGAATTTATAAATGAAAAGTCAGTTCAAATAGTAAGCAGAGTATGTTGAATGTCGAGTGAATGGTGTAAATGATAAATGCTGGCGAGATGGGGTGGTAGATGTGATGAGGCGATGAGGAAAGGCTTCTTGAACAAGGTGGAATTTACATCTCGTTTCTGAAGAATGAGACGCACTTAGATTGAGAGGTGAGGGTTATGTGGAAACTGTTTTTAAGATGTCATATTTTATCATCTTACTCCTCTTGACTGGCAGTAATGAAAATGAAATATTTCAACAAAAATACATGGAGGTGCCCACTCTGTGAAGGGCATTATTTTTGTTGCTTTAAAGCTTTTTAGCATACTCTAAAGGAGGGACTGGTTAATCTCCAGTGTCTTCTAGATCCATTAGACCCCGAGCCAGATGGCTCCATGGGGACTTTGGGAATGGCCAGTGCAACAGTCTCTACTTCTGCACATACTCGTGAAAAGAATGGCCCCTTAGGAATTTCGGAGACCTGCAATCTAGAGATAATGTAATTCTGCTCATAATTCAACTGCCCCCAGATATACGGTGGCCAGATTTAGCAAATAAAAATACAAGAGGCCCAGTTACATTTGAATTTCAGATAAACAACAAATGCTCTTTTTAGTACAGGTATGTCCCCAAAATTGAATGGGACATATTTGTACTAAAAAGAGCATTTGTTGTTTATCTGAAATTCAAATGTAACTGGGCCCCTGCGTTTTATCTGACAACCACAGCAAGGTAGGAATTAGAGGGAGAATTCTGAGATTTGAATTTCTTCGGCCTATCTAAATACTCCTCTTTTAGAAAACATCAAATCAACTAAAAAAGAAAAGAAAAATTATCACTAGTGCTGTACCCCCCATGAAACGTGTTCAATTTTAACATGAAATCAATGGAGCAGGAAAAGAGTTCCATCACAAGGTAATTTTGTGGAACAATGTAAAATCTCTGTGTGTTGATACCTTACAAATTCATTCAAGAAATTCTGATCTTGAAGTAATAGTCAGGGTTGACCCAAGTAAGTCACTTGCTCTTTACCAAGATACAAATACATTTCATGCCTTGTAGTCGGAGGATAAGAAAGGGCAGGCTAAAAAGTGGATTTCCAAGGAATGCTCTCATTAAAGATGACAGTTAAGAGGGGTTCATTGAGGAGGCATGTGCCTTCAGATTGAATTGTAAGAATGATGATTGTTTCTGGAGTTGGAGTCAAATATCAGCCTTTAAACCAAGTTCAAATCAATGCTGCACCTGCCTTCTGTCACTGACACCACTGTGGAAAAATTCAAAGGCACGCTCAAACTTTTTTTGAGTGCATTTTCAAAACAACTCAAAATTAATACAAGCACTCCCAAAGCAGAAAGCAAATGTATTTACCTATTTAATGTCTACTTTGCCAGTAATTATTAAATAAGAAAGAGGGTTCTGAAGAGAAATAATGTACTCTGAGAGAATGTAAAGCATGCAAGGTAAAATGGAATGTTGAAGAGGGAGAGACTTGAAATCACATTTAGACATAAATCCTTTCAGGTCACAATCTCATAGATTACCAGCATCTGCTAAGCCTAGATAGTTTATAATCACTAAAAGTGTTCTAATCTTCCTATGGAAGGCTTACCAAGGAAGTACTGAATTACACTGGGTTAATACTTATAAGAATGTACAGTCAAGAAAACGATGCACAAATTAGTGTAGTGGCTACGTAGTAAAGTCTAATGTTTGTAACGTATCTGAACGAGGCTGTGGTTATCAAAGATAACCTCCATTAGGGTGATGTGTTCTCAGCTATGTAATCGCCTGGAAAGTTGCCAACAATTATTTGCCTTCACCCACTCCTGCAGTCATCTCTGACTTGTCATCTTCTTACCTTCAGAAAGAGAGGAGGACTTAAAGGTTAAGTCTATAAAATAGAGAGGAAACCGTAAAAGCAAAAGCACAGATCTGGCAATGAAGGAAGATGCTCAAATACGCTGTCAGTGAATGGTGTTCTTTGTATGAAGCGTCAGCTTTAAATCTGACGTCTCTGAATGTCTATCTACCTCCCATGCCCTGAACAGTGCAGGGCAGCATTTAGTGCTGTGTGAAGTGTACACCATCAGCACCTTCGAGTAACAGTCTCCACGTCCTATGATGTGTGGTTTTTTTTAAGATGGACAACGTGTTTATGTTTGTATAAGATTTTATTTACTAAATGCATAGGAATGAGCATTCTCACTTTCCTCCAGTGAATTTCCCAGGATCAAGGGATATATTTTAATGACACAGAGGTATAAATTGACAAATTATAAAACAGCTGAGCAAATTCTTGTTATACGTTAATAGAAGCAGCAATAAAACATGTGATAAGAACTGAGTAAAGTGCTTTTGTTGGGTGCATTCACACATCCATTTAAGTAGAATATTTGGACCTTAATTCCACACACCCACTGCCTTGCTCTTGTATTCCATGGTCTCCAGTCATTCTCACAAATTCTCTGAACACATGGCCTCTTTGTGCCTATTTGCTTTTGTGTGCCCTCCTGCCCCTGGTGGGATTCCCCTCTGCCCTTTGTCTCTCTGGTGAACCTCTGCTTATCTTTCAAAACTTAATTCAAAACTCACCCTCTGACCTCTGCTCCCCCGTATCCCCTCTACTGTGTTGCTCCAGCCCTGCATTCATACCCTCTATGAGAAAGCACGTACCATTGATTCCCATTAGTTGTTTCTTTGCTTCCGTATCTCAGTGGGCTCCACACTTCTGGAGACCAGGGGCTGTGTCTTCTTCTACTTTTTATTCTCAAAACAGAGTATGATATATGACACACATAGGTGATCAATAAGCTTTTGTTCAATGACAGTCACCTGCAATATGCCACTGGCCTGGGCACTCTGTGAGGGGTATAAGACATGTATGATACCAGAGACCAAATACTCACATGAAATAGCTAAATGACAAAGCTCTGAACTTTTTTAAAAATTTACTTATTTTTTACTGAAGTATCGTTGATTTACAATGTTGTGTTAGTTTCAGGTGTACAGCAAAGTGATTCAGTTATGCAGTTATGCATAGAAAAAAAAAATATCTATTTTTTTTTCAGATTCTTTCCCCTTATAGGTTATTGCAAAATATTGAGTATAGTTCCCTGTGCTACACAGTAGGTCCTTGTTGGTTATCTGTTTTATAACCATAAACACATAATGTGTATATGTTCATCCCAAACTCCTAATTTATCTCTCCCCTTTCCCCTTTGGTAACCGTGAGTTTGTTTTCTATGTCTGTGGGTCTCTTTCTGTTTTGTATAGAAGTTCAAGGGATATCATATGATATTTGTCTTTCTCTCTCTGCAAAGCTCTAAACTTAATGATACCAGCAGTGAAAGTTGTAGCAGTTGAGAGAAGGGAGAGTAAAATTCTGTGGGAAGGATTTGGGAAGGCTGCATGGAGAAGGTAAAATTTGAGGTGGGCTTTGACAGAGGAGTTAAAATGGGAGAAGGCAGTGGTCTCCTCTTCCTGGGCGGTCATAGACTTTAGGACAGAAAAGTCAGGATATATAAACTGTGAAAAGAGGGCCAAGTTTGAGTGTGAGGTTTACACTGAAGAGTAGGTTAAAATCTCCCCATTCTTCATTCTAGGTAATGCTGGGAATCTTCTTCCAGTGTCCAGTGTTACATCTTCTTCCTTTGGTCTAGGAGGCAGGCCTAAAAGGGATTCAGCTTTCACTCTGACAACTTGTGTAAACACTGTGTGTGGAGTTCCCGTGGGTTGGGGACACATAGATCTGCAAAGATGGTAAATATTTTTTAGAAAATTGAGTCTATAGCTCTGCCTCGAAATATGCAGTACTTGTCCCAACCTTCAACTTTCCTATTCTTCTCATTATTTTATGAACTATATTTGGGGTTTCTTTTAACCTAAAGCTCAAAACTAGAAAGGCATTCTCATTGCTTTTGTTGCCCTAAACTGTGGCTCTTTCAATTTCTGGACTCGGAAATGTCATTTGATTATGAGGATAAAAAGTCCAAGGGTGGGAGGAAATGGGTTCCAGAGAGGGGAGGGCTGGCAGAAGCCGAAGCAGCGGCGGGTGCTGGGTGCTGGGTGCATCTGGGCTGTGTTCAGCTGCACGCATGGAGGCGGAAGGGAGGGAGGGAGCGGGCGTCCAGGTGGCGGCAGGGTTCAGTGGGCCGGGCAGTGAGCTGCTCAAGGGCGCGGTCTGCCTCCGCCTCTCTGCACCGCATTGAGCAAGCCTCTGACCGTTTCCTCCCTCGGATGTCCTCATCCCAGAAGAGGGGATAACGATGGGTATTCATCAGAGGAATCACTGACCAGCATCTCATTCAGAGCAGCTAAGAGAGGTGGTAGTTAGACCTTTGAAAACATGAAACAAAGCAGACAAGTAAAAATAACAGGAAGTGGAAGAGAGAACTCCGTGACCCATAATGTTCTGTGTCATCTGCTGGTGTCACGCAGGTCATAAGGCCTCCATAAAGATTTGTGACTTAGGAGGATGGTCATGCTGGGGACCTAGTCACTGTGAACCCAGTAATCCCCAGCATCTCAAGGTGCATGGTCTCCTCCTAGAGCACTTATTTCTACATTGGAATTGCCTCATTTCTCAGCCCATCCCCTTTTCAACTTTGTACAAACATAAGTGGCCAATTCACTTTGCTACACAAATGACTCATGATTTCATGAGCAAGGCATGCAGCTTCCTTCACTCCACTTACAGGAAAGGAGCACATAGAGGCATGTCTCTTACAGGTTAGGTCTTTTCTAGGTGTGAAGCAAATTCAATGAGGGAACAGCTAGACCCAAGCTCAACTACCCAAGATCAGCTAGAGGATGAAGCTCATAATTAACTTCAAAAGGCACATGACTCTTCCTGGATCATCAACCTCTACCTCCTAATTGGACCTGAGTTCAAAAATCTCATTTCTCACAAAAGGTCAAAGCATATACATTTGGGACATTTTTGCACAAATGGATGTGAGTAAGAATTTAAGGAGGAAAAGGCAACTTTCTACAGTTTTCAGCACACATTAGCTATTTGACAACTGCTGAAATATAGCTGCATTTAGAGGTAGTGTGGGTAGCCAACCATTGCTATTCAAGACGGGAATTTTGGCCAAGAACTTAGAAGCAAGTGTACAGCATGTTCCACATGACTATGAGCATTTCTCATCTGGAAGATAACTGCATCAACAACTCCTGGAGTTTTCTTGGTTATTTAAACCTTCTGCCTTGGAATTGAATTCATGGCTTACCACCATCGGCAACCATTTCCCAGATTGTTGTATGCTTTCACGGAAGGAGTAGGAATCCATAGAGGAAAAGGGGAACAAATGATTCCGGAGAGTTTACATCTAAAACATCTAAAACATTAGTGCTTTTTTTCTCCATTTTATAGATCTTTTAAAAAAACAAGCTCAGGAAAGTTCAGCAACTTGTCTAGGATCTAGATGACTAGAAATGGAAGTGCTGGAATTAGAATCCAGACTTTCTTGACTCAAAAACATTCATTTCATCCACATCAGTTTACCAGAATAACCTGAGCATGGCCTCAAAAGACCTATGCTGGAAATGTGCCTTCTCCTGGTTCGAAGGATGGCTTCGCTTTTTATTATTCAACTATTTAGGTTGCTTATGTATTATATTACATAGCAATTCTGAACATCACTAATCAAATGAAGGGGAAATACCTTCACGACACACACACACACACACACACACACACACACACACACAATCTACCTTTTTTTTTTTTTTAAATTGTCTCTTTGTTCCAAGACTGGGAATAAAAATAATTAGAATTTGCTTTGGGGCGTCTGTGTCCACTTTAACCTGATCTATTTTGTCTAACATTTCTTTGCAAAGCGCTCAAATGCATTGTTAGCCTATCTGATCCTGTCGTCTAGAGACCGCAGAGTATTTCACATCTTACCGGGGGAACAGATCACTTTTAAGGAAGGGAGGGCATTCTTTACTGACTTTTCCTAATTTAAACCCATTGAATTTTGTTTCTACTGCCATTTTAAGGGCAAAGAAAGAGCAATGCATCTGTAAAGAGCTCTGTCACTTTTCTCCATGTGATGACTAATGGTGAGGAACTTAAAACCTTATCCTTGGTATCTTTTGGAGTCCAGACAATTCAACACTCTCTTGGGATGAGTAAATATCAGCCTGTTCCCAGGAAGATTAACTAGTAAGATGATGGAGGAAAAGCTGCTACTTTTTAGAGGGCTATACTTAAACTGCCATCTCTACTTCTTAAGACAGAATCTCAGATGATTCATTTCCATGGTGCTATAATTTCTAGAAAGAAAAGATATTTTATACAGTTTTAAGAGTAACAGTAGTTTCCTTCCAAGATGTTAATTTTGATCTCAGAGTTAATGTTTGTTCATGTAATACATTTACTGATCTTTAAAAGGCCATAAAATAGAGTTAGAAGACCTGGCTTCCATATACTTGTAGGCAAATCCTCAATTTCTTTACCTGTTGTGGAGGTAACAATACTTATCCAACTTCCCTCATAGCCTCACATTTAAAGGGAGAAAAATGAAGCATATTTAAGTACTTTGAAAGTTCTAAGGGTCCCCATGGGAAGCAAAGCATGAGCTTTGTAGACAGAAAGCCCCAAATCTGAAACTCAACTTCGCTACTTATCACCTGTCTGGGCAAATTTCCTAAACTCTATATCTTGGCTAACTCATCTGTAAAGTGGGCCAAAAATAGTCCCTACCACATAGGATACTTGTGAGAACCAAATGGACTACTCCCCCTAATTATACCATAAGGAAACCAAGGCCCCAGTTGGCAGTGTCTTTCCCAAGTTCGTTCGTCAACAAATGCTCACTGAGTTATACCAAGCAGTGTGCACGCAGGGATTCAAAAGCCATTGTTTAAATTACCATGCCGCCTCAATTCTGAGGAAGACTTTTTTTCTTCTTAATTGAGAGCTCTTTTTGCTCCTTTATTTCAGGAGGCATGGTCATATTGCTGACTCTTTCTTGTTTATGGGCTGATGACTCATTCCTGAGTTATCTTAGCCTCTTGTTCCTTCTTTCTTCCTCTCTTCTGCCATCTCCATCATGGGACCATTTTCTTTCTGCTAGCACTTCTCCTGGAGATTATGGAAGAGTGGTGAACTACAGTGAATTAACTCCTTGTTAGCAGCCCTGTCTCTTGAGAGAGAAGCTTCACCCACTGCTGCTGACTGATAAAACAATGGCAATCGCTGCTCCCTAAAAGCGTCTCCCCTACAACTTTGGCTTCCAGGCTGCCTCTTGCCTCATTCTGCTTCTAATTGCTCCTTCTTTGCTGGATCGTCTTCCTGGGCTAAACCCTTAAATGTTAGTGTTCCTTGGGGATCTGCCCTTGGACTTCTTTTTTTATTTTGCTTGCTCTCTCAGGTGATCCCATACACACATGTGTCCTCAGTTACCGTCTATCAGATACTGACTTCTAAGTCCATTATCTTTCACGGTGAATTTCTTTCTTAAACTCCAGATCCAGATGCCCCTTGAACATCAATGCCTGTGTCCCACAGGTGCATCAAACATGTGTTCAAAAAGGAACTCACTTGTCCCCCCCCATTCACACACACATACACACACACACACACACACACAGTTTCCGGGTTAGAATTCTAACCTCTTCCCACTCTCTCCACTAGGTACCCTGTGAGCCATGATTAAATTTACCAGTTTTCCCCAAGTGCTTGTCATATAGGAGATGTGTAATTTCTTCTTCAAAGACCCACCCATCCTTCTGCTCTCCCGTTTTCTTACAACTACTCCTTAGGTCCCAGCAAGTGAGCCTTTAAGAAAGACAGTCTTTTTAGATCCCTCTCATGAATAATTATTTGTTCCATCTGTGCATTCATCTCCCCTCATTCATAACTTTATGTTATGATATCTTTTTATTTGTCTCTCCCCAATAAGACTTTGAGCTCATCAAATTAGATAATAATACTCTTTTTTAAAAAATGTCAAAGACCCTGTCAGATTGGACAATGCCTTACACACAGAAGGAATTCAATAAAAATTATTGAATGAATGCACTTATGACTATTATTAAGACCCAAGGAGCATTGTTTATCATTCTGTTTCCATGGTGAAATATTTGATTGTTGAGTCGTTTACTAAATAATTCACTTAGCCCTCCACAAACTAATTAACAAAAAAAGCCTTCACAAGTGGCTTTGATATCACATCAATATGTAAGAGTTTAGAGTTAAGATTTCAGAAATATTTCTGTACCCTTTGGCTTTCAACAACTTTCAGATCTCCCTAAAATTTATTTAACTTTAATTTACTTAAATTGTTAAAAAAAAGTAATCGTTATACATAAGCTTATCTGACCCCAAATTTCTGATTATTATATTAACTCCAGACATAGATGAGGACTTTAAATCTAAAGGTATTTCAATAAATGAGTAGAATGAAGTCAGTGTAACGTAGTTTGAGGAAGCAGTGCACATACGAAGCTATGGAAAAGAAAGAGGCAGAAGAATTTCAAAAACCTTAAACCAATTTCATTTACATATGCTCCCGTGTAAAATAGTGTTAGTTGAACGACATGTTGGTTTTATAAAAGTCTCATGGTTTGTTATTAATTGTCTAACACGGTGCCTAGAGATAGGAAAACAAGAATAATAATTATAAGAACTTGACATTTATAGGGCACTTACTATATGGTAGATGCTGTGCTAAGGACTTTACATTTACCACTTAATCCTCCCAATATCTCTTTGGCACAGTTCCTATTCCTACTCCTGTTTACATATGAGTAAAATGACACTTGGAAAGGTTGAATGACTTACGGGGAGGACACACGACAAGCAACACATTTTATAGCTCTTTCACTGTAAGTCTAACTGGTCGTTCTGAGTTACGTGAATGAATACCTTTTAATCATCTCAATGCTGTATTAATTAGTAAGTGACTGATAAATCATTTGATACATTTGTATAAACTGTTTTGACACATCTAAAATGACAAGGCATCTGGCATATGCTGTAGTCATTATTGAGAATCATCAAAATTAAGTATAGTTAACTGTTGGTTGTCTAAATCCACCCCTTTAGTTTGCTTTAAAGTCTGCTTCTCTATCAGAGTCTTGAGGTTTTACTATAAAGTATGCTTGCTTGTGTTTCCTGGACCTAGAACTCTTTTTTGGGTAGAAACGTAAGAAGAATTATTTCTTTAAAATTGGACAATATCGGGAATGCTGAGTAACATATTCTTGAAACATAGTGGGAGATTTTTAGGTCTGCTGCATGATGTGGGAAATACAATTTCCTGCTGGAAGGTAATTTAAAAAAATAACTGATAGTAAGTTTTGGAGGGGCCGTTCAATTGTAAATGTACTCAACATAATCGCAATTAAAAGAGCCTACGGATTTTTTTAAGGCACATTTAGTAACATGTTTTGATTTGTAGTAACATTTAAAAGTCATTATAAATTTAAAAGTGAAGTGACAAACCTGTAAAATACATTTTAAACATGTAACAGACAAAAGAAATATCTGTAAACTGACCTTATATGATGAAACTTTAATGTTACATACGTGGTGACCTAGCAAATGAAATCTAAATTTCATATAGAAATCGTACCTAAAAATATACCAGAGATAAAAGCAAAAATGTATATTCAACGGATGTTTACTGAAACATTGTTCTTCTTTTTGTTTGTTTTGCCATTATTCTTATACAAAACTTCCAGGAGAAATCCACCAGTGCAACTGAAGAGCAATGGTTAAACAATGATTATTTAATAACTTATGAAGATACTGTGAAGCTGTTTTATTTTTTAACATCTTTATTGGAGTATAATTGCTCTACATTGTTGTGTTAGTTTCTGCTGTATAACAAAGCGAATCAGCTATACGTATACATATATCCCCATACCCCCTCCCTCTTGCATCTTCCTCCCACTCTTCCTATCCCATCCCTCTAGGTGGTCACAAAGCACCGAGATGATCTCCCTGTGCTATGCAGCTGCTTCCCACTAGCTCTCTGTTTTACCTTTGGTAGTGTATATATGTCAGTGCTACTCTTTCACTTCATCCCAGCTTACCCTTCCCCCACCGCCATGTCCACAAGTCCATTCTCTACGTCTGCGTCTTTATTCCTGTCCTGCCCCTACGTTCTTCAGAACCATTTTCTTTTTTTAGATTCCATATGTATGTGTTAGTGTGTGGTATTTGTTTTTCTCTTACTGACTTACTTCACTCTGTATGACAGACTCTAGGTCCACCCACCTCACTACAAATAACTCAATTTCGTTTCTTTTTATGGCTGAGTAATACTCCATTGTATATATGTGCCACATCGTCTCTTATCTATTCATCTGTTGATGGACACTTCGGTTGTTTCCATGTCCTGGCTATTGTAAATAGTGCTGCAGTGAACCTTGTGGTACATGACTCTTTGAATTATGGTTTTCACAGGGTATATCCCAGTAGTGGGATTACTGGGTCATATGGTAGTTCTATTAGTCTTCGGTTTTTATAATGCTTTTCCCTAGGTTAATTACTTTCAGAATATCTACCCATCACAGTATGCTATATAGGTTGCCAATGAAGAATGCAAATTATTTTTTCCTCTATATTTGATCTCCTGAGTTCGATTTATGAATAGTAAATGAAGATGGAGCTGCCTTTATTGTAAAATCTGAGGGGCATGAAAAAGTTTTCTTGTCCCAAAAGATTTTGTCCAAAAAAGAAAGAAAAGTTATATGTTTTAAAGGTTTTCAAACCTTTGATTGCTATTAACAATTAACTCTCCCTGGGAGAGATAAGCCCTTATGTCTTTATCACACCCTTAAGGAATCACACTGGGCAGCTGTCAACATGAAGATTCCCAGGCCTAGTCTCAAAGATTCTGATTTTATAGGTCTGGGATGAGACCTATAAAATGCAGGAATCTGCATTTCTTTGCTGATTCTGATTTAGATGGTCTTCTGGACAACACTGAAAAAGCTTGACTTCATGGACAACTGTCATAAACTGGGGATGTAGAAGCCAGAGTAAAAAGAAAAACTGAAAAGTTACCAAACCCAAATTCATCTCATTAAAAATAGCATCTAGATGTAGCCCTGCCTTGAGTCTCAGGTTTATCTGAATTTTATTACTTCAAGCATCACCAGGTGAAATAAATGAAATAAAAGCTCCTTAACTGACTTTAAAAACTCAAAAAAGGGGAAAAATGACTTGTTTGTTTCAGAGGGTTCTTTTTAATAGCCCCCAAAATCTACTGAAATGCTAAAATTTTAGAGCAGAATATACAAAACGTTCTTGAATTATATTTTATTCTTGGACGCCAGGCATATTGGGTTTGTATCACAAAACACTGAAATAATAAAAAGCAGGTGCCCGGTCAAGTTTCTTTCATAATTGGAAAACTAAGAGTTGACGTATTTTGCAAAAACTTTTGATGGAATAACCCCAGTAGATTAATATAGTGCCCTCACTATACATGAATGAGATGGAGATTGGGGTGGGGTTTAGTACTTAAGAATATAGTAGGTGACAAGTTAGGCTCATAATACTTTTTATGTTTTGTGGGAAATAATTTTTTTTTTTTATTCACTGCTAGAAAATGTGGCCAGTTGTTAAGAAGAGCTTGTTCCATATGATGGAGACTCTGAGTTTGGAAGTTTAGACAAAAACCTTGCAGGAGTGCTAGTATGGAGAAAACAGGAAGACAGCTTCCTCTCTGAACATACACCGTTTCCTGGGGAGGAAGTGGGGGTTTTAAAAAAAAATTGTTCTTTGTTGACTCTGTAACTGAGAGGCATCTATTTAGTGATGACTGTACATGTTTATACAACCAGGCCATCAACCTTAAAAAAAGAATCTTGAAAGTACCTTTTCTATTTGATAATGGCTTTTTCAAAGCCCTTGGATTAGTTGGTTTGGAATTTGTTGTATTTTATGATCATCATTGATTTACTCACAGCCAAGCATATACTGCCTGGACAGTTTTTAAGGGACAGCAGTTAAACACCACGCCATAAAGTGGATTTCAGGGCTTCCCTGGTGGCGCAGTGGTTGAGAGTCCGCCTGCCGATGCAGGGGACACGGGTTCGTGCCCCGGTCCCAGAGGATCCCACATGCCGCGGAGTGGCTGAGCCCGTGAGCCATGGCTGCTGGGCCTGCGCGTCCGGAGCCTGTGCTCTGCAATGGGACAGGCCACAACAGTGAGAGACCCGCGTACCGCAAAAAAAAAAAAAAAAAAGAAAAAAATAGTGGATTTCAGCACTGCTCGTATTTTGAGCACAGTGGCATGGCCTGAGGCAGCCTCACCACCTCGCAGACTGAGCAACAGAGGTGATGGGTATTACCCAGTGTGCCAGGACCAGCCCTCACAAGAGGCCCACTTTGTGTGCATAGGTAAAAATAGGCAGCCCCAGGCAGTGATGGCAATGTGCATAATCTGTGATCGGTTTGGTATATGGGATACCTACTGGCTGAAACTTGTTTATGGCCAGCCTCATTTAAGGATGAAGCAATACCATCAAGGTGACCACAACTTACCAATCAATTGAGGGAATTGGGAGCATAAACCAAAAACCATGAGAACCATGAGAGTCGCTGAGTCTAAGACAGTTCTGTACATTGACTTTTAAATAGTAACTTTAACATTACATTGAATGTTTGGGCGGAATTTGCCCTGTAACCTTTAAGGGACTTAAAAGATGGGCCAGCGAGTAATTGAAATGACATCCTTTACACAGCAGAAAGAGCACATGACAATGCTCAGAGTACCCCAAAGCCATAGATTTCCAGATTACAATAGAGAAATCTAACTGGAGCAGTTACAAAAAAACAAGTCCTTTTATTGAGGGCAGAGTAAATCTCTTTTATGAAAACCAAAAGGGAAGTGGCTTTAACATCTTTCCTTAAGTTACTTTGAAAGAATGGTATTTATCATGTTTTTTCAGGAGGTTGGATATCTTTCCCTTGCTTTTTTTATCCTTATAACTTTATGGTCTCTGTAACTTTTGTCTTTCTATTATCCACCAAACTTAATATTTTAAAATACCTTGCTAAAACCATATGTTCTCCCAATGTTCCTTTTTATACCTCCATTATTTCCAGAAATTTCCAAAGTATTTGATAAACAGTATTATGTAGTTGCAGAGTTGCCCAAAAATCCACACCCAAGACAGTCTTTATTTTCTCACCTAGTCAACTATATTTATATGTGGTATGTGCAGGCAAGAATAAAAGAAAAAAGAATCTGCATTCTTTTTCTTTTTGTCTAAAGGGGCAAAATGAAATAGATTACCCGATGACTTTTGGCCTTCTGACAATTTCATTAGCTCTACAATAATAAAAAGTTTTCAACAGACGTATTTACTTTTCTCTTGTATTAATACTACTCATCAATCATTACAATTATCCATTTGGCCTCAAAGAAGGTAATTTTTAATGACATATAAACTAAATTGTTTTTTATGTTCACAAACCTTTTTGAAAAGACTAAGGAACTATTGTTAGGTAACTGATAAAAACCTTTATTGCTTAATTTGCTCACTTGTGAAAAGTAATCCCATCAAAACACAAATTAGGGAGGCATTGAGAACCAGAAAGCTCAGGCGAGGTACTGTTATTGCCAAAGACATCAATTTTTCTTTAGGCGTATAAGTAAACCTTATTTCTCCTTAAATGTGTAAAAATCTTCTGTTGAGGGCTTACTTGGAAAACCCAGACCAAACACCTGAAGGATCAAAAACAAAATGCAATTTTGTTTTCTTTTAGGGATCAAGACCTCAATGTTTAGCTGTTCTCGCTCTCAGCCAGAAACTGGGGAGTCTTTCAAAAGGAGTACCAAAGAAGGTGGGCATGAACAGAGGGAGACAGATCTTTGACCTCTTGGGGAAAAGGAAGGACAAGGGTTCTGACGGCAAGGCGACCTCCAGCCGTCAGCCTGTATGTTAGGAGAAGAGTTGAAGGCAGCCTCTCAGAAGTGGTAGCGTTTGGGCTGTGGCAAGAGTAATCATCCAGCTTGCCAAGGAAATCAGCCTGTGAGCCACAGTGTGTGCCCTGGACTCTGGTCCAAGAAACAGGAATCATACCCCTGCGCTCGTTACCATGTCTTCACCAGCCTGGCGCTTGGACACGTAGTGTAAGTCAATTAAAACTGGTGAAATGGAATTAAACTTAGCTTGAGCTTCTTGAAGGAAGTGACCATGTCACATGTATATTTAATCCCCAAATGCAGTGCCTGAAATATACTAGACACTAAATATATGTTTAATGATGAACCAATTATGGAATCCTTGGGAGTTCTCACGCAGTCCTGTAGAAATGATTAAATGAAAGATATTGGTAGATCTGTTGTATTAAAGTACTCTGAATAATTGTTACTAACAGAACAATAAATGGGAACAATTAGGTCACTGCAGTTATTGCTCAAAGGACAACCCGCAGATTTGAGCATCCAATGGTGTGGCATATGGTTATGCATCTCACCATGTTGACATCATGCTGCAAAATTCACACATTATATAAAAAGAAATCACACCAGGAAAGTACAGGCTACCACAAATAGTAGAGTGAAAAACACATTACTGAAGTTTACTGCTTAGTAACAGATTTTAGGAATTTGAGCTTCTGATTCTTAAGAACTTCATTGATGCCAATTTTGAGAGGCCCTCCAACCAACGTAAGAAGAATGAAAGATACAAAGAAATGAAGTGTAGTAGAACAGGGATGAGAGGGAGAGGTAAGTGACTTAATTTATGTACAGCTAACATTATTTCTAAAACATGTAAATCCTGTCAGGCCCACCTGGGCAGGGAGTCAGGAGACCTAGGTTCTTGCTCTCTCTCTGCTACTAAATATATGAAGCATATTTCCTCATCTGTAACATGAAGACATTGAACTATTTCTGATATGAATTGTGGTTTTAAAAAACCCAAAGCACATTTAGGGTTTTGCCAAGACCTCTTAATGCACATTGCTATTATCTTTACAAACATATCAGTAGAATTATAGCCCATAATTCAGTGACCTCTTTATTATCCTGAATATAATTAACTTGATATTACAGGTAAGGTTGTGTCAGCCATTTCTTAATAATGTCCCCTTTCCAAAGGATAGCTCCTCTTCAGTCTCTTTTGTCTTGCAGCACTTTCTCCTATTTCTGGTACAGAAACTGCCTGGAGCGATGTCTTTTACTTAGTCTCTTTGTATGTCTGTCATCCACACTAGACTCTGAGTTATTTGAGGGCAAATACCATAACATACTCATCTTTTAGAGTCCTTGCCTAGTGCAGGGACTGGCACATAGTAGGTGCTCAATAAATACTGAAGGAATATTTAAAAAACTTAGTTGGTCAATAGCATATTTACTGTATGTATCAGATACCTTCTTTTTTTCTTAAGTTTATTTATTTTTGGCTGTGTTGGGTCTTTGTTGCTGCCCACAGGCTTTCTCTAGTTGTGGCAAGCGGGGGCTACTCTTCGTTGTGGTGCTCAGTCTTCTCATTGCAGTGGTTTCTCATGTTGCAGAGCACGGGCTCTAGGCTTGCGGGCTTCAGTAGTTGTGGCTCACAAGCTCAGTAGTTGTGGCTCGTGGGCTCTAGAGTGCAGGCTCATTAGTTGTGGCACACGGGCTTAGTTGCTCAGCGGCATTTGGGATCTTCCTGGACCAGGGATCGAACCCATGTCCCCTGCATTGGCAGGCAGATACTTAACCACTGCGCCACCAAGGAAGCCCTATCAGACACCCTCTGTTCGCCCCTTCTATTTGGATCCATGTCCACCCTTTTCTACCCTGTTCTAGCCAGCAGGTTCTTGCCTTTCAAGGTAACCTGCTCTATAGGATTTTCTCCTACTTGGTTTCAGAAACTTCTTCCTCTTCCAGTTCTTCAGTCTAGGAATGCTGACCGTCTCTGCTATTAGCCTTGGGTTCCTGCTGTAGCCCTTGGGATTCCCCTATACCTTACCTACACGTGGATGATTAACCCCTTAACCCCTCCACGAATTATCCTAATTGGACCTATTTCCTGTCAGGACCCTCACTAATACAGTAGATAAGAAAGGAAAAAATTTCAGTTAAAAATGTGTTTTTGCACTCATATCATTGAGAATGACCACACTGAATTTTTTGGTAAACACCTCAACAAGTAAATCCTGTGAAGGCTAAGTATTTTTGTGTACAGCTGACCCTCACTGATTCACTCACCCCCTAAGTATGCTGTTACAGATTCATTTCAGTGTCTACACCACAAATGCATTTTGCATTCGAGTTAGTAAGTACTTATGTTTACATTTGGTCATCGGCGTTTCTCTGTGTCTTGTGACCTCTTGCATTGGAACATAGTGCCTCAGGAGAAAGGGCGCCATCTTTTGCTTTTTCTATGATGCCTCACAGATAACAGTTCTATGGGTGACAATTATCTGAAAAAAATCTGGATATTTATGATTATGAATAGAGCCTAATAAGTGTAGAGCCATATGTGAAACAAAACATTTTGCACATTTTTGGGGCTAATTTGACTGGGCTCGTTAATTGTCTTCCAGAGCCAACAATTCTTAAGGAAGTATATAACCATTCAGTTAGTATATTCGTGGCAAAATAATTTGAAGAATCATTAAAATGCCCATCCTTTAGAGCATGTTAAACATATCAGTTCAGGCCAAGACCTAGATATGCCAAGCCTTTATCACTGATGCGTAAGCACCAGGAAGCCAGAGACATATTCTACTTTGGACACTGCTGAATCCTCAGTGCCTAAAACAGAGACTGGTATTCATTATATTTGTTGATTAAATGAATATATTGGAATTGCTTACATTATTGTTGTCTTTCGTGTTTTTGCAGTTGCCATGTTGTCATTCATAAATGATCAAAAAGACAATTTAAGTTCATTTTCTCAACAGATGTTTATTGCATTCATACACTTGTTTTTGAACAGAGTGTTTCCCTTAGGAGCTCACGTTCTACAGCTGAAAAGTACGCTCTTGAACACAACAGAGTCATGGGTGGATCCCACTCAGTGGCTTTTCTTTCACATCAAAATACCCTTGCTAAAAGCAAGCCTGTACCTCCAGTCTCCCAACCTCTTATTTTTTGCCAGCTTTGCAGAAATATATTGAAGCAATTAGCACTTTCCTAAAGAGCCCCTGATTCTATTCTGGGATTCTATGGCTGATGACCATGTTGTGCCTTTTCATGTGGACTTAATTACTCTGATACAATTGCTGGAAAGCTATTTTTTTCTTGCATGATTTTTTTCTACCTCACCCTCAATGGATGAAATCAGAATCTTCCTCCTTGTCTGTGATTCACAAGAGGTTTTCAGGGTGTCATGGTTCCATTAGAGACTTTCCCAGGTCCTTTTTTTTTTTTTTTTTTTTTTTGCGGTACACGGGCCTCTCACTGTTGTGGCCTCTCCCGTTGCGGAGCATAGGCTCCGGACGCACAGGCTCAGCGGCCATGGCCCACGGACCCAGCCGCTCTGCGGCATGTGGAATCTTCCTGCACCGGGGCATGAACCCGTGTCCCCTGCTTCGGCAGGTGGACTCTCAACCACTGTGCCACCAGGGAAGCCCCTCAGGTCCTTTTATTAGGCTTTTATATGACTCCAGTTGATTTATTCAAGCTTTTAAATTCATAGACATTTTGATTTATTCGCAAACACTTTTTACTTGTTTGATTTTAAATAGGTTTTCCATGTAAGTCATTCTTCTGGAGCAGTCCTAGTGGTCTCAGAACTTGGAACACATTGAATAAAACTCCAAACTTAAAGTAATTGTTTCTTAATCCAAGTAGATTTCTAGAGGATGCAGAGTTTATGAGGGAATTGTACATGGCAAGATACTGTTATAATTGGGGTGTGTACATTCCCTTTAGGGAATTAAATATCCTCCTTCTTCTCCTCCCTTTCCACCTTCCTCTTCCCTCTCCTCCCTCCTACTCTCTCTCCTTTCTTTTCTTGAGGACCCAAAGATCCACTTCCCTTTGTAAAGATTCACATTTACATGGAAGAGAGAAATGCTTTATAGATCCTTCAAGTAGGTACGTATTATACGTAATCATATACAACAATTTAAATCTATATTGCTCTGAAGAATTTGTTCATGAAAATACAGTTGACCCTTGAACAACATGGGGATTAATCCACATATAACTTATATCAGCCCTCCATATCCTTGGTTCCTCTACATCCTCAGATTCAGCCAACTGTGTAGTACTGTAGTGTTTACTACTGACAAAAATCCATGTATAAGTGGACCCCTGCAGTTGAGATCTGTGTTGTTCATGGGTCAACTGTAATTCTTTACAATGTGTATTCAGATTACATACCATAAATGAATGAGGTCTTTCTTTTTTTTTTTAATTAAGAAAAGGGAAAGACAAGAAAAAACCGTCTTTTTTTTCAAAAGAGATATGAGTCATTGTAATCTCATGAAATATTGCTTCCAAAACATAAAAGCAAAGAAGTTCAGAAGTAAAACTTACCATCTTGCTTGCTTTTGTTACATGAAATTGTCAAGATATTTTTTCCCTTCTTGGTCACCTCATTGTTTCTTTTATGCAGGTAAGGGATGATACCATTGCCCTCTGATTGCTTTACACACTGGTGCTTTCTCTCCTGAAAGGGCCATTTTCAGTCAGACTGACTCTTAATGTCATTTCTATATTTCTCCACCTCATTCCCATCTCCCGCCCCACATACACACACTTTGCACTACTGCAGATGTTAACTTGTCAGAGCCCAGAAGTTGCCGAGATGTCTGCAGGAAGAAATGCCAGCATGATACATAACCATGACCTGAAGGAAATAATAAATTGCAGGAGTGTTGCTGTGAGGAACATACTAATTTAGGACATCTTTCTCTGATGAAATGTCAGGCTCTTAGTTTTCCAAATGTGGGAACTTTTGTTCTTGTTTTCCTCTTAGGCACAGGATAATTCCCAAGAGAGATTCCATTCATTCCTCATAGAGAAACAGAAGACAAAGAATGAAGCTGAGCTAGTAGCTTGTTAGGAGAATTGTGTTTACTCTGAGATCTGATTCAAGAAAGGGACTTGGAATCTCAGCAAGCCCAAGCTAGAACTTCTCCATTTTGCAGCTGAGGCATATAGAGCTCAGCCATGGATTCTCCTGACCAGGGAAAGTTCCAGTCATCTAGAACACTAAGCAAAGAGACATAGAGACTGTACATAGAGACTGATTGTTGGCAATATCATTAATGAGGGTCATGTTTACATTTTTATTGTTGTTATCGAGTCCAAGCTCATACTGCTCTCCACACGACAGCCTAATAAATCCAGAGATGAGGTGTTGGGGCAAGGAATAATTGCTTTATCTGGAAAGCTGCAGACCAAGAAGATGGTGGACTAGTGTCCCAAAGAACAACCTTCCCTGAGTTAGAATTCAAGCTTCTTTTATACTAAAAAGGGAGGGCATGTAGTTGGTTGCTGCAAACTTCTTGGTGTTGCAATCCTTTGTTCTTGCATCTGTCCATGTAGGTCAGGTTATGGTGTTCCTGTAAACTTCCAACAAGACAAATGTTATTCCCTGTTCTGCAACTTTTTATCTCTATATGAATGGAAAATTTTTATACCTTTAAAGGTCAGAGCCTTGAGAATGGACTATCCTGTATATTTCAGGCTGTAGGCAACATTCTTAACTTGTAGCAAAAGCAGTAGAATACAAAGGTTAAAGTAAAAGAAACAGATCCAATATAGAGTCAGATTTTTCTTCCCTATTATATTGTGACTAATCTTTCATCTGTTTTAACTACTATCTTCTAATTGGTGATAATAATATAACTGAAGTCCTCAGATATGTAGGTAGTACTTTTATTTCTTAATTTACCCAAGTTGATTCCTTGTCACCCTTCCCCTCTTCATCCCTCAAGAGATAATTTCAGTAATGTTCTCTTTATGCTAATAAGTGATGCTCTTCCAGATGGAACTAGAAGCTGAGCCCTGCCTAATGAAATGGTTGGTCTTCATTTTTGCATTGGTCCAAATTGATGAAACATACAGGGACTTTTGCATTCATTGTTTTATTCATCTTTTATAGAAAATGTGAAGACGTCTGGATGGGTTTGGCTTTCTGCCAATTAATGTTGCCACTGTTTTCCCCTGATGCATATTCACATGAGTCAACAGCAACCTTTTTGACTAAGCAGAGTTAGATTTAGCAAGCCTGTATGCATCAGGATATTGGATGTGGGGGAAATTAGAATAACAGGCGGTAGTGAGACCTCAGACAGAAGCACTGACAAATAGGTTCCCAAAACAATGGAGTCACCTTGGCCCTACACCACCTCACATCTCCCCAGAACAAGTTCTACGTGATGGACAGACAAAGGAGTGCTCAGTTTTGTCATCCCTTGCTCA
Source organism: Tursiops truncatus (assembly GCF_011762595.2). Classification (NCBI taxonomy): domain Eukaryota; kingdom Metazoa; phylum Chordata; class Mammalia; order Artiodactyla; family Delphinidae; genus Tursiops; species Tursiops truncatus. The sequence continues at coordinate 37,159,531 of NC_047041.1, forward strand.
GAAACTCACAGCCCAGAAGAATCTGGAACCTGGATCTTAAATTAAAGAGGGTACAACCTCTCTAAGGAAAGAGGCCCCACCTCAGCCCAATATGTCATGTCTCTCCTTATCCATCCTTGAAGCCAAGCCTTCCTGTGAAGATCCCTGGTGGTTTTTAACATATCATTTCAGTGAAAAAGCATGCAATTTAATAGCAGATCAAGGGCAAAAGGCTAAAAAGTATTTCATAATGTGGTGTGGGGGTGGGGGAGCCAATTCTTAGGCTTTGTTAATAGAAATAAATTAACTGAAATCAAGAATGTGTATCAGTCAGACTTAACTTTGGTTGTGACAGAAAACACAAAAATCACAGTAAGTAAAACAGCATAAATGTTTCTTTCTCTCTCTTATGAAAGAAGTCCCAAGGGATGGACTTCTCCCAAGGGATGGAAGGAGAGGGAGGAACTTCACAGCATCAGGGATCTACATACTCCCTCGCTGTTCTCCCAGCCTCAGCATGTGGCTTCCACGTGGGGGACAAGATGGCTGCTCGAGGCTCAGTCAGGAAGAAGAAGCAGGTGGCTGCAGCAGTAGGGACAGCCCCTCTCTTTAAGGATTCTTCACAGAAGTCACACACAATACTTCCATGTAAGTCTTAGTCACATGCTCCCCCCTAGCTTCAGGAGTGGTGGGAACATGTTACCTTTACTTAGGGTAGTTATGTGGACAGCTAAATATCAAGGCTAGTGTGACTAATGAAGAAGGAAAGGATGGATGTTGTTCTCCCTTCTGGAACTTTGGCAGTGCTCTGCCCACTTCCCAGAAAACTAGTGGTCTCTCCATGGGAAGTGAAAGGCCTTCTCTACTCCTGTCTTATTCACAGAACACCTAGGGTATGCTTTTCAGTCCCAGGAGCCACACTACAAAAGAGATATATGTGAACAAATCAATTCAGAGGTAAATTACCAGGATGTGTGAGGACTGGACCCTCCATCTACCTCAGTGTTCAACAAATTGAATGGACTGTGTCACATGAGGAACAGGTGAAAGAACTGTTGACATTTCTCTAGGAATTCACTCCTTTCTCAGAAAAAATCATGGGCACGACATGATACAATACTTGACCTAGGATGTCTGAAGAGCTATTCAGTATGTTCCCAGTTGGTAGAATTAGAAAGTGTCCCCAGTTAGTGAGTCTGACGAGAGGCACCACGTAAAGGAGTATTTCCAGGTCCTCAGAGGAGTCCTGAGGTTGACTGAGCTGTGTCTGGGGAGAGTGAAATTGCTGTGCTCGAAGGGACTGAAGCAGTGTCTATGGGGTCCGTTGACAGCCTTCTAATATGTCCTCCTGGCTCTAGTCTTCCAGTCCCTCCAGTCCATTCTCCACACTGCCACCGGTGATCTTCTAAATGCAAAACAGATGGGATAACTTCCCAGATCCATCCCTCTCCGTGGCTTCCCATTGCTTTCTAATGCCCAGTTCCTCCTGTCCTTGTCTTGTCTTACTCACTCTGAGTATCCAGACAGAATTGCCACTTCCCCCAGTGTGTCAAATTTCTCTCCCTTCTGGAGCTTGGCCCATGTCATTCCCTCTTCCAGAACGCTTTCCTCCATACTCACTCTCACATTTCACCTGGCCAACTCCTACACATCCTGAATCATCACTTCCTCTCTCTGAAGACTCCACTCCCACCCCTCAGAAGGGGCTTTCCCATGACTTGTGACACCTCTGTTAACACAGCATCTACTACAGTTACTGCAATTGCTCATTTAATGATCTGTCTTTCCAGCTAGACTGTAAGCTGTCTGTAAGTAGAATCTGGTATTCTCAGACTCAGCACACTGCCTGGTCATCCTAGGTGACGGAAAATAATATGGAATGTTATAGAAGATACTCAAGCATCAGCTGAGGGGAAATACAGGTCAAGCATGAGGAAGAAACAGTAGAGGTAGGAGTCATGAGGAAGGGACAACAAATTAAAGAGTGTCTTTTGCTCCAGCCTCCCTTACATTCTTTCTGGAGTGGTGGGATTGAGGCATGTGAAAGAATTACTTCTCTTGGGTTACTTGGATTGCCTCCCAGCCCCCAAAGAGTTAGAGCAACTGTTACAATGGAATTTGAAATACTATCTATGTTAATGGAGGTCAGAATTACCAAGACTGGATTTACAGCTCCAAAAATTGACCCAGATTTATTTCCTATTATTCAAAATTAGTTATGTTGAAGGAAGAGCAAGGGGCTTCTTGGTATATAGACTATTGCTAATGTGTCCCTGGACTTAAATCTTGTTTGGCTTGTATCTCTTCTGGAGAATGTGACTGAGGATCTCAGCAAGTGGGGCTGAGCTTGGGGTCCTGACCACATCAGCAGCAGAATTTGCATGTGGGCAGCTCTGGCCTCCCAGACCTTAGTGACCTGGCGGGGGAGGGGGGGGGGTCACCCATGTCTGCCTTTTCCTGAAGTGGTTTTTACAGGCTCTGAGTAGTCTCCTGCCCTTAAATACCTACTGCCATTTGCTTCTTAATGCTTAACATTCCAGGTTTAGAGATGAGGCCTGAAATTAAAGGACCACAAGAAGGACACATTGATTTAAATTCACATGTAGGAGACTTGGGCTACAGAAAGTATAGATGGGGAGTGAAAAAATAAAATGAGTTTGAGCCAGGAAAGGCCAGGAATTCTAAGTAGGCTGAGCAGGTAGAAGACAAACTGCATTTAATTTATAATGTTGTTTAGCCTTATTTACCCCAAACATAACAGACAGGAGCAATTTCTTTTTCGGGGCTGAGAGGATAGAAGAGGAGTAATTCAGACCCAGGAGTGGACCTCCTGCTTCCAGCATGGGGACAGGGCATCCTCTATTATCCACTAGAACTACTGTGGGATTCTCCATGTGGCATTGCCCTTAAATGGGAGGGACGTACAGCCCCACCTTTTCATTACCACTGGAGACCTCGTGGTCAGTCCCCGCCTGCTCTGCAGTTGCCCACGTCTCCTTTTTCTTGGTACATACAGACAATCAGAAAGTAGATGAATAGGCAAACAGATAGCAGTTCCCCAAGAGGAGGGGTTTTATGCTCATGCAGCCCAGGACAGTGGTCACCTTGAAAAAGATTTTTTAAGTCTAGTCCTGTTCTGAGGCTGACTGGAGATAACTTTGCCTAGAATGAAAATAACCCAACCGGCATGAACTATTTATTTTCGTGATTGCTTCAAGAAAGCACATGAACAACAATCTTATTGTCTCTTCCATTCTTGTTTTAAAAGGCATGCAGCTGCTAATAAGTTTGTGTGTGCAAAGCATTAATTAACAATAGTCCCTTTTTATTTATATTTACCCTCTAAAACTTTAATTGTTAATTGCTTTTGTAAAATGTGCAGTTTGTGCATCTTTCTGTAGATTTGCAGCGCAGTGAAATTAAACATTTTAAAATGTGTCAATGATCAGAGAGGCTTAATTCTTTTGACATATACAATGACAGTGTTTCAATTCTATAAACAAAACCCACTGGTACAATTAATCATTAACCTACTTGCTGTAGGGATTAAGGGAGAGAGCGGATGTTAACTCTTTTGTGACTCACTGTAAGTCAGCAAGAGAGGAAAGGTGGTAGCACGTGTAGTTTTTGTTGTCTGAAAATTGACGGCAGTTCGATAATCAGAGGATAATTTTCCAATAAACTATTGGGATAGTTTCAATAATATCCCAATATTCCAATAATATCCCACTTTTAAGTATACAAACTTGCCTTTGTACTGAGTCATCTAGAATTGTCTTCCACGCTGTGGATGTACATGACCCGGTTACTCGTGCAAGTTGCCTTTCAGTTCCATTAGTTTCTAGTAAATTATGCCTCTCGCTTGCTCAACTTTCTGCCTGTGTGTTTATTTTTTTTTGGTGAAGCAGACATCCAGAAGGCATAGACAATTCATATTAGTTCTCTGAGTTTGTGAGCTGATGGAAGAATCACATGGTCTTCCTCTGTACTTTATCACTGGAGGAACTAGAGAACTCCACCATCCCTGGTCCTTACTGTAAGCTCATCTTCTGAGCTTTCCCTCTTTGGCCCCTTACTCCCTTTAGGTGCTCTTGGGAAAATATTCTTACCCCTACACTGGAGCTCCCCAGCACTACCAAGGGGTGAACTGAGGTGTTTCTGTAAACAGAGGTAAAAATCTAAGCGAGCTCTGTGGAATATTCTGTAGATTTAAATATACTAATCATATTTTTCTCAAGAATGCAGCAGCCTTTCACAGGTCTTTGCAGAGAGTCAGTCTCTCTCTCTCCATATTTATATATTTTTGAATGCATGAATGATCAATAGCATGACTTGTGGTTCTGTCCGAGGTCAGGTCAGTAGGGAAAAAAGCCTACAGATGAGGGAGAACATGAAGTTGAAAGATTTTACATAGCTTGGATACCAACACCGTTCAGAATATTTGGCTTTTCTAATTTCATTTTGCCCACCTAAAAACAATCAGGAAAAAAAATTCAGGGTCTGAATATTTTTTAATCTCTTGTTTCCCAAGCAAGCATATGTATCACAGAATTATATCTGTTCTCGTTAGGAATGTTTAAGCATTTTGATTCTAAATATAAACCCCACCTATTTGACAGTGTTCCTTTAAATGTCAGAGAAGCTGGAGAAGTTGAGGGGCTGGGAGGGATCGCAAACTGAACCTCTCTGAAGGATTTTAATGCCTTCCCTTCGGTGTCTTTTCTTCCTGAGAATAAAGGGAGGGAAAAGAGCCAATGGACTCAGCCCTATAGCAACATTTTTCCCCAAGGAATTTTGTATTTAGTTCTTGTGCCTTTGGCTAATAAAGAAGAGAGACACATTTAGCTCATCTGAACAAAAGAAAGCAACGTTTCAAAATGTGGTTCTTTTACTTGCAGATTTTCTAGATTTTATCTCACCCAACTCTAGGCTGTAAACTAAAGAGGACAAATTATTTAATGCAAGAAATTTATTCTCTCCTTGCAGTAAACTGCTTTGTATTGAGAGAGCTTGTTTTTCCGCTCAGACAAAATGAAACAGGAAATTATGTGGTGGGTTCAAGCTGAAGAGAGAGCCACACTCCATAATTTGAGCACCTAGCTTCTCCCTTTCCCAGATAATGTAGAGAATTTCTTAAACTCTCACCTTTACTTTGACTATTCAGATATGTAGGCTTCAGCTATGAATACACAGTATTACGAGTTCAAACACTGGGACTGAATTGACCCGTTAATAAAATAACTAAACTGGTCTAGTTAACTCATAACTCCTACCTCCCACCTTACCCCCTTCCACTCTGCCAGCCCGTTCCTCCAATTCAATTGACCATTTGTTTGCATGAATTTATTGGACTGACCACCTGGTGTGCTGTTACAGAGGCTTGGTCTTTCTTTTATTTCTGTGACTATCAGTTTTTGATTCTTATTTTGAGGCCAGTTCTAGATAGTTTACCCTTTGATGGATAGAGACCCGTGCTTTGTCTTATTTGGTTCCATTCAGACGAAAAGTAGGGGTGTAAAAAGGATGCTTGGGTCCAGATAACAGGAGGCCTAGATCCTCTCCCCTCTGGGGACTGTCCCCTCTGCAGACACAGCTACAATGAGAATTAGAAAGCAACAACAGAAAGGAGAAAAAGACCACATGGTGGAATTGTCAGCTGCTTTTGTTAATGTCTCTTAAAATTCAGGTCAGGGTAGTACATGCATATACCTAAAATGGGGAGATGGTCTGGTTAAAAGTCAAGTACGTGTTCTTCACATTTTATAAGAAATAGGATAAAGACGGATGAAAAATAAAGATCTTGCTTTTCAAAGAGAAATTTCCATTTTGTTACAAAGGAGAGTGCTTCATCTGAAATTGGTAAATGCACGGCTGCTTTGCATATATTCCAGAAAATAGAGTTTGTCTTTTTGAACCTCACAGGATTAGCTGCTGTATTACTATTTCTTCTTATTTCTGGAGCTATAGATGTTATATAAACAGGATAGCTCACAAACATCTATCAGCATGTCTTTAGCATGGTGTTCTGTCACGTGAATGTTGCAGTCTGATCAAATTGATGGTGTCTTTCTAGCTGGGGAAACACAATGCCACATAATTCCATTCCCCCGACATCATGTTTTAATCAGTGGAAGACAGCAAGCGCCAGAGAATGAACAAAATGGTTCCTGAACCACTTACCCGAGAGTTTTAATGGTGCACCTAAGATGTGATTCCTGGAGTTCACGGTATTGTAAATTATTCTAAGGCATATGCTCCACCAGAATTTTTATCTTAAAATAATTCAATTCTGGTTCACACAAGGGCAGGGTCAGACGGCCTGCAGGAAGAAAGCCAGCTAAATTTCCATGATTCATGGTCACTAGGCAATGTCTAGTTGCAGCTGATCATTCATACTGGCATATGTCCCAAGTATAGGTCATCCCAGTTATGGATAACATGACTGCCCTTAATAAGACTAAAGGATAGTTAAATGTAAAATGGATGGCTAGTGGGAAGCTGCTGCATAGCACAGGGAGATCAACTCGGTGCTTTGTGATGACTTAGAGGGATGAGATAGGGAGGGTGAGAGGGAGGCTCAAGAGGGAGGGGATATGGGGATAAATATATACATAAAGCTGATTCAACTTGTTGTACAGCAGAAACTAACACAACACTGTAAAGCAATTATACTCCAATAAAGATGTGAAAAAAAAAAAAAGACTAAAGGATAGTTTTACTCTGCCTTTAGATAATTTGAAGGCTGTGAGTAATATCTAGGAGGGATCATTCCAAGGAATTCTAGCTTAGAGACAAAATTCTTCCTAATCTTTTGAAAACAATTATCTTTGAACAGTCTAGCTGTGCTAGCAAGATTTGGGATGGGAGACAAGGGGTGTAATTATAAAATCACAAAATGCCTCATCATAGATGTAACTTCCATTTTTCTTAAAATTTAGACTCTCACAGTTAGAAGCATCTTTAGAGGTCTTCGAACCTTAACCATATCTGTGTCTGGGTGATATTGACTCCTATTCTAAGGCTCTTTACCTGATGGTTTCCTCCTTCTTTGGATCCGGTTAGAAAGAGATCTGTCACAATGATCCTCCTTGTTAGGAAGGACCACAGAGGAGGATTATAAGGACCTTGTCTCGGAGGGTCTGGCACATTTTGCATATAACTTTTCTTCAAAGTGAGAGCAGGGGCTTCCCTGGTGGCGCAGTGGTTGAGAGTCCGCCTGCCGATGCAGCGGACATGGGTTCGTGCCCCAGTCCGGGAAGATTCCACGCGCCCGTGGAGCGGCTGGGCCCGTGAGCCATGGCCGCTGAGCCTGCGCGTCCGGAGCCTGTGCTCCGCGACGGGAGAGACCACAACGGTGAGAGGCCAGCGTACCGCAAAAAAAAAAAAAAAAAAAAAAAAAAGTGAGAGCAAATTCCATCCTTCAGAGAAACCATGTGCTTCCCTGACTGCCCATCTTTCAGTGTGCCAGGTTCCCAACCCTGTTCCTCAGCCAGCCTTGACTCTTGGCTTTGCAGAAGGCTCAGCCTCACTTGATATCAAAGCCTCTACTCTCCTCCCTTGGACTCTGCTTACTCGTGGGCTGGGCAACTGCAGAAGTCCAAACTTCACATAGTTATCTGGATTTGTATGAAAATGCCTTATATGTCACCCAATTGGATATCAATCCATACAGGGATTTCTGCCAGAAGAGCCCCCATCTGTGGCCTTCCAGCTGGGCTGCCAGACCTCTAACACTCTCACCGAGAGACCTCGTATTCTCGGATGCAGCCCATTTCCTCTGAGTTGGGCTTCTTATAACTCTGTGAATTGTTCCTAGACAAGAACTTGGGTCTACACCCAATTGGTTGAACGCTTCTTTCACATGGTAGAACTTTAGCTGATTAAAGATAACTCTTATGCTTCTGTCCTCAGTCCTTTTCATATTTCTTATATCACAGTAGTTCAGATTCTCTCTCCATGTCACCTGGCATGTCCTCTAAACAAGTTATCAGTTTGGCTATCACCCTTCTAAAAGGGGTACCGAAAACTGAACACTATATTCTTAGCGGGGTTGGCAAGAGCAGAGTTGAGAACTAACTCTGTATGTGCAACCTCACAGCCACGTTGTTTTGGCAGCCACATTGATTGATCCGTGTCAACTAAAATTCTTTGTATCCCGTTGTCTCTTTCAGAATAGGCCCTCAGTAAAATTTTGATTACTTGAATTAAATTAACTCCAAAAAAAAATTAACTCCTTTTTATACATTAACCCCTGCTAGATTGCCTCTGTCCAATCCTGTTCATTCTGTACAATTGATATCTTATGTCCAAGTACAGGGACTTAATGTTTATCCCCTCAAACATCAACATTTTAGGGCTGGCTCATGATTCTAACTTGTTGAGATCCTTTTGTTCTGAATTCTGTATTCAGTATATTTTTTATCACTCTCAGCTCCATGTCATTGATAAATTGACTAAGCATGTTTCTACAAAATTTAACCAAGTCCTCAACACAGATTATTAAACAAGACAGGGAAGAGGTCAGAGTTCTATGGTGTGCCATAAGGGCCTTATGGGTTGTCAGTCTTCCGTGAATCAGCTCTCTATATGGACATTTGACTGACTACGAGTCCCTCTAAAAGAGATGGCCAGTAGGACCATGGATTCTATGATCAAGCAGAAATGGATTCGAAACTCCAACCCTTTCCCTCACTAATGGTGTGGCCTTGAACAAGTTCATTAAAATTTCTCATCAACAGACTGCTCATCTATAATAATATTTCCTTCCTAGGTTTTGGGGGCAGATTGAATGAGGCAATGGCTATGGGTTATGGACCAGTGCCTGGCACATGTTTGTCACCCATCAATATCACCCAAGCTCCCTCCCTTACCTAGTTTGTCTACAGCTTATATACAAGGATATCACAGACTCTAGGTTCACCACTGAAAGTAAAAATTCAGTGATCTATTAAAATTGCCTCATCTATGTGGCTTTTTTATTTCCTCTTAGCGAATCTTTCAGTATGAAATCATTTCCTTAAAAGGGGGCGTTAAAAAAATAGGAATTAAGATTTTTTTTCTTTATGTCATCTAGTAACATGCACCATTAACCTCAGCCACATAAATTCCTAGTCTGCTTTGGCTCTGAACTTTAGAAGAAAAATTCTTTAGTCATCTTTAGTATTTTATAATTATAATTAAGCCAACTTAATAAAAATATAAATATCCTAGTTCCATCTTTTAAAGCTATTTCCTCTTGTGATGTATTCATTTCTGAATGAAGGTTTTACTTCCTACAAATATTTCTGGATAATTCAACAAAGACACCTATAATCAAATCTACAACAAACAAGGTAGCGAGTCGATCTGGAGTTCTGATAGCTTAACCTGTGTGTCTACAGATGGATACGATGAAGTATGACATGAATCAGTAAATCTGTCAGGAGAAAAACAGATTTGCTGTCACAAATTAACCAGTTTTACCATGATTTCAAGGCCATAGATTTTCAATTCCCTGAAATTAGTCATAGTGGTAAGATACTATTTTTCTTTCTAGTCTAGCCCACAAACAGTGTTAAAAGCCTGTTTCAGGTATTTCAAATGGAGAATTTAAAATGTCCATTTAAAATGATTTTTATAAGCTCATGTTTCCCTAAGAGTAACTCTTGGTAATCAAAAACACTAAGGTAAAATACAAAGATTTACCAGGTAGTAAATGAATAAGCACAAAACTTGTACTATGCAAAATGTCCACTAGTTAAAAAAAAATCTACTTCAATAAGAAATCTAGATTAGGCCCTGTTGGCTTTCATTGTATAATGGAAATCCATTTATATGCATTTCCAGACTCTCATCGTATCATACCTCAGGGTACCAATAGGGGGATCACCTCTTCTATTAAACTAGATGTGTCAGGAGAGTAATGGGTGTAGAGGTGGTCGTTTCTATGAGTGGAACCAGATGTAGAAAAAAATCCAGTCCCTAGCACTGAACTGGAATCTTCTCTTGGCTGATATGATGTGACTGAATTCCAGGAATGTTAGTTCAGTTCAAAGAGGAATGGGTTCTCATCAGTGTCTCTTTGGGCATTTGAAATCTTTTGCTTATTTGTTTGTAAGATTCTTTTTTTTTTAATGAACTAAGGCACAGCACTTTTGATGCAGCTCTGACTAGCCCTGGAGAATGCTGCCTCATAACTTTTTCCTGTGACACTTCCTTTCAGTGATGTTCACATGAGCTTTTTTCCCTCTGCCCACACTCTGTGTTCACCACCAAATTTCCATTGTCAGTCCCTGCCCACACACAGTTGCACTTGCTGGTATACTCCTCCAATCTTAGAGCAGTTCACACTACCACTAACATTTTCATTACACATTATGGAGAAAAAATCAACTTCCTCAAAAAGGTCATAGCGTTCACGTAAAGGACTTGCTATTTTCTAGGGCATTTTTTTCTGTGAGGTCTCTTCATTCCTGTTTTTTCCACTTGCCACAGTAAGAATATGTGCTCTCTCTTTGCTTGTGGGACCCCCAAGCCGTTTTTCACTGTTGAATAGTTTTCCCATCAGAAGTTCTTCATTATGAGTCAATAAAATAATACTCTATAGTCACATCCCCAGCGAAAGGAAGGATTGCCTAAGTCTCTAGATTATTCAGGAAAGGAAGTGGGCGGGGCGGGGGGGGGGTGGATTTGTTCGCTTTCTATTTTCTATTCAAGCAAAAGTAGATTTTAAAAACCGAATTAGGGAGGTAATAGGAACTGCTTAAATCAGACTCTCTTATCTGTGTTTATAAGCTCCCAACTCGGGAGAGCTTGAGAAAAAGAAAACTAAAGTTTCAAACATGTGCTTGTTTCTAAGCACAAACTTGGCAACTTCTCACGTGGCTTTCACGAAACCTAAGAGTTCTCATACAAGTGAGGTCTGTGTTCATCACTTTCCAGCAAAGATTAAATAGCAGGGTGCTGTGGTGACGACTCCGGTTGCTAAGACTTCATTGCCAAGTCAGAAACATCAGAGGGACAACTCCATTTAACCAGAGGCCAAGGATACCTCGGCCACATGAGTGCCAGGCCAAATGCCAGCCAAATTAATCAGCATGCAGAGTGCAAGAGTCAGGAGCAAAGCCTCTTCTGGAGCGCTCAGTCCATAGACCGGTGTGAAAAGTAGCAGAGCAGAGGACAGTAGTAAGTGGCCCATTCCCAGACGTGACTCTGACACTTAAAAATTTCTCGTCACTTTGGGTAAGTGATACTGGAAGTTCAAGCATTTACTTCCAAGGCAGCCTAGGATAGCATCAGCTGTGGTTTCTTAACTGAGCCTAAATTAATACCCTCATTCTTTCACTTATGCATTCATTCATTTAAAAGATAGATATTTCTAGGGCACCTAATAAATGTCAAGGAAATTCCAAATACGCTTTTTTGGGCATAGGTAATGCGTGAATTTAAAGTTCTGAGAAAAATAGGAACGCAGAATCTGTATTTGAGCAATAATAACTAAAATAAAAGTAGTTTTTATTGACTACCTACTATGTGTACATTTTATATATCTCTTTTCTCTATCACGCTTAACTTCTAAGGAAGGTGTGGAGAAGGCAGTCGAAGGGGTGCTCGGGACAGCTTGATTCACAGAGATGAGAAAAGCCCCTCAGAGGATCCCTGGATACCCTGTCAGTGTGGAAATAAGTTAAAGGAACATAACTCAGCCCCGGGAAAGTCAGAGGAGTAGATAATAGTTCAGGGGCGTGGTGGGGCGTGGGGAGATATAGGTGCTATAAATCATGCTGGTTGTGTTCATTTGTTTGAGCTGTGATTTGAAAGTCAGTGAAACCTGTTTCTTTAAATCCAGTTACATTTATCAGATCACATCCTACTTGTGATATTTTGTGCTTATTTGTAAAGACCTTTGTAAAAGGTCTCTCTCCCTGTGAGGATCCATGAAATGTAGTTGTTAAGGGGTAGGGATCCGAAGCCAGAAACTATTGGGTTCCATTGGCCACTCAGACACTCACCACCTGTGTCACCTTGGGAAGTGATTTCAAGCTCTCTGCATCAGTTTCTCATCTTTAGGATGAAGATGGTTACAGTTCCTACAGAGTGGAGCTGTGAAAATGACATGATGCATGTGAGTTACTTACCATGGTAGCTAACATTTACAGAGTAATTATTCTATCAGCCCCTTCTGCCACTTTTTTAATACAGGCTTGTGCATCTATTCTTTCCAGGGACTCAAAAAGTACTCTGTCTCTCCTGTGGGTTTTTGTTGTTGTTTTTTTGTTTTGTTTTGTTTTTGCGGTACGCGGGCCTCTCACTGCTGTGGCCTCTCCCGTTGCGGAGCACAGGCTCCGGACGCGCAGGCTCAGCGGCCATGGCTCACGGGCCCAGGCGCTCCGCGGCATGTGGGATCCTCCCGGACCGGGGCACGAACCCGCTTCCCCTGCATCGGCAGGCGGACTCTCAACCACTGCGCCACCAGGGAAGCCCTCTCCTGTGTTTTGATGGGCAATTTGTAAAAGCTAATATTCATTTCGAAGCAAAACCTCCTTATGCTATATTGCTGTATAATTTCGTCAAGCATGCAAGTATCTGATGCTGCTTATTAAAGTAAGAAAATACACTGTGCCATCTACCAGAAGGGAGGAATTTGTGAGTTCTCTGCATCCGGGCTTCTCAAACTGTGACGTGCACATGGATCCTGAGTCTCGTTGAAATGCAGATTCTGATCCAGTAGGTCTGGGGCAGAGCCTGAGATTCTGCATTTCCAGCCAGCTCCCTGGCAATGCCAGAGCTGCTGGTCCACAGTCCGTACTTTGATCTAGACCCCAAACCAATAGCAGTGACGGAATGAACAGGGCTGAGGAATTGGTATGAACATTCCTCCGGTCATGGGTAATTTCCTGGACAGCAGTATTTTTGTGGAAGACCCAATGCTCAGCCCTCACAGACATGGCCAAACCTCACTGAAAGGCACCACCTTCTTACACCAGCACCTGTGAAAACATATTGGAACAGGCTATAAAAAGAGAGAAACCTGCAGCCAGACACCTGGGCAGCCCGCAGCTGTTCAACCAAGAGAAAGCACCCTGGTTTCAATACTTCGATGCTCTTTTTCTAGAAGGCTGGGTCCTCCCAAGTCCCCATTATTTCTGAAAATCATGAGTAGCAGACGTCCCCGAGGCTGGTGGACCACAGGAGGGAGCATCACAGACTTTACTTGACCTTTGTCACTGCAGTGAGTAGCTCCCAGAGAGCAGCTCAGCCTCTGTGGACCATTCCTCACTCCTCCATCAAATAGATTTTTAAAATCAGGGCTCTCAAAGTCTTTATTTAGTGGATTTGGGTGCCAGTTGGACCGATAAAACACAGAGTGGACTCTATGTCTCCACATCTTCCCATGACAGTTCTTCTGATGGGGAAAAGGAGTAAATCCTAGAAACACTTTTTTTAAATGTTTAAAAATCCTAGAAATGTTGGACAAATCTAAAAGTCATGACTGTATTCAGAGTCCCTTGTGCTCCATTTGGAATTCGAGGTTTAACACAGACACTGAATTATAAAGTGGTGAAATCTTCTCCTTTACCAGTGCTCACGCATTTTTCTCTAACATTGCTCCTGGGGTACTGCTTGCCCTGGCCCGGTGACAAGAGATGCCGTGCTGCCCTGGGAGCACAGTCCACCAAAGGCTCTCCCTGCTTTCGCAAATGCAAATGCAAACTTTTGACTTCCATATATTTCAGGTAGCTTTTCCATAGTCTGTCCACAAGGCAAACTTACTGATTTATTTCTCAATCCCACGCCCAGTTCTAGCAAAATATTTGGTATAGAGATTTCAATTTTATAAAATAACACTGAAAGGTACAACAGGGATTTATGAAAAGCATGCTTATCAGGTTATAGACATAGAGAAAAATAATAATGTAAAAATACAAAGTCGGGGGGAGGGGTATGTGGAACTCTGTCATTTCTGTGTGGTTTTACCGTAAACCTAAAATTGCTCAAAAAAATTAAGTCTGTTAATAAAAGAAATGCAAAGCTCACGACCTTGGAAAATATAAACAGATATGCTAAAGGCAGAAGCTCTAGAAAGGATGTTCAAGAAGAAAGGGCTTCCGGAAAGTTTCCTATTGCTGCATCATCATTAACTGGTATAATGAAAAAAAATCTGTTCCTCTGGTATGAGGTAAAGAGACCCCATCCCCCCACCCCACCCCATTTCCTGTCCAGCAAGAGAGAACCTCCTGGAATGGGCTTAGAGTAAGGCCTGGGTTTGAATCCCAAGTCAGCCCTCTCACTAGCTTTGTGGCTTTGGGGAAGCTACTTAACAGCTTTGACTGTAAGTTTTCTCATCTGTAAAACAGTTATTGTGACATGCGCATAATGGAATTATTATGAGGATTAGATGAAATATTGTAAATGAAACCACTAGCCATAGTCTGTGCTTGGCAAATGTTAATCGAAGTTAATCAGCTTCTAGTAGCAATCCTCTGCTTTTGTGGTTTAATTCTATGAAGAGGTGTATCGTGTCAGATGGAAAGTCATTTAGTGGGGAAAGAAACCTGGGGAGGGATGAAACCTACTTGTATGTAGGTAAGTACCTAGCAATCTGCTTGACACACTCGAGGGCTTCAATAGGTATTTGTTGAATGAAAAAGGCTCTGGACCAGGAGTACCTACAATGATTGACTTTATCCTCAGAAGCATTGCTCTGATGCTTACAGAACATCACAATTTCTAAAGTGCACTTATACCTATTTAATAAAATAAACCAAAACTTGGGAGGAAAGTAGGACAGATCTTAGATTCTATTTTAAAGAAGTGGAAACTGAGGTACACAGAGAATCACACAAAAACATTTAGTAGAAGAGCAGAATTAGAACTCAGGTCTTCTAATTTATGCAGTTTTCCCACTCTATCTGTTGTAAGTTAGCAAGTCTCTTTTCCTTATACCCACTAGGGGAAAAAAAGACATTCTAAACACTTAAGAGAGCATCGATGAGTCATAAGCCTGAGTTTGGGAAATTTACAATATAAGGGAAGATTTGCTGTCTGTCTTGACACGTGGCCAAAAGCTATATTTTTTGCATCTTAGGCTTATTTTCAAATAATATAATTTTGTAAAGGCTTGATGGGATGGGGGTGGGGGGAGTATGGCAGGGCAAAGAGAGAAGAAAGTAAAGAAAGGTTTTCCTAGTAATGGAAGGTTTTCATGGTTATTACAATAGTTGCACTAAATGTACCAGCTGATGTTTGTAGAGGTCTAGAAGAAAAGTAGAATTTTTATGTTTTTGTAACACCTGCTAAGACTGTGTAAATGTCATCTTGATCTGGAGGATGGCCAGCTCCCACATATTTCCTAATAGAAGGAGCAGAATAAGATGAGGTTGTAGATAAGTAACTACCAGTCACAAGCTGGTTAGTGAGGGAGCCTATATTTGAGTCATAGACATCTGATTCCATTACTGATGTTAGAGTCTTCCCTGTATGTAGGCTTGGGTGGAAAGAAGCAGAAGTCTTGAAATTATTAAGAGTTTGAGGAAGGGGGTTAAAGAAATAAGGAAGGAGATTGGAGGGTAAAGAGCTGAAAAGGGAAGGCTAGGGACCCTGACGTCAGGTTTCTCTCTTTGACACTGTGACTTGATCTGGGGTATTTTTGCCATTCCCTGGCTTCTGTAACGTCTATTATCACCCTTCCTTTTGGACGAGTGAACTATGTCTCTTTAGATTGAAGGATATATTTAGTTATAATGAGCCCAGGTGAACCAGACTTTTCATTTGAAAGGTGTTTCGAACGTAAGGTCATTGTCACAAGACATAGCACTATGTTGCTGGGCAGAGATGTAATGTCAGGTAGAATAATACAGACTTGACAGACAGCCACACAGACCTAAGCACCCAGGGACAAAAGCGGAACACAGCTTTTCTCGGGAAGTTGTCTAATCAAATTCAGGCATGTGTACAGCCTCCAGCACTGCAAGGATGACCATTTCATTGGGCAACGATTATGAAAATTGGATTCCTTTCTTTCAGAAGAGGGTCAAAATTAGAATTCCACAGAGCATTATCTTCTTCCCGCAATGGCCATGTCATTCTTATTAGAGATTGTGTTGCCTAGAAATCCTGCTGACCCTTTTGTTCTTCCTCACATCTAATCCATGTTCAAGTCAGCAGCAAAACTGGGTACCAGACACATTCAGAGAAGCACAAGAGACAATTAGCACCTACCTCGTGGAACACTGGTGACGATTAATAATATTGTGCCTCAGCTGCATATGTTTTTGTATTTACCACAATCAAGCTTGATTAAAGCTGACTTTTTGTGACATCCTCTGATTCCTTGTGGTGTTGGGAGTTTTAGGAGATTGGTTGTCCAGCTCCCATTTTTCCCCTCATAGGGAGTCATTCCTGCATCCATTTCCTGATCTATGCCAGGGATTAACGGCTGTTTCTCTGTGGCTGGTGAAACAACATTGTTGAGACCACCCCTGGAAGCTGGCTGGGGGAGATTTAACTCTTCAGATCAAATGTGTTTTTACCACCCCTGGCTCTGCCTCCTGATCAAAGTCAGGGGTGATTTCGGAGAGGTGGCCCCTCACTCAGATGCTGTATGTCTGCTCTCTCCCCTCGGGCATTACAGATAAGCCACTGATGCGGAACCAAGTCCTCATCGTGGCAGCCGGCCTCTGTTTACTGCACAATCAAGGCCCACATCTTTGGCTCTGGACTCGCAGGCTCAGCGGCCATGGCTCACGGGCCCAGCCGCTCGGTGGCACGTGGGATCCTCCCGGACTGGGGCTCGAACCCGGGTGCCCTGCATCAGCAGGCGGACTCTCAACCACTGTGCCACCAGGGAAGCCCGAGGCCCACATCTTTAATTCCACCCTATAAAGCTGTCTGAGAGAGTGGTACAGACCCACGGATGTCTTTTATTGTTTTTCTAATCACTTTTAATGTCTTTTCCCACAGTTTTTGTAAGTGAGTGTTGCTGTCTCAGCCTGGCCATGTCAGCCAAGAGAAAAAAAAGGAAAAAGAAAGATTCCCATAAAAAGATGCTATTTTAATAATTCGATTTATTTTGGGGGGGGGGGTTAGAGAATATAAAATTGTAGATTTCATCAGGATTTAAATTGTATCTCAGGTACAGGATCTTATTTAAACACATACACACGAACACACACACACACACAGAATCAATGTCTCAGGATGTTCAACCTTTTCCACCTCCCTCAAAAACACCACTGTCTGTTCATGTCCAACATGAAAAAATGAATTATTCCCAAGCTCTATTTTCCCTCATAGATGTTCATGTCTCCCCCACCCCGCTTTCCCTCTTTTATGGCTATTCTTCTGATTAAATGTAGGCTTGGAGTTGCTAATAGTTTCAGGAGAAATGTTTAGATCCGATACAAAGGTATTTGAAAACAATAGAAACGGATTCAACATCCTTGCAGCTTCCCTATGAAGGAAGGTGTATTTCTAGGTGTGTTTCATGGCCTAGAAAGATTTAGCCAAAAGTGAAAACCCATCCCCCGTAGCACTGTCAGATTTTTCATAGTACAACTGACATACCTTGTAATTTTGGCAGTGGCCTGTCATTTGGATAGTTGTCTGCAAATGCTACTAATGTTATTTTGGATAAAACCTGTCTCATTACCATGTAAGTTATGAAAAGAATTGAACTCACATATCACCCACATTCCTTCTCCTCTTCCGGTGTCACCCCTGTCCTATTGTGATGCAGCGCAGTTCCCAGGGGACTGTAATGGCCCTGAAAATTGACAGTCACATTCTAGTAGAACGTATTTTTCCCATTTAATAACACGGTCTAGGTAATGATTCATAATCCTCAAAGGGCCTCCTGCCAGTGACAGCTGAACTCAAGAAATTGAGTACACCATGCAATTTGGCGGTTACTATACTTTTATGGTTCAATCAAGAGTTAAAGTAACAGTATATCTGGAGAGACTTTGGTAAAATGGCATTTACCTGATATATTTCCATGTCTGTTTCACACATGTAACTTTGGCTTCTTCAGGCCACTGTGGCCTGAAAGAGGACCACAAAGTATATTTGTTCCCCATGAGACAATCAGTCCTTTAAAGGCAGGGATATTTTCTCCTTCTCACCTCTGTATTTTTAGTGCCTACAATAGTGCTTGGCATGTAGTTGTGCTCAGTCGTTACTTCTCCTCTCTGGTGGCGTGTCAGTCAGGAAAACAATCTGCAGTTTTTTGTTTTTTTGGGTTTTTTCGGTACACGGGCCTCACTGCTGTGGCCTCTCCCGCCGCGGAGCACAGGCTCTGGACGTGCAGGCGCAGCGGCCATGGCTCACGGGTCCAGCTGCTCCGCGGCATGCGGGATCCTCCCGGACCGGGGCACGAACCCGTGTCCCCTGCATCGGCAGACGGACTCTCAACCACTGCACTACCAGGGATGTCCAATCTGCGGTTTTGAGCTCCCATCCATCAGCATCACTACATCCAAACTCCTCAAGGCCCCTTTTAAACCCTGGAAGGATTAAAGTGACTGGTTTTATTCGTCTGGCCCTCAAGTAGCAGAGCTACTTCCTTCCCACACCTGATGGCCTTCATTAGGAGCTCCTGATGCTCCTCCTCCAATCCTCATCTCATCCAGCTCCGTTACAACTCGTTACAACTAGGTGACCTCACTTTCTCAGTCTTCTCCTGACTCATAGGACCACAGCTGGACCTGAGACTTTTTGAGTGTCAAGACTTTGTGCCTCTCCCAAAAGGATTCCTTCCTACTGACCATCAACAGCGAGCACCCCAGAATAGTTCCTGGGTACCTTAGCTCCTTCCTACCTCAAGATGAGCCCCCTGACTTACTTCCAAAGACACTATTTTTTTTCCCAGAAACTTTGTTAAGATTAAGTATAATAATGTATATAAGTCATCTAATATAGTATCAAGCATCTGGTAAACATTCAATAATTGATAGCTTATTCATTTTTATAATGAGTTAAACTTTAAAATATATTTTTCCAGGGCTTCCCTGGTGGCGCAGTGGTTGAGAGTCCGCCTGCCGATGCGGGGGATGCGGGTTCGTGCCCCCGTCTGGGAAGATCCCGCGTGCCGCGGAGAGGCTGGGCCCTTGAGTCACGGCTGCTGAGCCTGCGTGTCTGGGGCCTGTGCTCCGCGATGGGAGAGGCCACAGAAGTGGGAGGCTCACGTACCGGAAAAAAAAAAAAAAAAATCTTTCCATATCTATGAATTATAACAAATGTTAAGTTCCTAATATCACAGGTACGGAGACAACATCATGAGGTTAAGTAAGCATGGGCTTGCCAGGGAATTTAACCCTGCTTCAAGCCCCGGCTTTGACATTGGCTTCCTCCATGACTCGACATCTCTGAACCTCATCTTCATCTGTAAAATTTGGGTCACAATACCTCACATGGTAGGTATAAGGATTAAAGGAGATCATGCCCATGATTCCGTGTTCTAGATAATAAAGCATCATGCAAATGGAGGTATCTTCTTTCTCCCATGCAAATGTATGTTACGTGTATTGAGGGCAGCCTGTATTTTGCTTTTGCAATAGGTGAGTTTTAGAACTGAGTTCAGAAGACATCAGCATGGGCATAAGAAACTGACTTTCCTTTTCTTGGTTGTTAAGGGCAAATAGCGCTAAAGTGGAGGAAGACGATGTAAAGTCCAGGTCTTCCTTCCCCTGATCCTCCCGTGTATGACAGAGTCTGTGGATCCCCTCAGGATTTTTGCAACCAGGGGCTACTCTGCCAGTTTGTTTTGCACACCATTAAAAAAAAAAAAATTCAACTAGCGCCAGGAAAATTTTTGTTGGCTTGCATTTGAGATATGTTTTTAAATTGCAGAACAAAGTTTAATTTGGTTTCCATTTCCCTTGATGAGGAATAGCATCTCTACTGCAAGAAAACCTTCTTTATTCTTGCAAGGATGGTAAAAATTTTCTGGGTCACAAAACAAGCAATAGAGGAAGAAATGAAAGTGCATGCAAGACGCTTAAAATAAATATTCCTCTGTGATAATTATTAGAAGGCGTGGATTAAGACGCCGTCAGCCCCAGGAGTTTGGGTCATCCTTCCCTCTAGTTTTCCCTCCTTGCTTTGTTCCATGTTGCTCATACAACACGTGCTAGGCGGGAGCTGCTTCACCCCATGTTTCCCAAAGTGCTTGGAAACGCTGAATGGCAATTATCAAACAATGCCTTAGGGTTTGTGGGCTCCAAGAATATTACTCTAGCCGAAGGCCAAATCAAGAAACTGTTCCTTATAACAAATCCACTGTCAGAGGGAAATAGTAGCAAGAGATTTGAATTATCCCGGGTGCCACGCGAGACATTTAGTTCAGGTTACCAACTGAATGTGTCTTAGGCTTTGTGGGTATCCCACCAGCCTAGAATGCAGTCCCTCTTCTCAAGGACATTATTGTTTCACTCAGGAGATCAGACTCATAGGGCACCTCAATAATAAAGAAAAAGAATTGCTGTCGCCATGTTGACTGTAGAATTTCAGAGGAGGGAAATGACCGTAAACCGGCGTGTCCCAGGGAAGTCTTCCTATAGGCTGTACAGTTGGTACGGGCCTTCCAGGACAAAAGAGGCAGACATCCCCTGAATAGTGCCTTCCGTTCATGCAGGCTTTTAGATCCTGTATGACCGCACAACCCCTGAGTGAGTTGGGCAGGTCTCATCCGACAGAATCAAAGAAAAGAGAGGTGGGTGTGACCCTTCCACAGTGTGGAAGGCAGGGATGGGAGGCCGGGTCACCTCTCGCTCCTGCCTTGATGATTCTGGTATTCCCTTTCCCTAAGTCATTGCTGCTCAAATGTGTGTTACCATTTTACTCCGCTTTCTGCTTAGCCCATGGGAGATGCTCTACACTTTTCCTTCTGTCCCCTTGTCCTCAAGAGAGGCAGGGGATAAAATGGCCACATTTCTAAAAGTAACAGTGCAAAAGCATAATATATAAAAGAGAAGACTTCTATGTCTTCTGCTCCTCTCAGGGGAGGCGATTCTAGTTGGAACCGTATTGGAGTAAAGTGGAAGCTGGCGAAATATGATGATTTGGGAGGAGAGAAGGCGAGAGAGGAGGCCTCCGTCCTTACCTTCTAGAATCCTCTGCAGCCTTTGGCATGGCTGATGATCCATCCCTTTCTTGCTTCCTGACATCCTTTCTCCCCGTTGTTTCCACGGCATCCAAGGAACTTGTCCACCTCCTCTTCTTCTTGTGAATCCTTCTGTCTCCTTCACCAGACACTCTGGTTCATATAGCCTCTTAGATGCAGGTGGCCCAGGAGGTTTGGTCTCAGCTCTGTGTCTCCTACCCTTTTCCTCCCCCAGAGCCTCCCTCTCTGTGCGGATGAGCTGAGCTGCTCCAGGCCAGACTAGATTTCTGCCCTGAGCTCTAGTCCTTTATCTCCAGGGCTTCCCAGTTGCCTCAGACTCAACCTGTTACAAATGTAATTTTGTCCACTGAAACCCTCTGGTCTCTTATTTCCAAGACCATTTTCCCCAGAATCTTTTTTCTTCTCTTCTGCTCCCTGAGTGTCACAGAACAAATATAAAAGTTATTCTCTACGTTCAAGTCTGTTCCTTGGGTGGAGAAACGTTTCCTGCAAGATGGTTTGTGGCTGATGGCTGCTGTCTGTGTCCAAGGGCTCTGGAAGCCATCTTCCCACAGCCCCCTGAATTCCAGAGCCTCTCTGGAAAGAGGAGGAGGTGTGGCAGGTTTGCATAGGCGAGAAGCTGGCAAGAGATGGCTTGTAAATGCCAAAAATTATTGCGCTGGCGTGAACGGAGAGGAAGGACGTTAGGAAAGAAATAGAATCTTATCATCCATGGCAACTGGCAAAAAGGATGCCCATTAGAAAGACGTCTGCCACTGGCACTTTGGCCCCCATTCAGTGTGTGGCATTCTATGTACGGAGAGGCTGGAAAACATATGAAAGGGAATTACTCGTGTTTTTCCATCTGTACACATGTGCTTTCGCTGGTGTTAAATTCTTGTTGCGAGAGTCTCTCATTCCGTAATGTACACACAGAATGATATTCCCACCACTTAAAAAAATTATTATTATTAAAACCAGCTGAGTCAATTCATAGGGCGTTGGAGCAGGACAAGTGAAATGTAAACCCACATTCTCTGGAATTGTAAATGCTTTTAACATATGCACTGCTTCATGTGAAATTTATTCCACCACCAGTATTGTGCTTTCATGTCATTGTTTTTAAGGGTGTTATTTGAGGATAAAAAAATGCATGGCTTGAGAGGGGGAGTTTTACCCTAAATTTTGAAATTGTGGTCATCAGTGTCTAACAGACACAGAGCTTCCCTTCTAGGTATCAGGACATGAGCAGAGACCAGTTTGAGGAAAGAAACTGTCCCCTTGCTCCTATCACTTATGTGCTTCTTGAAAAGGAATTGTTTATCTTGCTTCAAAAATGAGCACAAAAGTCACCCAAGTAGGAGATCCTCAGAACGCCACCAGTTGGACCTTGGGTGTACTTTCTTAGGTGATGAATGCACCCGGATTAAGGTTTATTATCTCCTTTTGCTTTGCTGCTGAGCCATGAGCTACCTTGCTTGAGGCTTAGTTGAAAACACTACCCAGAAACACTACTCCACTCTGGCCATGGAGAAAACAGCCTGCTGTGAGGTTTTAAAAATTCATTTATTCATTCAACAGATGTTTACTGAGGAGCAATTAGGTGACAAGCACAAGTCTAGACTTTTGGGATACATCAGTGTACAAAAAGGATGAAGGTCTCCACCCTGTTTATCAGAATATACTGTGTTTTAGTCAAATCAGCACTTACTACCCAAGTATGTCTCTCTACGAGGTACTGTGGGAAGCTCCTGTTGGAATACCAAAGACATGGAAGGCATGGTCCTGCCATGAAAGAAATATCAATCTAGCTTAGGTTGTCAGATTCAGGGGTTAGTTTATCAGTCCTCTTTCTTCTTCTTCTTTTTTTTTTTTTAACATCCTTATTGGAGTATAATTGCTTTACAATGGTGTGTTAGTTTCTGCTTTATAACAAAGTGAATCAGTTATACACTCACTTTGTCACACCTTACCATTTCCCCTCCCCATATCCTCAAGTCCATTCTCTAGTAGGTCTGTGTCTTTATTCCTGTCTTGCCCCTAGGTTCTTCATGACCTTTTTTTTTTTCTTAGATTCCATATATATGTGTTAACATACGGTATTTGTTTTTCTCTTTCTGACTTACTTCACTCTGTATGACAGACTCTAGGTCCATCCATCTCACTACAAATAACTCGATTTCGTTTCTTTTTATGGCTGAGTAATATTCCATTGTATATATGTGCCACATCTTCTTTATCCATTGATCTGTTGATGGACACTTTGGTTGCTTCCACGTCCTGGCTATTGTAAATAGAGCTGCAATGAACATTTTGGTACATGACTCTTTTTGAATTATGGTTTTCACAGGGTATATGCCCAGTAGTGGGGTTGCTGGGTCATATGGTAGTTCTATTTGTAGTTTTTTAAGGAACCTCCATACTGTTCTCAACAATGGCTGTATCAATTTACATTCCCACCAACAGTGCAAGAGTGTTCCCTTTTCTCTACACCCTCTCCAGCATTCATTGTTTCCAGATTTTTTTGATGATGGCCATTCTGACCAGTGTGAGATGATATCTCATTGTAGTTTTGATTTGCATTTCTCTAATGATTAATGATGTTGAACATTCTTTCATGTGTTTGTTGGTAATCTGTATATCTTCTTTGGAGAAATGTCTATTTAGGTCTTCTGCCCATTTTTGGGTTGGGTTGTTTGTTTTTTTGTTATTGAGCTGCATGAGCTGCTTGTAAATTTTGGAGATTAATCCTTTGTCAGTTTCTTCATTTGCAAATATTTTCTCCTATTCTGAGCGTTGTCTTTTGGTCTTGTTTAGGGTTTCCTTTGCTGTGCAAAAGCTTTTAAGTTTCATTAGGTCCCATTTGTTTATTTTTGTTTTTACTTCCATTTCTCTAGGAGGTAGGTCAAAAAGGATCTTGCTGTGATTTATGTCGTAGAGTGTTCTGCCTCTGTTTTCCTCTAAGAGTTTGATAGTTTCTGGCCTTACATTTAGGTCTTTAATCCATTTTGACTTTATTTTCATGTATGGTGTTAAGGAATGTTCTAATTTCATACTTTTACATGTAGCTGTCCTGTTTTCCCAGCACCACTTATTGAAGAAGCGGTCTTTTCTCCACTGTCTATTCTTGCCTCCTTTATCAAAGATAAGGTGACCATATGTGCGTGGGTTTATCACTGGACTTTCTATCCTGTTCCACTGATCTATATTTCTGTTTTTGTGCCAGTACCATACTGTCTTGATTACTGTAGCTTTGTAGTATAGTCTGAAGTCAGGGAGCCTGATTCCTCCACCTCCATTTTTCATTTTCAAGATTGCTTTGGCTATTCAGATCTTTTGTATTTCCATACAAATTGTGAAATTTTTTGTTCTAGTTCCGTGAAAAATGACAATGGTAGTTTGATAGGGATTGCATTAAATCTGTAGATTGCTTTGAGTAGTAGAGTCATTTTCACAATGTTGATTCTTCCAGTCCAAGAACATGGTATATCTCTCCATCTATTTGTATCATCTTTAATTTCTTTCACCACAGCAATCAGAGAAGAAAAAGAAATAAAAGGAATCCAAATTGGAAAAGAAGAAGTAAAGCTGTCACTGTTTTCAGATGACATGATACTATACATAGAGAATACTAAGGATGCTACCAGAAAACTATTAGAGCTAATGAATGAATTTGGTAAAGTAGCAGGATACAAAATTAATGCACAGAAATCTCTGGCATTCCTATACACCAATGATGAAAAATCTGAAAGTGAAATTAAGAAAACACTCCCATTTACCACTGCAACAAAAAGAATAAAATATCTAGCAATAAACCTACCTAAGGAGACAAAAGACCTGTATGCAGAAAACTATAAGACACTGATGAAAGTCCTCTTTCTTCTGACAGAGTTGAAGATGGAGGACGCAGGCAAAGGCCTTCCACAGAGACCCCCTTCCCCTAAAGACGCACAACTTCCTTGTTACCTCCCTCGTTTCCTGATTTTTATATAACTCCCATCCCTTGGCATCTGCCATTCATTATTTGGTTTCTACCATCACCCTGTCTCCAGCTGTGATTTGACTCTTTTTACCAGGCCTTGGGGCACTGTTTTGTGTCTCACTGGAATTTAACTTTGGACAGTACTTATTTTCTGCTTTATTAATCTCATGTCTGCAGTGACAATCAGAAGAAACGCTGTCCTTTATGTGGCATTTATTTACACCTTTTGTTAGTAATTCATTTTAAAAAGTATTTGTTGAACACCCATCATGTGCAGGCATTTTACTGAGGCCCTGTGAACAAGGTTACTCTCATGGATTTCAGAATAGAGTGGGAGGGTCAGAAAATTGAACCAGTAATTAAATATAATATCTTGGGAACACAGAAAAGGAGCACCTACCCTGACTGGGTAGAGTCTCGAGGCATAAGGGGAAATTAGGCAGAGAAGCACGATCTGGGTCAAGACGAAGATATAAACGTGATAAGGCCATGTATCACCATCAGTCAGATAAAACAGACAGCGAATATTGTGTCATTCTCCTCAGATCACACACAGTCTGAGGCCCACTTCACTTTTCCCTCCAGTGGGTTGTACCTCCTTCTCCTCTCTGGTTCCACCATCAATGACCTTGAGGACATAGGAAGGAGGAAGAGAAGAGAAAGGTGAGAAAGATGGTAGACAGGTGGAAACAGAGAGCTGAAAGAATCTGCACCCACTCAGAATTAGAAGTAAAAGCTCCACACAGAAGCCAACCTCCTCTCTCATCCTTTCTCTCCACAGCTTTCAGCCAGGTGCTTTAGCCAAGAAATCCTTCTGTCATTCACCATCTGGTAATCCGTGCATCCACCCTTGAACCTCTCACTGTGAGGAGAGGTAGCCTCTGCTCACCTTTCTGTCAAAATGCAGAGTTCCAGGCATCCTGGAGTTTCCTGAACTAGCTTCAGTTTTCTAAAAAGCTTCATCAGAAGGCAAACTGTATCTGTGATAAGACTGAATAAACTCACTGAGAGGTGAATTTTCTGTGCTTTTCGCTGGAACGATAAAAATGATTCCAACTGGCACTTCAGAGAAGATGAGAAGCATTGATTAGCCATTATCTATGTCTCTGATTAATTTTTAAATGGGAAAACATTAATTGTTACTTAATTAATGCAATTGGGGAGAAAAGTGTTTCACCACGTGATGGGGCAGAGAAGGGAGAAATAATGAAAGGCTAGGATTCCTTTGTTTGTTAACAGCTTGGAAAACACTAGCTAAGGAGACATCGGCTGCACAGCTTTGGCACAAGGGTAGAGAGTTGCACGCCACCCACCTGCTGTGCCATGACCCCGGAGAAAGGGACTGTGTGATGCTGAGGTGCATATACATTTTCTCAGATTGGGTCCTCCTGAAACACACATCTGGAAGGAACTTTCATTGTGGACCATACTTCGTATAATGTACAGCAAAATAGCTCAAGACTAGAGGCGCTGTTACATGTTAGGTGACATGGGAATAATAAAGTTTTTCGTTATCTCCCAATCCTTTTTATTCCATCATTGATGGCTACAATTCTGTCACCAGTTCCAATGGGGGTGGTTGCCACAATAGTAGCAATTCTCCAGCATTGTCTGGGTGTCCTATAATTCTGACACTACCTGGTGATGACGTCAGATCCCACAGGTTAAGGGCTCAGTCCTACAACACTGCCTCTCTCAATTTTAGACCCTGGTTAGCTGTGCTTCTGAGTGGCTATAGATCAGAGGTTCCAAAGACCCCCCTCCTGGGATTTGATTGATTTGCTGGAGTGGCTCATAAAACTCAGAGAAACATTTTACTTAGTAGATCATCAGTTTAATATAAAATAATATAACTCAGGAACAGCCAGATGGAAGAGGTGCCTAGGGCAGAGTATGGGCACAGGTCACAAAGCTTCCATGCCCTCTCCAGGAACTCCACTGTCCCCAAATTTCCATGTATTCATCAACCTGGAAGCTCCCCAAACCCTGACCTTTTGGGTTTTTTCAGAGGCTTCATTACAAAGGCACGATTGATTAAAGCATTGGCTGTAGGTGATAGGACTCAATCTTCAACCCCTCTCCCCTCCCAGGGTATTTGAGGGGGGAGACTTAAAGTTCCAATCTTCTAATCACAGGTTTAGCTCCATGGGCAACCATCCCCCATCCTTAGGTGTGGTCCAAAAGTTGTCTCATTAATGTAACAAAAGGCACTTTTATTGCTCTTGTCAGTTAGGAAATTCCAAGAGGTTTAGGAGCTCTGTGCCAGAAACAGGAATAAAGACCAAATATATATTTCTTATTATAAATCACAATGCTACAATGGCATAACAGAAATAAAGGCAGGAATGGGAGTTGGATTTCCAGAAAAACAGGCATGGACTCACTGTTGCTAGTGCGTTTAGACTGCTCCCAAGGGTTGTGACCAGATGACTTCCTACAGGTGGCCTCAGCAAGATCCTCTAGGAAGGAGTAGCTCAGGTACCTGCCTCCTGTGGTGGCCATCTCCAGGGCCTGAGGATAGGAGAGTGAGGCCTTTGGAGAAAGTGCTGGATGGAGCAGGTTTGCCGCCAGCTGGGCAGGGGGGAAGAGAATGGCTCTTTGTTTCAGATGTGCTTTTTTGTTCCTGTTTCAGCTAAGTGCTGGCGCAGACTGCCCAGTGGAACTGGCACTCTCTCTTCATCTTTAAAAATCCAGGTGTGTTGCTATTGATTGACATTTGGAAACTGCTTCTGTGGTTAATACCGAGAAAACTGCTCTCTCTTAGGAGAGCCGTGAGCTCTTTCAGGCCTTAGGTAGGTGGTTTGCAATTCCCAGCCTAGGAATCAGTGAATAACAGGACTGAAGGACTCTTAGAGAAACTTTAACTCAAATCACTTTTCACAGAAAGAAGAGGCCCAGAAAGGCAGAGTGACCTGCCAAATGTCACATCGGTAATTTATGGCAGATTAATAAGCATAAATTAACTCAACATGAAACTGATGATAAAGCTCAACCCTGAATAGCAAAACCTACGTACCCTAAATACCGTCACTCTGTTGCCGATTCTTAGAAAATAACCCAAGTGGGATTACTAGAAAATGTTTTCATCCACCCTCACAGTCAGCCCTGCTTTATGACAGAGATGTCCTTGTAGCAGGTCTCTACAGAGTGCATTTTATGGACTTCATTTCCCTCCCTGACTGTCTTCCACAGAGGGATCCTGTGCGAACACATGGTACTGTGTCGCCTTGATCCGCAGGACCCCTCCAGTCCCTTTGTTCACGCGAGACAATGTGTGGTTCTGGGACCCCCCAGCAGGGGAAAGAGTCTAAGATACCAGCCAGGGCTAGTATTTCTCTAAGTGTGGTCCAAGGACCATCTATCTGCACAGTGCTCATTACAAATGCAGATTCTGAGATCAACTCCAAAATTACTAAATCAGAAAGGGGACAGAAATACGAATTTTAATAAGTTCCTTAGGAGATTCTTTTTTTTTTTTTTTCCCGGTACGCGGGCCTCTCCCTGTTGTGGCCTCTCCCGTTGCGGAGCACAGGCTCCGGACGCTCAGGCTCCGGACGCTCAGGCTCAGCGGCTATGGCTCACGGGCCCAGCCGCTCCGCAGCATGTGGGATCTTCCCGGGTCGGGGCACGAACCCGTGTCCCTTAGCCTTGGCAGGCGGACTCTCAAACACTGCGCCACCAGGGAAGCTCCCCTTAGGAGATTTTTAAAGCATGCTAAAGCTTGAGAATCACTGCCCTCGGCTGTCTGGGTTACATCTGGCCTGACCATTCTCATACCTGTGAATGAGGTGATATGGTCTTTGAGTAAGATTAGATAGGTAGATAGATAGGTAGATAGGTAGATAGACAGATAGATAGAAAGACAGACAGATCGATCTTATTATACTTAAATAATATCCATCCACTCATTAAGTTAGCTTTTACGGAGGGCTTTCTATTACTAGCACCATAGTGGAATTAATAAAAATGGAGCCCCTACCATATTCTATAGTAATTGTTTTCATATATTAACTCCTTTGACCCTTACAACCTTATGGGTTACTATTATTATGTTCATTCAACGGAAGAACAAACCAAAACACAGAGAGATTTTAAAAACTGTCTAAAGTTACAGAGCTTGTAAATGGTAGAGGCAGAATTTGAACCCAGGTAGTTGTCTAAGAACTCGTGATCTTAACCACTATGTTGAATAGCCTTGTCAAATATAAAGGCGCGTAAGACTCAATCATCAATGCATCCCTTCCACCCCTAACCCCAGGAGCTCAGAGTCTAGTCAGGAATCCAGACTTACTTACATTATGGTTTATTAACTGCTATCATAGAGGTATGAACAGAATGCTATGAGGGTAAGCAGGAAATTATTAACTGCCAAAAGTGTCAAGAAAGTCTTCAAGAAGAATTTCATAGCTTCACGAGAACAGGGATCCTATCTGTTTAGCTGCCCTTAGCACAATTTTTTTCTCTTTTTTTTTGCAGTTAATAGATGCTGAAAATAATTATGTTGAATGAGTGAATGAATGAATGAATGAGGTGATTCATTTCAGCTGGCATTGAAGGATAAGGAGGAAATTTTGTGACAAATAAGAGGAAGAAGAATGCACAAAACCTGGAGGGGTAAAAGGTTAAAAATAGCTTGTTCTGGGAACAGAGATTCTGTGTGACTAGAGCAGAGCCTGCCAGGGGCGGCTGGTGGTGGAGGGAAGAAGAGGCTGGTAGTGGAAAGTCTTAGGTGCCATGTCAAAAAATTTAGGTTAGTTAGTCCTCTGGGCAGCCATCTTCAGGCAGGGGAGTGACATGATCAGATTTCTTTAATGGGAAAACACCTCTGCAGGCCATTTTGAAGGCACAGAGTGGTTTGGAGTGAAGAAAGTAAACTAGGAGGAAGGCCAGCTAGAAGGGGTGAAGTAGTGAGGGCCAGAGATTAGGAAGGTCTGAGCTAATGCACAAGGGCAGGGGGGAGACAGGGAGGGCCCGATAGGAGCTGCATGCTTGAGGCAGGAGAGGCAGGATTCAGGGACCAAGTGAATATAGAATATCCAGATAAGGCTTATGATTTTAACATAAGTGGGGATGCCATTAACTGAAATGAGGAAAATAAGAAGGAAAGTTTGAGGTGGAGAGAGTTCAAGAGTTCCGTTTTAAACACGTTGGGTTTGCATCTTCTGTCGGCCTTCCCAGTCTTTCCAGTGAAGATAAATTCCCAGAGGGCATTCATCAACGTAGCGGAGGAACACATTTGCCAATGGAGATGTGGTGTTTGGTGCCATCAGTCTCAGGGTGGAGCTGAAGCCGTAGGAGCAGAGCACATCCCTCAGCAAGAATGTATTAAGGGGTAAGAGAAGAGAAATAAAAAAGTATTCCTAACACATGGGTTTTAAGAGGTGAGCAGTCAGTAGGGCAGACCATGCAGAAAAAGATAATTTCAAATCATGCTGGTCTAATGGAAGAGTCACCTTGTATTTATTCAGAAGAATTTTAGGAAAAGGAAACTCTTCTCAAAAACTCTATAGACAGGCTGAAACCTAGAACACAGTGCCTTTGTATTGGATGCTTTCTTTGGGCACCGACTCTCCCTCACCTGTGAAAATATATATGATATTTTTTCCCCCAGTGAATGCCAAAGAGCCCAAGAATGGAGAATTCTCCACCAAAACTCTAACTGTTGGTATTCGAACTTAGGGCTTCTTTGGTGGCAAGTTAGGAAAGTTTTCAAAGATCAGCGGTTACAGTTCTCTCCGCAGGCCTTCTTACTTCCAGCTTCTACTGGGCTAGGGAGCCACCTGCTAGGCTGAGTCCATGAACCCCAGAGCACAGCAGAAAACAAGATGAAAAACCTATTAGGTAAAATACCACTTTCTTTTAAAATTAACTCTATAAACATTGTAACACTTATCCTTTACCTCAATTCAATTGACTGCAGTAGAACTGACTCACCAGATTCAGTTGGGGGTTTTTAAACTAGTGTGTTTTTGCTGCCTTAGTGGAAGTTTCCCTGGGACTGCCCATAGCCTGGAGGTCCTTCACAATTTGGGGTATGGGTGTGTGTGTGTGTGTGTGTGTGTGTGTGTGTGTGTGTGTGTGTGTGAGAGAGAGAGAGAGAGAGAGAGAGAGAGAGAGAGAGAGAGAGGTGGATGCTGGTGTTCAATGAGAATTATAGGGAAATAACATTTTACATAGGATTTTCCCTGCATCGATTTATCAAACATTAAAATGGCCAATGTCCTCATGGTCTGTGCTATGCAGGATACCTACACAAATATCCTGCCTAAGGCAGAGAATTCACAAAATCATAAATACTCATGCCAAATAAATATCTGAGGGAAAATATTCAACCTCAATTGATGTCAAAGAAATATAAATAAAAGCAACAATACAATACTATTTTTTCCTTTCAAATTTGTTAAGGTGTTTAAAAATTATACTATTCTGGGTTACCCAAGGAAATCAGAAAATGATGTACATACTCTGCTGTGCGAATCTAATTATGTACAACCTCAGAGGACAATTTGTCAATGTATATCAAAATATATAATCTTTGACTCAGCAATTCTTCTTTTTAGAATTTATCTTAAAGAAACAAAGAATTGTATATTTAAAATAGGTGAATTTGATCCTATGTGAATTTTACCTCAATAAAGGTATTTTTTAAAAAGGTATGCAAAATATATATTTATTACATTATTATTTATAACAGTGAAAACTGGAAAAAGTCAAAATGCCTATCATATACCACACTCAATGAAATACTCTACAGGCATTTTTTTTTTACAAAAAGTTATGTTGTAGTACTACCACAGCTCTCCAAGTGTATTCCCAGACTAGCAACATCAATATCTCCTGGAAACTTGTTAGAAATGCAAATTATGGATCTCAACCCTAGAGGTGCTAAATTAGAAACTGGAATTGGGACTCAGCACTCTGTCTTAATAAGCCTTCCAGGTGATTCTGAGGTTCAGTAAAGTTTGATAACTACTTGGAAAAAAAAAGTTCCTGGTAGGTTGTAATGTGAAAACAAACAGAAACAGGCTGCAAAGCAATATATAATGATGCGAGGCCAATTTATTTGAAAAATATCTATGTATATGCATGCCTAAATAAAATACTGATAAGAGATATTTTCAAAAGTAACAGTATTTATCTAAGGATGGTAAATATATAGATCTGTTTGGTTTTCTTCTTGATGACTTTCTGTATTTTGCAAATTTTCTGTAATAATTATGTATAGTTTTTCTAATAAAAAATGTTATTTTGCAAAGTTCTTGCCCTTGGAAGTTCTGGGCACCAGACATTTAGGGAACTATATTGCACAAGTTCAGTGAAGAGCAAAATAGAAAGGATGGGTAGGTTTCTCCCCTAATCACTTCTGCAAGGACTGTTACTGTTTTTAAAGTAGAACTTGACTTTTTTTTTTTTTTTTTTTTACGGTACGCGGGCCTCTCACTGTTGCGGCCTCTCCCATTGGGGAGCACAGGAGCTCCGGACGCGCAGGCTCAGCGGCCATGGCTCCGGGCCCAGCCGCTCCGCGGCATGTGGGATCTTCCCAGACCGGGGCACGAACCCGTGTCCTCTGCTTCAGCAGGCGGACTCTCAACCACTGCGCCACCAGGGAAGCGCAGAACCTGATACTTTGTGCACTTGCTTTAGTTATGAAAGTGCCACACTAACTGTCTTAAGCATCATGCATCAAAGGGTATGTGATGAATGGTGAACATCAGATCTCAGACTCGACTTCTTTTGAGACCATGATGCGGTGGTTTTCTTTTCTTTTTTCTGTGTTGTGGGATGGTTTTCTTCTTCTTCTTCTTCTTCTCCTTCTCCTCCTCCTCCTCCTCCTTCTTCTTCTTTTTTCTGTGTTGTGTCCAGGAATTTGTTGCACGTTAGCATGTGCTGCTCTCCTGCTTTGGAAGAGGTCACTTTGGGACTTTGTCACAATCTGTATCACCCTAAAAAAATCAAAAGCATCTTCTCTGTTCTTGTTGGCACAACCACTGAATATATCAGGTGGCCTAGGCCTTTTGTTACAGGACAATGTGACAGAGGGAGAAAGGACAGACAGTTTCCTTGTAACTAGTTCTATAGCCTGGGGCGAGTCTCTCATATTCTCTGGGTCTCGCTTTCTTCACCTTTAAACTGAAGGAGTTGACAAGATGATCTCTGAAGTCCCTCCCAGCTCTGAATTTCTGTGCTTTTATGACTAGATTCACAGAGATAGAGTGACCCATAACCAGAAGGCACTGTAATGCTCTTTGATCTGTTTCATGCAGTTTGGCTTTGCGAAAGCCCGGTGGTATTTTCAGAAGCTGGAACTTCCTTTCATGGGCGTCTTCCTGCTCTGGTGCTGAAAATCTATTTTGAGATATTTACCTAAGCAATATTACCAATGAGAAATGGTGTTTGACATTCAGGATCCTTTCCATTATAGCACTGAGGAGTTGGACAGCCTACAGATAAAAAATGACCCTTTCTATAAATGTAGAGGGAGAAGGTGGCC
The DNA here is from genome assembly GCF_011762595.2 of Tursiops truncatus. Classification (NCBI taxonomy): domain Eukaryota; kingdom Metazoa; phylum Chordata; class Mammalia; order Artiodactyla; family Delphinidae; genus Tursiops; species Tursiops truncatus. Next base: position 37,193,062 of record NC_047041.1, read on the forward strand.
ATATAGCACAGGTCAGTGGAATCTGAACTATTTATTAGACAAGACACAGTAGTTCTTTAGATCAGTTAGGAGACTTGGATTCTAATCCTTGCTGTGACCTTGTCTCAGCATGTTATCTCTCCCACTCTCTCTCTCTCTCAGCTGCAGTTTCCTCATTTGAAATATTTCTAATTCATCTTTAGTATTATTTCATTCCTGAAAAAAATGTGAGTTTATGATTGAAAAAATGAATTGTGGGGATAAAGACAGTTTTCCTATCTGAGGAAGTCCCCAGGAAGTAGCTATTCTAGAAAAACAGAATTGTAGAATTGGAAGAAAGAACCCCATCAATCCCACTGAGGGTCTGAATCATTTCTACAATATCCAGCTTTTCCTTGACAGGCAACAGGAGATGAACACATATGTCGTCTGGGGCTGACACTTGCCAACTTTTGCTTGGGGTGAGAGAAGTGTATACTTAAACTGCCGAGACAGCCCCAGGTTTGGGGAAGCGTTTTCTGCTCATCCTTTTAACTACAGAACGTTTACAGCGTGCACTCCTCTGTTAAGGAAGCACGGGAAGCTTGCTTGGCATAGAAGTAATGTGAGTAATGACGTTTTGGCTCTAGCCAGCATTCTAAAGCTGGGGTTTTGCAAAGGTTGCAAATCCCCAGAGGAAATGCTGGAGCACAGAAGGCCTGCATATCATGGATTACACTAATCCAGGCAGGAAGTGATAATGACATAGTTACACAAGCAGTGTTTTTCATGGCTAATTGGGAAGGATGGTCATTTAATTAAACTATGCCAGACCCTGGGTTTTTTGTGTCCGGGACAGCAAAAGGGCCCTTCCTAGACCCTCTTGCTCAGGTCACTTAAGCTCAGCTGTAAATTCCAAGAGGGTAAGGTCTTTATCTTTTTATTAACTTCTAATACCTAATACCTAGTATAGTTCCTGAAACATAGGTGCTAGACCTGGATGAGAAGACTTCCGAGTATCTTATTAGCCATTTGAAATGCTTTGTTTTAAACCAAGTAGAGATGCCAACACTTGATTCAATAAGCCTCTTATGGATGCAAAAACAATTCTGACCTGATTCTGCATGGATGTGCTGATCACACACACAAAAATGAAATAAAATAAATAATTAAAAGTTAGATTGATAAAATAAAGAGAATGTCCCCATGAAGTTATGTACATATCATTTAACTTTGTTTTTCTTCTCTGTAAGCAGACAGAAAGCTGGGGGTTCTGGGATATGTTGTCAGGATTAAACTGCTTGTTTAATTTTTTTAAAAAAGCCTTTTAAAAGCTTAAAATGAACCTGATGGCTGCATAATATACTAGAAGGGAGTAATGTATTGAGATTCAGAAAAACTGGGTTTCAGCCCTCTGGTGCTGACACCAACCTGTAGTAAGATCCAACTTTCCTCATTTGCAAAATGAAGGGCATATATTGCAATGGTTATATTTCCCAAACCAAAAATTACCCCATTTTTCATGATGTGGGGGACAGGAGCCAAATTGGGTGATATAATTTGGAAGCTAAACTGTGGGAAGTTCCTGGACACAACGATACCATTCGAACAGTGGAATAAAATATGAACACTGTGCTTGTTGAATAAAATTCAGGACATATGGATGCTGAACGTGAGACAACACAATCTTAAGTAAGTTATAGTGTAGATCTTCTAATTATGTTTTTATTGCCTAGCATTCTTCCTTCAGCACGGAAGTAGAAAATTCCAGTAACTTGAAGATATTTGGAGGGTCAGCTTCCCATCATCCTTTCTCAGTCTGAAGTGACCCTCTTGTTGGTCCTCTAACCTGCTCCCGTCCCCATCTGGGGGATTCCGAGACTCCTTTGTCTGTCTTACAGAGTCCAAAAATGAGCCCATTAAGAGGCTGTGTAAGATCCAGGCTGTTCTGCTCAAGGAATCATAGTAGGAGGGAATGAGATCTATGAGATGAGGTAATAGAAATACATTCTAAAGGAAATTTTCCCTCAAATGCCTGTTTCCTTTGTGATTGATTTGTGTGGAGGAGGCAAAGGAAATTGAATTCCCCTGCCTTCCCCACCACATTCCTACTGTTTCAGCTTCTAAATGTTCCCCATCACAGGACACAGGCATCTTCTCAGAGACTGGTCCTCAGGGACACTTCCCACTCTCAGCTCTGCAGTTTCCACATGCTTCTTTCTGTGACATTTCTGCTTTCCATTGACGCTTGAGAAATTTTATTAAAATGGAAGAAGATTTATCCCCCCAGCAGAAATTGGGGTCACTGATTCTCACGGAAAGGTGCAGTGGCTCGCAGGTTATCCTGTAGCCGTTCGTCAAACCTCGTGGAGTAATTTATAGGCAAGTGCGCACCAAGGGTCACTCCTAGAGGGTGCAGAGCAAACTACACTGTGCGTTCTCCCCCAGATTTGTGTTTGTGATAAATAATAGATGAGTGAATCCCTACTGGGTGGCAGGCACAGAGCTACAACAGATTCTATGCATTATTCTATTTAATCCTTAAGACAAATCTGAAAATTAAGGATTATTAGACCTCATCTCAGAAATGGGCAAGCGGAGGCTTAAGTCAGTCAACTTACCAAAGGCCATGGGGTTTGTAAGTCTTACAGTTGGGTTCAAAACCAGGGCTTTCCTATAAAAAGGAATGAAATAATGCTATTTGCAGCAACATGGATCGACCTAGAGATTATCATACTAAGTGAAGTAAGTCAGACAGAGGAAGACAAATATCATATGATATCACTTATACATGGAATCTAAAAAAATGTTACAAATGAACTTATTTACTAAACAGACTTACAGACATAGAAAACAAAATTATGGTTACCAAAGGGGAAAGGTGAGGGGGAGGGATAAATTAGGAGTTTGGGATTAACGGATACATAGTACTTTATATAAAATAGATTACCGAGAAGGACCTACTGTAGAGCACAGGAAACTCTACTCAGTATTCTGTAATAACCTATATGGAAAAGAATCTGGAAGAGAATGGATGTAAGTATAACTGAATCACTTTGCTGTACACCTAAAACTAACACAGCATTGTAAATTAGCTACACTCCAATATAAAATAAAAATTAAATTAAAAAACAACAACAACAGGGCTTTCTGACTCTTTACTGTCAATCAGGCTCAAATGACAAGAATACCTTTAAAGGGAAAGAAGAGATAGAAGGCCACCTGAAGGGTACATGGAAGCAGAAGGAGCCAGGGGCTCCTCCCCTTGATGTAAATGGCTCAGTGGGATCCTGTAATCATAAACATCTCAGGGTTTTCTGTAGGCTCAGAAGACAGTCATTTCTGCCTGGTTTCCCCCTGATTTAACAAGAGCTTATTGATCTCTTTCTATAGTGCAAAAGCACTGTGGTAGGATAGAGAGACCATACACTGTTATCTCATAACAGTGTATGTTATGAGAACATACACTGTTCCCTAATTCAAAACCATAAACACTATAGTGCAGGACATGTGACTAACTATAATAAATTCAGAATGTGATATTATTTTACATAGAGTGGAATGGGCATACTGAGTAGAGGCAGTGGGGCAGTGGCTTTTTAAAAAATGTGGTCCCTGGACCAGCAGTGTCAGGTCACCATCACCTGGGAATATATTAGCAACGCAGATTCTCAGGTAGCACCCTAGGGATGCAGCCCAGCAACCTGTTTTGTTCACTGAAGTTTGAGAAACACTGGTTTAGAGGATTAGGGTCTTGGCTGGTAATTGAATTTGGCTTGCTAGGAGATGGGGTAAGGGACTGACAGCAAATTATTCTGGATAGGTAATTTCGGGCTGGTGATTTAAAGGCGTTTAACTTCTCGCTACTGAGACTTCAGCAAGTGGATGAAGTGCGGATGGCAAGCCTTTGGATGAAGTTGACATTTTAGGAAGATCACTGCCTGGCAGTAGGTTCAACGGACCATACACTAAAACTGACCACAGATTTCTCCTCTTTTTCCTGCCTTGGCTGCTCTGCCCACTCAAGTTTCTATGACAACAGTTCTGATACAATTTGTATTTACGAAAATCACATAAATTTCATTAGAGCCTTAGGGATTCTGACAAATCAATATTTTTCACATCTGTGGGTCATAAGGAAGAGCAGCCGCCCTTTGCCCGCTAGTCAACAGGAAACAGAAGGAGAGCTGTGCTCTCGTGTTAATTAGGAAGGCTCAAAGGCACAACTTTGGGAATTTTCACATTTTTCCTCTACCATTTGCTCTTTCCCGCAAAGAAGACTTTATTCTCCTAACACAGCAAATTTTATTTCCTTTCCCGAAAGGTAAGGCTGAGAAAAGGATGCCTTACCCACATCCCCTTACCAAATTCTTTCTTTACCTGGGCATCTGAATGATACTTGTTCTAAATGAGAATTTTAATAAGAGCTGGAGGATCACTGAAGAGCAAAGCCCCTGGCTAATTCTCTATGGGGTAGTCTCTCTCCTGATCATTCTACCTCGAACCTGGTGACAGCTCCTCTGTGAAATTAAAAAATAGACTTCATACATAAATTAGGACTTGCCAGTTACAGCCTCTGCCCAGCCAAAAGAAATCTGCTCTGATTTCAAGACTACTCTTGTCGACCTGTCGTCAGACTTCTCAGAAGCATTAGGAGTAGAGATTACTGCCAGCTCTGGGCTCTCTCCTGAGCAGCTCCTCATGTGCTGACTTTTGAGAGCCTTCACGATTTCTCTGGACTTCCCCTGTGTCACACAGGAAAACCTAGACAGATGGTCAACCTGAGCAGCATCTTGCTTTCAGAGTCTGTCTCCGTGTGTGGGCCTGGTCACCCTAGGACCAACAAAACAAAGCTAGAGAAGGACAACTGGGTGGTCTACCATGTTAGGGAAACCAATACATGTCAACAGACTATGAAAATTAGGACTCTTTCCTCTGTAAATAAACTATAAGTGTTCACCAAACCTTGGAGTCTATGGGACTCTGTAGCACCTCTTATCCATATAATTCATTTTAGCAGTAATCATATCCTCTCAGACAAACATGTTTTGTGTTTAGCCTTGCCTTCCCCACAGGACTTGAAATACCTTGAGAACAGGAAATATGATTTATATTCCTTTTGAATACTAAAACCACAGCGCTGGAAACACAACAGATAATTCTCCTTGAACTGAATTAAAATGGAATGGAATACAAGAATTAGGGACCACCTCTTGAAGTTTGAAATAGGTAATTTGGGGGTTAAAAAGAAAAGAAAAGGAAAGAAAAAAACAAAATACAATCTTAAAATTATCAGGTAGTAAGTTTACAGAAGTTATTACCCACAGAGGTGATATAAGCAAATACATAGGTTCTAAGATTTTTATTTGGATTCTTTGAAATATTTGTGAACCACATATGCTAGCTTTATATCTATTTCCCTCTCATTCTACATTAATATTAAATAGATATGTTAGTGTGAAGATAGATCATAGGTATAGGTAAGTAAAATAGTTGGTTACTTATAAGAGTCAAGTTTCGCATAACAAGAGATAACTTAAAAGGTAGTTATGAATGTGAATTGGTACAGCCACTATAGAGAACAGTATGGAGGTTCCTTAAAAAACTACAAATAGAACTACCATATGACCCAGCAATCCCACTACTGGGCATATACCCTGAGAAAACCATAATTCAAAAAGAGTCATGTACCAAAATGTTCATTGCAGCTCTATTTACAATAGCCCAGAGATGGAAACAACCTAAGTGTCCATCATCGGATGAATGGGTAAAGATGTGGCACATATATACAATGGAATATTACTCAGCCATAAAAAGAAACGAAACTGAGCTATTTGTAATGAGGTGGATAGACCTAGAGTCTGTCATACAGAGTGAAGTAAGTCAGAAAGAGAAAGACAAATACCGTATGCTAACACATATATATGGAATTTAAGAAAAAAAATGGCATGAAGAACCTAGGGGTAAGACAGGAATAACGACACAGACCTACTAGAGAATGGACTTGAGGATATGGGGAGGGGGAAGGGTAAGCTGTGACAAAGCGACAGAGAGGCATGGACATATATACACTACCAAATGTAAGGTAGATAGCTAGTGGGAAGCAGCCACATAGCACAGGGAGATCAGCTCTGTGCTTTGTGACCGCCTGGAGGGGTGGGATAGGGAGTGTGGGAGGGAGGGAGACGCAAGAGGGAAGAGATATGGGAACATATGTATATGTATAACTGATTCACTTTGCTATAAAGCAGAAACTAACACACCATTGTAAAGCAATTACACTCCAATAAAGATGTAAAAAAAAAAAAAAAAAGGTAGTTATCTCTAACGATTTTCATGCCTCCTGCATAAGCATGCCATTCTTGTCAGTCGACTGACCAGTGGTGATGGGAGAACTAACATTTAGCTCAGCAGAAAGCTGAGGAGATTTTGCCAAAGTCCCATGAAGGCTCATGATTAAAATTATTTTCCTACCGCAGTACCTGCCATTCTTCCACAGACCACTAGTGGTTAGACACAGATGGATAAACAATGCTTTCTGTACTCTGATTTCATGGACAAAGCTCCATGATGTTTGTGTCAAGATGTTTTGGGGAAAGTCCTTCACTTTGGACATTGAAATGTCAAGTGGGGTGAAATATCAAGTGGGACAGCCCCTCTCTCGACCCGGGACCACTCCCTGTCAGAAGTGAAGCTTGTGCAATATAGGTCTGACCCCTTCCTACATGCATCTTTGCTTCTGGAGTTTTGAAATTTCACCGCATTCTCCAAATGCCAGCTTTGAGAGACACACAAAGCACAGAATGTTTATCAGTCTCTTCTTGTAGTGTCTGGCTTTCTGGCACTTTCTTCCTCTGCTGAATCATGACAATGCTGCCAGGGAAGCCATTGGAACCCTCTCCCCCAATGACTGCCGTCGCTAATACAGTGCCGAGTCTGCCCTGCCTGCCCGATTGAGACATGGCTGGGGACTTCACAACCACTGTAATTACAGAGTCCACCCACCACTGCAAGCGAGACACGGAGCCAAGAGAACATCAAGTTTAGGATTCCATTGTGCTTTGTTTTTTACTGCCTCATAATACTAAAGTTCCAGCTTGGAGATGAAACATTATATAAAGAGACCTAGGTTTGTTTTCAATGATAATTTGTTTTTCAGCCCAAACAAAGTAGGTAGAGTTGTTGTTGTAGTTGTTATTTAATCTCAGTGCTTCTGGATGAACAGTGACCATTCTTTACCTCCTCTGGTCAAACTCTTTAGGTGGTTTTCAGAAATTGGTTAATATGTCCTCAGATCACCCCTGGGAGGAAGTTAAGTATCTTTGTTTTTCTAGTTGGAAAACATGAAGCATAAAAAGCTGCTTAGGCAATTGCCTTAGCCTGTCAGGGATGGAAGCCTGAGCTGTCACTGGGGAACTCTTGGTGTCTTGGAGGGAGGGCACTCTTGTCTTCTCATTGGAGGGAGATAGCATGTGTGCACTGTCCAGGGGCAGCAACATGGCGGTGAGAGCAAGGAGACCGTGCCTCTGAAACTTCCCCCAGTGGTGCCTCTCTCTCCTGGCTGACAGTTACAGCAAGTGACCTTCAACTCTATGGAAAGTCCAAGTGACTAATTTAATGAACCTTTGTTGGGGGGGGGGGGGCAGGGAGGCAGAGTGGGAAGAGGCTGCCTGGGCCCAGGGCCAGTGTGAGCCATCTTCAATCCATGCGGGGGGTTGAGGGAGAGATGAGAGCAGAAGGTGTCAGAAGAAAACAGGTTTCTCTACATGGTCAGGGAAGAGAGTCTGACCATGTGGACAGATGGAGGCCCTGGGTTATGGAGGCAAAGCATGTCAGCAAACCAGGAGCACTTCCTGTCTGCAGGCAGGCAGAGGGCCAGTTCTTCGATGAGCTGGAAATAGGAAGCAGTGGGTGGTGGTCAGCAGAGCCCTTTTGCTCTGTGGCTTTTACGTAGTGAAGTGAAAGAGCTTGTTATGTCAGTGATCCGGGGAGCTTGTTTCTGTGCCTTGTTCTCTTTTATGTTTCCTCTTGTAATACTTGATGGTGCTGTATCCACAGAGGCCACACGGCAGTTACGTCTCAGACATACATCAGCCAAGAGCCATTGTTCGGGCTGCAGTCGTTTTGCCCAGCCGCGTGGCTGGCTATGTTTAGATCATGATTTAGTTCACTTGCCTCTGCTTTCTCGAAAGCAGGAGGGGGCAGGGCGAGAAAGGTTCCTTCTGTCGCCCTTTCTCTGAAGAAGTGACGGCGCCTTCCAGGCATTCTTACAGCTCAAAGCCCTGTTCTAAGTAACATGGAGGTAATGACTGAACATGGGACCAGGTCACTCTGGTGAGCTAGAGATTTTCCTCCCAGATTTTCTTTGTGAATTGTTGCAACCCTGTCAGGTGGGTGGTATTGTTTGGAGGAAAATGAGGCTCAAAGAAATGCACGAGGTCTCCTAATAGACAGCCTGACCCTACCCTAAAGGACCTTTTGAAGAACCATAACCAGCAAGAAGGCAGGTGGAACTCAGATGGCTCTGAGCCCTGTCAGCATTTCCAGGCCCACTGCCTTCACAGGAATCCAGTCTGACTACCTTCTAGTCACCCTTTCTGACGCAACTTGGCTACTAATCTCCGCTGGAGTTTCTGAGGGAGCCCAAGATATGGCATCCCTCTTTCCCACCTGAGTCCCAAACAAAGTGAGAAACATCACCATTCTTTTTTTAATTTACTTTTTATTTTATATTAGAGTATAGTTGATGTACAATGTTGTGTTAGTTTCAGGTGTACAGCAAAGTGATTCAGTTATACATATACATATATCCATTTTTGTCAGATTCTTTTCCCATATAGGTTATTATAGAATATTGAGTAAAGTTCCCTGTGCTATACAGAAGAAACATCACCATTATTAATTAAAAAAAGGACTGCAGTGGGAGACTTGTCCACTGACTGGACTCCAAAGTTAGGCAGACATCTCTCCCCAGGCTTGGGAAACAAGGAGAGCCTGCTGGGTGAGACTTACCTTGTGGGGGAGCAGCGAACTGCCCTCTTGGGGGCACGGCTGCACCAAAGAGAAGGCAGAACATCAGGATCTGCACACCTCTGGCAGAGTGAATTGAGGGCCAGGAGGCCAGTGTTACAGGTCCTGGGGCTTCACAGACACCTGGCAGTAGCCCTCAGGAAGTGAAGAGTCACTTATCCTGACGCTTCCTCCAGGCTATCTTAGGTGGAGCCTGTAGAATATTCTAAGGCGCCCTCTCTGCTCCCCCACAGCCCTCCCTGCATATTGCTGTCTTGTCACATATAATTCTGAATTATGACTTACTGTTCACGTGCCTCTCTCTTCCTGAGGACTGTGCATTCTAATGAATGTCCTGGGTCCTTTCATCTTTTTGTCCACAGTGCCTGGCACAGAGCAGGTATTGGTGAGAGCTGGTTGAATGGCACTGAACTGGGGCACTGAATGTCTTTACCAACCAATACTGGCAAAACTTTGTTGTTGAGTGGTCTCAGAAACTTCTGAGATGTTTTTCTAAGTGGTCATTTACAAAGTCAGGATAAGCACTGATGGGACGTAGCTCTAGAAGTTCTAAAGGAAAACAAAAACTATAATGCGTAGATAAAAGCTGCAGAGGCTGTTGGCAGCCAATTCTATTTATCAACATGAACCTGTGCGTCCGCTGGTGATTAATTACAAACATGTTGCTGGCGAGGGATCAATCCAAGATTTAATAGGGGCCTCCAGTTACATTCATTCCCTGTAGTGAGGTACAGTTGACCCTTGAACAACGTGGGTTTGAATTGCGTGGGTCCACTTATACACAGATTTTTTTTTTCCAAGAGTAAATACTACGCTGCTATATCACCGGAGGTTGGTTGTATGCACAGATGCAGAACGAGGGATATGAAGGAACCGCATATACGAAGGAACCAAGCATACGAAGGGCTGACTATAAATTATACTCGGATTTTCGACTAAACAGAATGTTGGCACCCCTAACCTCCATGTTGTTCAAACTCAAAGTTTGATACCCAGAGCAACAGCAGCACCTGGGAGCTTGTTAGAAATGCAAATTCTCAGACCCCGTGTCCCCCTCGTCCCGAATAATCAGGATTTCTGTGAACAGTGTCCAGGAATCTGTGTTTTAACAAGCCCTCCAGGTGATTCTCAGGTTGCTCAAGTTCGAGAAGCATTGTTGCAATGAGCTTCCTCTAGTGTGGGAAGAACAGAGTTGCAGCGTCAAAGAAAATAATAGTAAGAGTTCACATAATTTGCAAGGTGATGTTCTAAACATTGTAAGTGTATTATCTCCATTATTCCTTTCATCAGTCCAGTGAAATGGTTACTATTTTTCACTTGGTTTTATAGATGAGCAAACTGAGACTCAAAGCCAGGACTAGGGAGAGGCAAGGGAGGCACTCTCCTCCTCGTGAGAGAAATTTAAGAGGATGCCCCAAACCCAGTAATCAAGGTTAATAATATTTTAATATTTTAAAATATCAAAATTAATGCTAATAAATTAATGATGATCAGAATATCAAAGAAAGATCCAACAGGCAGAATGGTTACAATTACTTGTCAGGTCATATGGTTAGTAAGAAACAGAGTAAAGACTTGAACCCAGGCTGGTTGACTCCAGACACTGCATACTCAACGGAGATGCCATGGACCTCCTGTCAACTAATACTGCCCTGTTCTGATAGGGAAGGAAAGGTCCAACTCTAGGAGCAAGCAGCGTTTGGGTCACAGGGACGCCTCATGGTTCTGAACTCACTGGGACCTAAACAAAACAAAACAAAACAAAAAACTATCTTAAAACGGAAGCAGAAAATTCAGATGGGGGCCTAAATTTCACAGCTTGGCCATCTATAAGAAAGAAAGATGATTTCTTCTAAGTATGAGAAAGGAAGACAATTTCTAAAGCTTCCTCCCAGTTTTTCTTCTGGCGGGCTCCTGCTGGGAGAATCAGTGGGTAGAACTACCCTGCATTCTGGCTGTAGGAATGTGATAATTAGAATCACTTAATATAACTGCAGTGGCCTCCTTGGTCCATCCACCTTTGGAGAGAGAGATTGAGTATTTCCCTTGCTTCCAATCTGTGAGATTCTGGCAGACAGGCAAGCTGCTTGTCTTGAGGGCTTGTCATTGAGAGCTGGTCACCTAGAATGCCCCAACATGTTTGGGCTGCATTGTTAAACTCCATTGGTATTCTCCCAGCAAAGCTCCTCTCCTTCTTTTACCAAATCAGCATTCTGTGAACAGGATATTTCCTAACCTGATAACATTGCACGTTTCTGCCGCACCCGCCATGATTCTTCCCTGCTTTATATACATTGATTCAAAGGAATATTTCTGGTAAATGTGTTCATGTGTCAGAAGACACATAGCTAATTACATAGGTAATAAAAATTTTACATGATACATTAAAGAAGATCAAAGGGTTTATGGCTATCTCCCATTTTCCCTCTCTTTAGTGGGGACAGAGGAGAGGATGTTATAAACCTAGAATTCTTGCTGGTCATGTACCCTGTGATATTTAAGGTAAGTGGGAGGTACAAAGTTTAAAACTGAGACATTTGGACAGAACTTCTAATATTTGGACAGAACTTCTAACTGGCCACATAGTGGTCAGTTTTTCTGGCCACTATGTATTTTGGTAGCTGTAGTATTTGGGGATAAGTAGTTTCTCAGATTTGTAATTTCAACCCAATGGAGGTCATTTCCTGGGGGCTACAAAGTGAGTGCTGGATGAGTTTACATTTCTTTTGCTATTGATAGCAATTTGTGTTTACTCTTTTTCACCTTTTGAGTATAAATATTTTCTTTCAATAATTTATCCTAGAAATATGTATAGAGCACCTATTCACTAAAATCATGAGGGACAATTACATGGGGAAGCTGTAGTCTCTGCTTTTCAGGAATTTATAGACAACTAACAGTCAGGAAACGTAACTGATAACTCTACTGTAAGATAGGACAGACTAAGAAGAAATAGCGTACGTACTTTGGACATTCAGCGATGAGAGAGACACACCTGGAAAGGATCTAGGAGGAGGCTCAGCACAGTAGATCAAAAGGGTTTGTTAAGTGAAAGAGGGCTCCAAGTGAAGAGAGCAGGAGCAAAGGCACGGGGATGAAGAGGGATGGATGAAGCATGTTCTAGAAAAGGAAAGTGTCCCGTTGGGCTGGAAAGAAGTAGAAATTAGATGAGGGGTTTTGAACTATATACATTAGGCACGAGGGAGCCAGTGAAGATTATGTTTTTCAGCAGTGTTAGAATATAAGTAGAGGGCTTCCCTGGTGGCGCAGTTGTTGAGAATCTGCCTGCTAATGCAGGGGACACGGGTTCGAGCCCTGGTCTGGGAGGATCCCACATGCCGCGGAGCAACTAGGCCCGTGAGCCACAACTACTGAGCCTGTGTGTCTGGAGCCTGTGCTCCGCAACAAGAGAGGCAGCGATAGTGAGAGGCCCGCGCACCGCGATGAAGAGTGGCCCCCGCTTGCCACAACTAGGGAAAGCCCTCGCACAGAAACGAAGACCCAACACAGCAAAAATTAATTAATTAATTAATAAAGTCCGACCCCCAACATCTTCTTTAAAAAAAAAAAAGAATATAAGTAGAGCTATGCTTTTGAGCAGTGCTTTTCAGACTTTAGTGTGCATTCACATCACCAAGGGATTTTGTTAAAATGCAGATTCAGATTCAGAAGGTCTAGGCAGGGGCTTGAGAGCCTGCATTTCTAAGAAACTCCCAGGTGATGCCCTTGCTGCTGGACTACAAAGCATGCTTTTAGTAAGGAGTCTTCAGAAATATGTTGTAATGGGAGATCAGATAAATTAGAGTGGAGGAAGGATGGAGACTGAAACAGGGCTTATTACACTGGCCCAACAGGAGGTAAAGCAGGTCTGAACTAGAGCAGAGTAATATCTGGTGGAAGTGAAATATGTAAGGCTTGACAGCTACCTTACACAGAGTGAGGGAGAATGGGAGCCATCACATATGACCCTAAGACCCCCAGACTGTGGACCCGGGTACTGTGAGTATGCCCCTCCCCTAACACTTTGTGCTCTAGTCATCCAGAACTACTTACAGTTCTTTGGAGTTGCCAGACTATCTGTCTAGGCTTGTGTCACATTGCTGATTCTGAAAGAAATGCTAGTGTATCTCTCCAGCCCCCATCAGACTAACTCCTACAGAACCCATGCAACTCAAGTCAGGTGTTACCTCTTCCTGAATGTCTTCCTAGTACCCTCAACTACCCCCTTCCCCTAGGCTGGATTAGGTATCGCACCTTTGTGCTGCCGTGACATCTTGTGAGGTATCAGATCAAAGCACTGTGTAGTCAGATGACATACCTGACGAGGTATGACCCCGTGCTTCTGGAGTATAGGAATTCTCTTTCTCAGTTTTATAACCTCAGCGTCCCAACAAGGAGGAAACTCAACAGTGTTTGATGAATGACTGGATGAGTCATGAGGAAAAGCAGAGTTTTACTCACCTGGTGGCAATGGCTTTTGTTTTTGTCATTTCTGGTGAGAAAGGAAGTTGTTTAGATGTTGGACTGAATCTAGTTTGGTACATGGTAATTTTGAGGTGCAGAATATCAGATGACGATGTCCAACAAGTAGTTAGACATTTCAGAATACAGCATAGAAGACACTCAGATCTGAGTACAATGACTTAGGAGTCATATGTATGGAGTTGACAGTTAAGAATACAGAAGGGGATCAAATAAAGACAGAGAGGGAAAGACAAAGGGAAAGAGACAACCAGCAGAGGAACAGAGTCACAAAGAGAATGAGACAGAGAGTAGACAGGGACAGATGGAGGTAGATGGAAGACAACAGCTTTATACTTCACTTTTGAAGCCCTTCCTTCTGTGACACCCAATGTGAGGGACATGATTGGGACACATGTCACTGTGGAAGGGTGATGTCAGTCCTGGAGGACTTTGGGACACGGCAGGAGGGAGATCCTGCGGGGAATTAGGCCTAGATGTGAGGTCAGGATCCAAAAACCGACTTGAAATCCAGGTTATACAGGCCTGTTTCATGCCTTTCTACCTTCCAACCTGGGAAGAATTTCATTCATCAAAATTTAGGTGAACTTACAGCTTGGTCCCAATTCCTCTGCCCTTTGCTTTCCAAACTGCTTGATGAGATAATCTATTCAACACACACACACACGTACGTTACTATATTCTTCTTTCTATCAGGTAGCCTTGTGTGCATTTAAGAATAAGGCTTTTCAGGCTAGAAGGCCATTTTCTCCAAGTAAGAGCCCCCAAATTTTATCCAGAGCAGTACACTCCACAGAAAGAAATATCCGAATGCAGGCTGGTGGGCACCCCTCAAATCATCTTACGTGTCGGCATCTACAAGGCCTTCAGAAAGAATGATCACATCCAGCCTTTTTTTTCTTGTTGCCCAAAGCAGCATTTTAACAGACTTGTATTGTGTTTTCTCCATTCAGTTCACTTAGAGGGTGACATTTTGCCCTCAAATTCATATGCATAGTTGCTCTTAGAGACTTCCAGAGCTACATTCCTGACAAAATCAGACCCTCTGTTTTATCTGAAACAACCCCCCAAAGAAAATCATCGGATCTGAATGAACAGAATAATTCTTTATGTCCACGGGAGACAGGCAGACAAAACCCAATAAAACTGAAGAAAGAAAGAGACATGGCCATGATTTGTTTTTCATAATTACTTATTCAGAGTAGAAAGGAACAGGGAAAGAAGGTTCCTTTTAACATGTCTTGACGTGACGGATGAGGTGTGCTCGTCATGTGTATGCAGGAGAGATGAATGCAGGGCAGTCTTATTAAAGGCGATGTTTCACGTTGGGCGGAGATATATTTCTATCTGCAACGCTGGAGATAAACACCCGGCGTTTTATTCCTCATTTTCATTGTGCTTAAAGCCCCTCGCTGTTCTCTCAGAGTGGCAGGTGCTGTGACTAGCTTGCATCAGACCTTTCTTTTCTATGTCCCATCACAAAAACAATCCCCCTTTCAAGACATGAAATAGAAATACCCTAAATGCATGTTTTCCTCCTAACAATACCCCCAAACGTGTCTGTGATAGATCTGGAAATCATACTGGAGGGCAAAAAACCTACATCATCTCTGAGTTTATTTTCCCTATTTTCCCTTCCTTGTAACTCAGTCACACAGTTTTCTTTGGTGCAAACCTCGTCCCAGCCAGAAATCAAGGGAGAGAAAGAAAAAAGGAAAGTTTTATCTAAATTGGCTTTGTTTCTTCAGTTATGTGCAAAGCATAAACAAACTTTTTCTACCTAAAATACACAGCCTTTACTCATGAAAGAGTTGAATCCAGAAGCTTCTGACTTGAGCTGTAGCAGCAATAAGCTGGATCTGTGATTTAAAGGAAAGAAATTAATAATACAATTGTTCACATTTCTGATTAGGGGAGGGTGTTAATTCATCCTTGAATCATTTTCTAAGGCTATGATGAATTCTAGGATAAAAAAATTTAAAAATAGTACGTGCAGGAAATGTCAAAATAAGGTTTATGCCATAAATATTTATGCCTCCATGGTACAGTCATGTGAGGACCTAACTTGTACCCTAAGCCATGTAAATACATAAATAAATAATCTGGGATTTGAGGATGCCTAGGAGATTATAGTACACATCACTCACGTTATAGGAAAGGAAGCATTGGCCAAGAAATTAGCTATATAGCATAAATATTATTCTTTAGTCATGAATGCAATTATTTACTTATTATAATCTTTAAATTTAAAAATTTTTTTTTATTTTCTTCTTTCATTTTGCACCTGCAGTGAGGGAGTTTGACACTAACTCATAGGTGTGCTACTTCTATAAACAGGTTTTGAATAAATAAAGAAAGGATGGGACATGATCCCTACCCTGAAGTAACTCAGTGGTTGAACTCAAGTCTCGTGGTCCCCAGGCGACGGCAGGGCCTTTTGTTTTGAGCAAAGAGTGTGCCAAGCTCTTTTCTTAGAGCTTCTACATTAAAAAGGGCTGCTAACTGCATCTTTTAACCTGTAAAGACCCAGGAAAAATAAGTTACCAAAAGCATTTCAAATGTTGAATTATTTCTTACAACCCGAAAAGAACGACTGGTGATGGTAAGTTACCTTCACCTTTGGATGAGTGACCCTGTGTCACTGCAGTATTTGAGAAGTCCCTGTGGTACAACAAGGTGTGTGAAATCTGGGTGTTGTCATTTACTGAGAACCCACCTCATGGCACATACTAGTTTGAAGGGCTTTGTACATGCATCTCATCTCACCCTCAAAATAGCTCTGTGCTGTGGTGCTGTGCCCATCACACAGTTGAAGACCCTGAGGGTCAGAAAGGTTAAGTGACAGAATCACAGAGCTAACAGTGATAACAACTTAGGTTTAGACTCGGCCCTGTCAGACTCCAAATTCCTTGCTTTGGCCCCTATTCTGCCTCCCAGATTCACTGCTAATAGCAATATGGTATCCAATTCTTCCAAGTAATTTTTTTTTTTTTTTTTTTTTTTTTGCTGTACGTGGGCCTCTCACTGTTGTGGCCTCTCCCATTGCAGAGCACAGGCTCCGGACGCGCAGGCTCAGCGGCCACGGCTCACGGGCCCAGCCGCTCCGCAGCATGTGGGATCTTCCCGGGCCGGGGCACGAACCCGCATCCCCTGCATCTGCAGGCGGACTCTCAACCATTGCGCCACCTGGGAAGCCCCCTTCCGAGTAATTTTAACTATGAGCCAGTAGTGAGCACATACAGCCAGACTGGTCTGGAGCATAGTTTCCCATTTTCTCTCATAGAAACCTACTGGATCCTATAGCCTTAGGGTCCCAAAGAGATAGAATTCCCTATGAGATCCCTGTCTGACTTCCTTCAAATCGTGAAGCTTCTGCTGCCAATAAAAAGTTATATCCTGACGGCTCCTGTGTAAGACAGGACCGTAACGCAGTCATTTGAACATGTAAGCCTTTTCCTTCACCTTGGGGTGATGGAAGTAGATGGAAGAATCATCCGTATTTTATGCAATAGTACTGCATGTCACCGTGTTTGTGTGTGACAAACTGCTCTGGTTGCAATCCTTCACATTTATATATGTGTACAATTTTTTAAAGCCCTTACACATCATGATTTTATCAGGACAGTCCCTTTTATAGACTAGGAGACTTGAGTCCTAGCAGGTTTAAAGTGACAGGTTATGTAGCTAATTCACAGAGGAGACAGAACCAGAACTCACATCTCTTAATGCCTGGACCAGCGTTCCTTCTACTGTGCCAAGTTGTTGAAAATTCTGAGCCTTATCACGTGCTTCTCATCTTTTCCCTGAAAAATCACAAGACAGCACGATGTTATCTGGCCTATCACTGTAAATATTTTAGCATTTAAATGAGGAGGAGGAGTAAAGAGAGAAAAATGTTTTTGTAGAGATTTCTTGCAGAGATAGGAGGGTTCTTGGTCTCCATCCAGAGATCATGAGCATTTAATGAGACTATTGTCCACAAGTTGGTGCAGGGTTTAGCAATGAGGTGGTAGCTGTTTGGTGCTTTTCAGTCTCCCTCAAGGTCTCCAGAGGGAAAACAGGAAGCAGGATTAGTACTGACAGAAGCTGCCTCTGGTCCGGCCTTGAGGAAAGCAGGTCACCTCTCTGAGCCTCAGTTTTACCTTCTTTAAAATGAGTAGTAGTTCCTGTTTTTCCCAGCTCACAGAGTTGTTTTTGAGAATCCAGTAAGGTAATGCATTGAAAGTTCCTGGAAAACCATTCACATTACATGCCTTACAAATGTAAGGGATGCTTTTGAATATTATTAATGGATCGCAGAGATTCCACAGCACTGAGAAAACAATGGAATTAAAAGAATGCAATATACTTCACTCTAAGTTACATTTTTTTCCCTCTTGAATCAAAAATGGGGAAAATAATATTTATTCCACAGGGCTTGTATAAGAATAAAAGGAAACGTCTGTAAAGGACTTAGAGTAGTACTTGGTATACATCTGGCACCTCTTCCACAACTTCCAGTGGTGAAGCCTACCTCATCAGATAGGCTGACAGATGATCCCAAGTAAGACAGTGAGTATTCGTCTTGTTTGTTACTCTTCTGTCATTCTCAGTTTACTCCACTTCCTCTAATTCCACAATAAAAATAGAGTTATTCATCAGATAGCAAGCCCAGGGTCCCTGTCTTCTAAGGTCAGCACCATGGGTGGGGGGGGGTGCCACACAAATATTTGGGGGATTATTTAGTGATTGAATCTAGGGAACTGAGCTGATGAATTCCTCCACATTTCCACATACTGTTGAACTGAATCCACTGCCACTACATACTTTTCTGGTCCCAATCTACTTCTCCACCTCTCTCCTCTCCCAGATCCCTCCTCCTGGACTTTCTGGAAGATTTGCCCATGACTTAGCATGTCAGCGAGCCCTGGAGTTTACACACTGATTCTCTTTTTTTCTCAATAAGCATTCTTCCTGACCGTATTATGAGGATTCTCTAGATGTATATATTTGGTTTGTGTCCCTCGAGGCCCTGATTAATGTTACTCAGCATCCACCCAACAGTGTGCTTTCAGTTACTAATTGCTTTACCTGGTTAGTAAAAAGCCTAATCAATTAGGTAGCAGAATTTGGAAGAGAACATCCAAGCTCCGAAGGAAAAACCCAGTGCTCATTCCTTTATACATCAGCCTTCCTGCCATGAAATTATTAGACCCTCATAAGCCCGTCATTTCAACTGCTGTCCTCTTCGTTTATTCTCTCCAGCCCTCCCCAGAGAGAACTCCAGCATGATATTTAGTACAATTGGGCTAACATCTTCAGACACTGCATTTAGGTGTTTGAAATAAAATGTGTAATTATGGTAGTGGAAAGCTGCATCTGATTCCAAACAAACCTCGTGTTCCCCTGGCTATAATTAGAGAGCAAGGTTTGCAGCACACATTTTCCCAGCAAAGCCAGTTCAAGTGAGGCTTCTGTTCTTTTAGAGGGGCTCCTGGAAGTATACAGCCTGGTGATGAAATGATTGGACATTTGTCCCCCTTCTCAATTCTAAACGGATTGTCCATCATCATTCATACAGCCTAAAAGTACAAGGTATGTGTAAGGAATTAGCGTTTGGAGTTTTGGATAATACTCTTCAAGTGTATTTGTCTCTAAACAGGAACAAATTAGAACAAGGAAGGAACGTTGCAGACACCCACAGACATCCATGGACCAACATGTGCAGAAGTAAAAACTGTATCTTAAATGCCTCCAGAGCCTACCTTAAAATCCATAATATTAGCAGCAGGAGCAAGGTGACCAAGGGCTCAGAGGTTTTCCTGTTTCCTATGTAAGGACTGTCCATGTGAATCTTCTCAAAACTGTGGATTTCCCCACTGTCCTTGGAGGGTTTATGTAATTAGGCATATTTAGCTGTACCATGTTATAATGCTACAGGAAGAATCCCATTTGTCAGCAGTTTTAAACTTTGCCAAATAAAGGCTTATTGGCAAACGGCAGTGAACACTCTGATAATGACCCAACTTTAGAAAACACACACCCTGCTGTGTTGTATTCAAGCCACAGTTCTACTGAAATAAAAAAGAGAGACAATGCCTGCTTTCAGATACCACAGATCCTTTGTATTCCAATAAAAGTCTAAATTAATGTTTTAAAAGGTTATTGCTATTTTTTCCCATTTAGCTGGCATCGTTTATAACTCTTATTTAAACAAGGTCCTACGTTATTTTACTATTTCTTTTTGCACAAAAACTAGTGTTTGATTGCATTAGATCATCAGCTTCTGGTTTTCATTAGACAAACCTGAAATACCCTATTATTAAGATTAAACAAAAAAATAGTTGTTTTCTTATTCTGAAACCTATTATTTTGAGGCTACTCTGACCAGAGGAAAAGAAATCAGCTTTGCAAAACCTGACAGAGAGATCCTTCAAGAGGAGTAAGATAACCTCATCAATGCTGCATTTGGGTTGTATATGGGTCCCTTCTTAGAACTGACAGTGGGAAAGAGGGATAAGTTAATTCCTTGACTTTTGCAGTACTTTCCTTATTAAGAAAGGACTTCCAAAGTGCAACATACATGGCAAAATATACTGTTTGCCTATGTAATTAATGCCTGCATTCCTGTGAGGCGCTCCTGAAAATCTACAATAAAAAATAGCACTTGGACCCAAGGGTTGTCAGGGGTCTTCTATCTCCACGTCATTTACACTTATTCTAGTGTTAAGTCAACATAAATACTAGGCCGAGCCATTAGCAAGGGAGGGGCAGTCACAGCAGCCTAACAGGAAAATGAGGTCAAGATAACATGCACCAATCAGGACCTCCCTAACTCTCCCACCCACTCAAATGAGAACTCTAGCCCCCTCTCTTATGGTCTCTTCCACCTGACTTATTCTTGCTGGTCGACTGGACCTCAATCAGAAGCCATCGCTCTAGGACACCTACCTCAGCCAACCAAAGAGGAGTTAGGTGCCCTCCCATGAGTTTGCAAACTATTATAGCTCTAATTATACCATATTGTGATCATTTCAGACTTGTTGGTTTCCCACATTGGACTAATGTGAGGGACCACATCTTTTCAATATTGTATTTGCTGCATCTAGCCTACTGCACGCCACATACGAGGTGTTTAATAAAGGTTGCTTAAATTAATGTCCCCTCAGACTAGCGTTCTTGATTGTCCCCTCACCTTCGCCAGTTTCTTCTGGTTTTGCCGCAGATTCCTGTGATGATGGCTGGCCCCACTGGTGATGTTGGCCAGAGCGCCAGCACTGCCACTGAGGTGCCCACTGACAGCAGCATCCAGGCTGCCTGTGCCTGACTGTGCTCCCCCTGCAGATGCACAGATCCTGATTCAGATGATGCATTGTTTCGTTAGCTTATTTTATACTTCCTGTGTCTTTGCACCACCACCCTTATTTTTAGGACATTCTAGGCATGGCCCTTAGAAGGTGGTAAGGAAAGCAATCTAAGGGCCAGAGGTCTGCTGTGCTCAGAATCACCCCTTTCTCTGTGATAGTGGTTCAGACTCATGTACCTTGGTTTTCATCTCTGAGAATGAGTTTTTTCTCAGGATGCTGTCTGGCTCCTCATCTAAATGAAACTTAGTGGAATTTCCCTTCCGTATGTCCATCTGATATACCCAAATATGTCCGATTATGAGGGTAAGCACAATGGAGGCTCTAGCTGGAGCTCTTCCTGCTCTGAAGAACTGTCTGAGCATCAGCAAACTTTGGCTCCCTTGCATTTCAGGAGAGGTGTCAAGGGTCCTGGTAAGGTAAAATACAGGGCACTCAGTTAAAATTGAGTATCTGATTAACAACGAATACATTTTCTAAGTATATGTCCCAAATATTGCATGGGACATACTTATACTAGGGAAGTACTGCACTTCAGCCCCAAACTAAACACCTCACCAGAAGTGATAATGGTATTATCACATCATCCTTTATCCCCACTTACCTGAGCTTATTGTAAGCCTTTGAGTATTGAATAACTAACAAGAAAAATATAAATGGTCAACAGTGTGGTGAAATCAGGCAGGATGTTGTATGAGACATACTTATACTAAAAAACGACTTGATGTTTAAATGAAATTCACATTGTGTCCTGTGTTTTTATTTGCTACATCCGGCAACCCTGTATCAGAAGCATCATACAGCCGTTTGAAGGACAGGGACAGTAATGTTCCCAGTATGTCCCTATAATGACAGCCCCTGGGGCGGTCCTTGATGGAACAGATGGAACTGTCAACTGTCTCTGACCTCCTGACCAACATGCTCACCCCAATCCAGATGGTCTTCCGCGTTCTAAAGGGAGGACACGTCACCTAATCAGCAAGTTCTAGACTCTGGATGTCTTATTTGTGTATCTTGAGTGGTGAAAGGTCTTTGGGGAAGAGAGAGGGGGAAGTTTAGAGGATACCTGTGGCAGCACTGCATCAGGCTGCATCTTACTGGAGTTGAGAAGTGCTGCACCAAAGAGTTCTGGTTTAAAGTCATGAAAGCTTAGGGAGTAGCTTCTGAGACTTTGCTCAGAGAAAATCCAAGCTCCACATATCATGTAGAACTTCTGCTAGCCATTCTGCCCTGGGGATTGGCTTGGAGTCATCTCAGCCTGTTCATGTTGGGCAGAAGTGCTGTGCTTCAGCCCCCAAAGCTAAGTAGCTCAGAAGAGGTGATAATAGCATTTTCATGTCTTCCTTTATTCCTCTTCTACCTGGTCTTACTATAAGCCTCTGAGTATTGAATAACTAACAAGAAAAATATAAATGGTCAACAGTATGATGAAATCAGGCCAAGGCAAGAATGTGAAAATGAATTAACATGAACAGGGTAGACTTAATTTTCTTCCCTCAGTCCTGGCTTTTGTGCTCGCCACAAGTCTAATGGAGGCCCAGATGAACCACGCCATTGCCCGGGCACTTGTAACAAAACAAGAGGAGGTAAAGAGGGATGAAATCATCCGTGGAAGCAGGAAGCAATTAACCACATAAAGAAAGTGAAACATCATCAATGATAAGCCTCCCCATCAATTTACTCAGGTTTGAGAACTTTTTGTTCAGAAGGTCTTCAGTAAGTTTTCCTAGCTTTCTGCAGCTTCCTTAATTCAACAGCTTTTTTTTTTCAAAACGACAAAATTATGCAGTCATTACTGCCCACGTACCCAGGTCTTTATTGTATCATAGAGATTAGATGTGGGTGGAAAGAGTGGAAATAGGCAACACAGATGGAAATTTCAAAGGTCCTTAACGTTTGCCTTTGCTTGAGTATTTTGTATTACAGATCTTCCTCCATTTAAGATGGGGTATACCTCCTGATAAACCTATCACAAGTCAAAAGTATCTTAAGTTGAAAAGGCATTCAATACACCTAACCTACTGAGCATCATAGCTTAGTCTAGCCTACCTTAAACGTGGTCAGAGCACTTACATTAACCTACAGTTGGGCTAAATCATCTAATGCAAAGCGTATTTCATAATAAAGTATTGAATATCTCATGTAGTTTACTGGACTCTGTACTGAAAGTGAAAAACAGAATGGTTGTGTGGGTCCAGCATGGTTGTAAGTATATCGGTCGTTTACCCTCGTGATCGGTGGCTCCCTGGGAGCTGTGGCTGCCACCGCTACCCAGCCTCACCAGCGAGCATCATACCCCATATCGCTAGCCCGGGAAAAGGTCAGAATTCGCAATTCCAAGTAGGGTTTCTATTGAATGCATATCATTTTTCACACCATCGTAAAGTCGAAAAATCTTAAGCTGAGCCATTGTGAGTCTGGAACCCTCTGTATTTTGGTCTTTGCCATCATCTGGTACTGTCCTGAGAGACGGAGCTTCTGTACTGTTGTTCTGAAAAACAACAGTCACTGCTAATCAAAACGATTATGAGTAGGTAAAGAGGGGAGATGGAGTCCCCAGTCTGATTTCCTGCTGTCTAATTACCTTTCTCTAAGGGTCTTGTGATTCTTGACAAAGAATTTAACGTGGTTGGAGATTTATTATTCTCTCTTACAGATCAAGAAAGGGAATTGTTATGTAGTCAATATTTGGGATAGTAATTGTTGATACCACTGTCTTTTTAAAAATTGATGTATAGTTGGCATACAGTAATATTGTATAAGTTACAGGTATATAATATAGTGATTCACAATTTTTAAAGGTTATACACCATTTATAGTTATTATCAAATATTGGCTATATTCCCCATGTTGTACAGTATATCTTTGTAGCTTATTTTATACCTAATAGTTGGTACCTCTTATACTCCTACCCCTATATTGCCCCTTCCCCCTTCCCTCTCTCCACTGGTAACCACTGGTTTGTTCTCTGTATCTGTGAGTCTGCTTCTTTTTTGCTGTATTCACTAGTTTACTGTATTTTTTAGATTCCACATGTAAGTGATATCCTGCAGTATTCGTCTTTCTCTGTCCGACTTATTTCCTTAGCATAAGGCCCTCCAAATCCATCCATGTTGCTGCAAATGGCAAAATTTCATTCTTTTTTATGGCTGAGTAGTATTCCAGTGTGTGTGTGTGTGTATACCACTTCTTTATCTATCCATCTGTTGATGGACACTTAGGTTGCTTCCATATCTTGGCAATTGTAAATAATGCTGCTATGAACGTTGGGGGGGGTGTATCTCTTTGAATTAGTGTTTTGGGGTTTGTTTGTTTGTTTTTCAAATATATACCCAGGAATGGAATTGCTGGGTCATATGGTAGTCCTATTTTTAGTTTTTTGAGAAACCTCCATACTGTTTTCCACAGTGGCTGTACCAATTCACATTCCCACCAACAATACCACTGTCTTTTAACACAGGTGGTAGGTGATGGGCCTAATATATCTGATTTGTGTACAGATTTGTGTTAGTAGAGCTAATTTGGTCCATGGTACATTACAAATAGATATGGAAAAAAAAATTATTAGAACATGGTTCTAGAATATTTCCCTTTTAAGGAACTGTAAGCATCAAATGACTTATCCTGGGCAACAAAAGTTGCAGGATAATTAAGTAACTACTTTCAAGAGTGCTGGAAGTTACTGTAGGAAAAATTGTAACCAACTACTTTTTACCTTCTTGGAAGACAAAACAATTTAAATTTCAGAATGGGTGGTGAAATCTTTCTCATCAGCATTTTACTGTAGAGGACGGGGAATCTTCCCCAAGTGTTTGAGAAAGGTAGGGAGGGGACCCAGTAACCTAGAACAATGTAAAGTTTTCCGGAGGATTCACAAGTTCGGAGAGGTCATAGAAACCCACTGGTCTCTAACTAAGAAACTTCTTGGGTCCTTCCTGTGCTGTGGTTCACAGGTTCTTCCACCTCAGGCATTCCCAAGTGAGGATGCATTATCAAACCCAGTCCCTGGTGGTTCGTTCACCCAAGCAACATTATTCACCACCATCTTTCTCACCCTCTCCTAAACGCTGGCCGACCACTTGGGGGTAAGGAAAACAGGAAGACTGAAATAAGATCTCCCATTAGCAGCCATTAGGAGCTCAACATTCATAGCTCAGCAGCCACTGAAATAGATTTTTCATAAATTTCCTGAGTAGCCTTGTGGAACCCAAGATAAAGAGCAGTTATTTGCTCCCTGTTTTACAGATGGCATAAATAACTTCCTTTGGCCACAAAGCTTTAGAGCTAGGAATGAAACAAAGATCTCCTAGGCCAGGGGCAGTAAGATGAGCTCAGGTGGCTGCCTGGAAATTAGCACTTGAAGAGGGTGACGAAGGAGGAGGCTTTTAATGTGGGTATCATCACAGAATACAGTAAAGTATATTTTTCTTCATTTTTTTCAAATTCCATTTTGCTCCACCTCAGCATTTTTTGGTGTTCTATTTTTGATTACAATAGAAGGATCTTAAGTCATACAGAAAGAAGAATCCTGTATTTTTATTAGCTTAGGTATATTTAGGTTTCTTTTGGCCCTAATAACTCCAAGTAACATTTACCATGGCTATTTCTTAATCATTCTGTTCAAAATAGGAACGACAGAGGCCAAAGAGCAGTTATAACACGGTGCCTTGACGAACATAGGAACATTGTAGGGAAAGGTATGGGAGGGGAAATGATAGGATGGAAAGAGACTGCCTTTTGATGTGATTAGTATATTAAAAAGGTGGTTAAAAAATAAAGGAGCCAAGTAGTAAAGGCCAATATATTTAATAATGTTCAGGTTTAACCTAATTCTAATTTTCTAATTCGCTCATAATAATACACATTAGCCAGAGGATTAATATTGGCCATAAACACCTACACAGTTTCCTCCTCTCTCTCTCTCTCTCTCTCCCTGCTCCCCCCACTTCCCCACTCACACACACAGTACGTGTAGTATGTTAAAGTGGAGACTGGATGGTCAGTGAGTTTGTGGAGAGTACAATGCTTGTTATTCTTCTTCTCTCTAAGAGGCAAGAAACAAAGGAATTCCACAGCTTAGATCATGTGAGGAAACTCTTTCTAGCTCCCAGTAAATGTGTCGTCCAGTTCTCAAAATGCACAGGCTAAAGTAAACTTAGACTCTTATCCAAAGTCTTTGCTGAGAAAACAAAGGAATTAGGTTTTCCCTGAAGATTTTCCTAAACCAGTCAGATTTGCTTCTTTTGATCCAGGCGTATTAAAAGACAGTAAGAGAAATTTAGTCTTGGGAATTACTATTTTAAACAAAGGCCCGAAACAGTGGTGTCTATTTTTAAACCCTCCTCATTCCTCTCCAGTAACCAAGCGCAAGGTAATTTGAATTCTGTTTCCAGTTAAGACGGTCAACTTGATTCTACTGTACAATTCAGTGGTCTCTCCTTTATACTTGATTTCTATGATATTAAGTATATACAACATTTCCTTTCCTTTTAACCCGGTTTCCACTTACACTTTTCTGTGTATCTGAGATCTGTACTGTGACCTGCCTGAACTCATGGAAAATTGACGACACTGAAAGAGAATTGTAGTTAAGCTTCCCAATGGCACTTTTTAAAAACAGCAGTGGAAAAAAATAACAGGGCACTCATCAGATGTGATTTTTGGCAGACACTTCACTCGGGCTGCTCAGGGTATCCCCAGAAATTACAAACCCTCAAAGTTGTTCAGGGCACAGTAAATAAAGCAAGATAACTTATTTTAATGTTCAACTTATTGATGCAGTTCCCTTCTCTGCAAGTTTTTAGTAACATGGATTTTGATCTAAGTAAAAGGTCAGCTTTGAAGTTAAGTGTAAAGATATTTACAGGAAACGAAGCAGAAAGTGAGGTTTCATGCATTTTCAAATGTCTCTATTATTTAGGAGAAAATGAACTGTGGCATCAGTCAAAAGAACAACAGATGCCTACCCTCCTATATTAAAGTTAAATGAATACCTACCATACCAGTAGTATGCTACTAACTGAAATTGGAAATTCACTAAGGTATGTTTTCCCCAACTTTGCCTGTGAAAACAGGAAATAAACAACTGTGAATTAAGGTTCTGAGTAAATATGTAGCAGTTGTAGTTTGGGGGGAGATGGGGAAGACTGCCAAGATGAAATCATCATGGTAGATTTTTTTTTTCTAGTGTGGGATGCTAACTAGACATTTGTGACAACTACATAATCAACAACATCTTTAAATATTTAATTTCTTGTCAGTTGTTATCTAAATTGATTTCAACTCATGTTTATGTAAGTGTGTATGTATTATGTACATACGTATAACTAGATCTGTCAGAGGGAAGTGGCAAATTGAAGCAATTATGTGGCTCATTCTGCAGAGTAAAAAGAGGAAGAGAAGAAACCTGATGGCGAGGAAAAGGACAATTTAGAAAATTGTAACTTACCATATAGATTTATATTTAGGAATAGCTTGGACTTCCTCAAATTATATGTCTTCCTACAAATCTTGGACTTCTTCCTACTCTAGGTCATCAGATTGATTCCTGGATGTGTTTAGATGGTCACATATAAGTGAGTTCACTGACACCTTAGTGCAGGACTCCTTGGTTCCATGCTGGTCCTCAATTGGGTTAGTTACCAAAGTTTAGTTCAACAGTAATTTAGTTCATTGAAGTACTCACTGTGTTCCAGGCCCTTAGCTAGGTGCAGGGGCCTCAGTTCATTTCATTATAATCTATAAGGTGTTTTGTTGTTGTTAAAATGATCCCCTGGTCTGATGCCCAAACTAATAACAGAAAAGTAAAATGCAATACAAGACCTCTGGCTTACACATTCCATTACCTGACACCAGGGTCTCCTGAGATCAGGTGAGCGTGATGGGGTTGATTTGGCCAAGAGACCGGAGGTGTGTGATTCTCCGAGGTCCTGTGGCAGAGGAAGGCCAGGGGAACGCTGCCCCCATGTCGGTTGAACATTCAAGCGTTTGGATCAGGAAGACTTGCGTTACAAGGCATGCATCCTTCATCCCTTCTTCCCCAAACCCAACCCTGGACACTATAGAAAGAGAGTCATTTTGTTCAAAGGATGGGCGCTCTCATTCAGAGATGCATGTCAGTATCAGGAATTAAGAGCACCTCCCTGATTAATGAACCAGAAGAATCCCTCCTCCAGAGGTGGGAAAGAACATGCCATTCTCATTCAGGAAATAAAGCTGCATAAATGATAAGAAAAGTCAATCTTTACCACAGTTTAAAAAAATCGAAAACACCTGGGTTAGGACCTCACTTCTGCCACCTAGTAGCTGAGTGAACTTGAGAAAGTTATTTAACATGTCTCAGTATCAGTTTCCTCCTCTGTAAAGGTGCAGTAATAATAAGATCTAACTCATAGGCCTGGCATGTGCATGAAATGAGAAAACGTATAGAAAAGTTTGGCTGCAATATCTGGCATTGGGTAAAGGTTCAGTAAATGCCCCCTGTTACTACCATCCCTCCTTCTGCTATAGCTGGGCTGCCTGAGGGGCTTCAGGCACTATGGATCTAATGCCTTGTGCATGCCTGGAGCTCAACTTTTAGAAGGAATCCTTGCTGTTTCTTCTAATACATGATATCGTGGCAAATGAGGAAATAGCAGTCAGTGGTATTTGTGTCTTTCCATGGTAACCATTTCTATTTACCCCTCTTAGCTGGAGGAAATGAAGGCAATAGCGGCTGAATTAGTTGGAACATGCCATTCATTTTTTACCACAATGTGGTAAGTAAGAATAGGGAATATGATTATAAAATTTCTATGTATCAAATAGTTGGAAATGTCAGATAGAATCTGGGGGAAAGGATAGATTAATTTACATACATCAAAACTTTGTTGACTCATTTCTTAAATTTCAGTATACTATTTGGACAAGAGTGTGGCCGATTTTAAATATATAAGAAGCATGATCTTCTTAGTAAATAAGTAATTCTGGAATCTTGAAGTCCTTGGAACCTTTAACCTGGTAGGGGACAAAGATAATAAACAAGTAAATAAATAAACAAATAAACCAAGTATTTATAGTTTGTAATAAGAGCTATAAAGGAAATAAATAGGGTTCTGTGTCCTACCGACTTACTAGCTGTATGATCTTGAGTAATTCACAGATCCATAGAGTAATAGAATTTGAAGGC
The DNA here is from genome assembly GCF_011762595.2 of Tursiops truncatus. NCBI lineage: Eukaryota > Metazoa > Chordata > Mammalia > Artiodactyla > Delphinidae > Tursiops > Tursiops truncatus. The sequence goes on from NC_047041.1 coordinate 37,222,042, forward strand.
ATCTTAGAGATCGTTACAAAGGCTTTATGAACTATAAAGCACTAAACATATACAAAGAATGATTGTCAGCAATATCTAATTATAAGCCATTCCTACCTAGTAATAAAAGCAGCCATTAAAGACTTTTTTTAAATTTTATATTGGAGTATAGATGATTTACAATGTTGTGTTAGTTTCAGGTGTATAGCAAAGTGAATCAGTTACACATATGTCCACTCTTTTTTTTTTTAACATCTTTATTAGAGTATAACTGCCTTACAGTGGTGTGTCAGTTTCTGCTTTATAACAAAGTGAATCAGCCATACATACACATACGTCCCCATATCTCTTCTCTCTTGCATCTCCCTCCCTCCCATCCTCCCTATCCCACCCCTCTAGGTGGTCACAAAACACCGAGCTGATCTCCCTGTGCTATGCGGCTGCATCCCACTAGCTATCTATTTTACATTTGGTAGCGTATATATGTCCATGCCACTCTCTCACTTTGTCCCAGCTTACCCTTCCCCCTCCCCGTATCCACAAGTCCATTCTCTAGTAGGTCTGCATCTTTATTCCCATCTTGCCCCTAGGTTCTTCTGACCATTTTTTTTTCTTTTTTAGATTCCATATATATGTGTTTGTTAGCATACGGTATTTGTTTTTCTCTTTCTGACTTACTTTACTCTGTATGACCGTCTCTAGGTCCATCCACCTCACTACAAATAACTTGTCCACTCTTTTTTAGATTCTTTTCCCATATAGGTCATTACAGAGCACCAAGTAGAGTTCCCTGTGCTATACAGTAGGTCGTTATTAGTTTTCTGTTTTATATATAGTAGTGTGTATATGTCAATATCAATATCCCGATTTATCCCTGCCCCTTTTCCCCCTGGTAACCATAAGATTGTTTTCTACATCTCTAACTCTATTTCTGTTTTGTAAATAAGTTCATTTGTACCATTTTTTAGATTCCACATATAACTGATATCATATGATATTTGTCCTTCTCTGTCTGACTTACTTTACTCAGTATGACAATCTCTAGGACCATCCATGTTGCTGCAAATGGCATTATTACATTCTTTTTATGGCTGAATAATATTCCATTGTGTATATGTACCACATCTTCTTTATCCATTCCTCTGTTGATGGACATTTAGGTTGCTTCCATGTCCTGGCTATTGTAAATAGTGGTGCAATGAACATTGGGTGCATGTATCTTTTCAAATAATTGTTTTCTCTGGGTATATGCCCAGGAGTCGGATTGCTGGGTCATATGGTAGGTCTATTCTTAGTTTTTTAAGGAAACTCCATACTGTTCTTCATAGTGGCTGTACCAATTTACATTCCCACCAACAGTGTAGAAGGGTGCCCTTTTCTCCACACCCTCTCCAGCATTTATTGTTTGTAGACTTTATGATGATGACTCTTCTGACTGGTGCGAGGTGATACCTCACTGCAGTTTTCATTTGCAGAGACTTTTTTTTTTTTTTTTTTTTTTGTAGTACGCAGGCCTCTCACTGTTGTGGCCTCTCCCATTGTGGAGCACAGGCTCCGGACACGCAGGCCCAGCGGCCATGGCAGCGGCATGTGGGATCTTCCCAGACCGGGGCACAAACCCGTGTCCCCTGCATTGTCAGGCGGACTCTCAACCACTGCGCCACCAGGGAAGCCCAGCAGAGACTTTTATTAAGAGCTCTTATTCCTCACTGGAAGTACAATATGTTTCTTAAAAACATAAAACCCATTTCATTCAATATTCCATATTTCAGTATTTTCACTATTTTAACCTAGTTCCCTGCCAAGTGAGCTGACTTAGAGAAGGCTGAATATTCACCTCATCTTTTGGAGGGAAGAGAATCAAGGTGCGTAATGATGATATGGACTGCCACTCATATGCCTGGAGACACGACACGGCCCAGAAATAACAGATCTAGGTGCCTGTGAAACTTTAAAATCAATAATAATAAAGACACATAAAAAATAAAAACAAATGTATTTAGCTACTTTTTCCCAGATGGTGTTCAACAAAAATGGAAATCAGAATATAGACTTCTAGAAAACAGGCAACAGCATATATATTTCATATTAATAGAACCATCCTTTGTAATGGTTCCCTCGTAATGTTTCATATGCTCAATATTGAACTTAAAAGTATTCCCATTCAATAGGAAATATTCCATTAAACATCAAATAAATTCATATCCACACTCGTTTTCATGAAAAATTCTGAGTGTAATCTCCTATTCAAAGAGCTTAATTAATGTCTGTGAAGTGCCTTAAGTACCTTAGATAAAAATTATCAAGAAATATCTTTATCTAGGAGTACCCACTTGAGATGGTTTTGTCTTACATATCTTGTGTTTCACATACCTCCTAGCAGAGTATCATGCATATAGAAGGCACTCACTGTATATTATTAAATGATATGTAACACTTAAGTAGTTTTACTCTAATATTTTTTCTACAAACATTACCGAGTAGCCATATCTTGGGTGTGATCATTATGTTCCAGGATTTAATGTAAATTTTACCAGGCTTCCAGAAATACCTAGCACCAAACACAGACGAGACTGATGTATAAACCCAAATACCAGTTTGGTCCCTTACAGTGAGAACTATAATACACAGCAGACCAGAACACCCCAATGCACAGAGGAATTCATCATTTCCCACATGCAAGGGAGACAAATTACAAGGTCAGTTACTTGTCAGATATGAAATCAGAGCCATGGTATTTGGTAGGAACATTGCCGTGCTGTTATCAGAAAGCTAAGAGCATACTATATGTATCCCTCCTACGGGTTTATGTTTGCAGAATGGCTGATATTTCTGTCTATGTGAGACATGCTAATAGATTACTATTCTTTGAGATTCCTCCCTTTTTGTTGTTGTCATGCTGACCATCATTCACATATTGTTTCTTCAGGGCGGGAGAAATCAAATGATCATGCTACAGCTTTATAGGTGCAAAAATAACTATACTCTCCTGCTAACATTTGATCTCTGAGACTGAAGTATGGTTGATTCTAAAGTAGACTCACTAGGTCATAGACTCTGGCAAACTATTGTCTGTCTTATTCACCTCTGAATCCTTAGCACGTTGCAGAAGGCCTTTCACACAATTGGTTCTCAATAAATACTTGTAGAAGAAATGAATGAATGGATAAGTTACTATTACAAATGCCTGACCTCATTCTGTATACTCATTTTTTCCTAATTTCCTGCTCAGAGGATAACTTTTTGGAGATCCTTTTCTATAAGTGATATGGGCAAGAGCAAGATATGTATATGTGCACACTATTAACTGTATTCTATTCCTTTGCCAAATACATGATCCTGGCCTACCAGAAACTTTAAACTTAAAGTTTACAATTCATTGTTTTTTAGTATATTTAAAAAATTGTGCAACCATCACCATTATCTAATTCCAAAACATGCTTATTATCCCATCAAGAAACCCCATACCCATTAAAAGCCACTCAGCATTGCCCCCCTTTCTCAGGATTCTTGGACCACTAATCTACTTTCTGTCTCTTTGAATTAGCCTCTTCTGGGCATTTCATATAAATGGAATTCTAAATATGTAATCTGTCTTGAAGAATGTTCCATGTACACTTGAGAAGAATATGTATGCTACTCTTGTTGCATGGAGTGTTCTATACTATCAGGTAGGTTTCATTGGTTTATAAAGTTGTTCAAGTCTTCTCTTGTTGACGGTCTATCTAGCTATTCTATTCATTATTGAAAGTAGGGTATTGAAGTCTCAAACTATTATTGTTGAGTTGTCTATTTATCCCTTCTGACAGATTTTTATTTATGTATTTTGAGGCTGTTTTTAGGTGTATATATGTCTATAATTGTTTTGTCTTCTAGAGAGGTTAAGCTTTTTATCGTTCTTTGCCTTTATTGATACTGCTCCCTTTTCCAGGAATGTCAGGAATATCTCTTCATCCCTACTCTGCTGAAATTTTACCCATTCTTCAAGACGCATCTTTAATGCTGTCTTTTCTGAAGTAGTTCTCAGTCTTTCTGCTTGTTCTGCTCACTCCTACTTTTGTATATCCATATCTCTATTATAGAATTTGTGTTTTTGTCTGTCTACTCCTAATTAAAGAGACTGTTTCATTTTTGTATCCGTTCCATACAAAATGGTAGGCATGGTAGGTATTTAATAAATATTTCTAACGTCAGAAAAAGATTAGCCCCATTTTGAGAGATCCTAGATGATTGGTATAAGACAATGGGTAGAAGTTACCAAGGAAGAAGTGTAATTTAGAGTTAAAGAAACCTAAGATTTTTTTTCCCTTGTAAAGAAATCTCAAGCCTTGAATGTAGGAATGGCAGATGATCTAACTATAGCAAATTATTCTTAAATGCAACTAAAATTCAAGTTATAGATCTTCGTCTTTCATGTCCCTGGTTTGGATCCTTTCTTCAAGATTTAAAACAGCAAGCCATGGTACATATCATGGCTTGGCAAACTTAGAGCATTTTGGAATCTTCTTACTTTTCCCTAACTTCTTGCCAACTGGAAGATTGTGATGAGGCATGAGGTAGAGAAAGCTGTTGAGTGAGGAAGGGGGGAAAATGTCACATATCCCTCTTGGGTTTCTGAACCATGTTATGATTTCACTAGAAAAATGACATTCTTTTGGAAGTCATCTTGAAGAAAGTTCTGTGGCTCAGTGATGTAGGTGGCTCCTCTGGTTTAGCCTTCTGCACAAGAAGCCCTGCATGGGAGAATTGGCAGCCGACCTCCTATTCGGAGTCCAAGTGCCAAACACATGAACACGCATGCGAGGGTGCACACACAGACGCGCACACACACATGCACACACACACAGAGTAAATGCTGGGAAAATAATCTTTAAACGAGGTGATGAAATTGCAATGTTCCACATGCTTATATCTTCTATAGCCGTAGGACATTTTATCTGCTCATGATTTTCCTCAGTTATGCTCTTGGCATCATTATAAACTGTCTGGGACAATGAGCTTGAGATCATCGTTTTGTATATCTCAGCTGCAAGAAGGTAACTTTTCCATCGCACCTAGTAGTTCTTAGCTTTGGCTAAACAATTAGGACCATCTGGGGAGCTTTAAAAACTGCTGGTAGCTGGGTTTCACCCCCAGAGACCTTGGTTTAGTTTGTCTGGATGCAACACAAGTGTTAGGATTTTCAAAAGTTCCCCTCGAGGATTCTTATATACAACCAAGGACATGAACTAATCATCTAGAATGGTGATTCTCAAAGTGTGTACCAGCAACAGCAGCATCACCTGGAAACTCTTTAGAAAAACAAGTTTGAGACCCCAGCCCAGACATACTAAATCAGAAATTCTGGGGCTGGGGTCCAGCAGGAGTCTATGTTTTAAGAAGCCCTACAGGTAATTTTGATGTACTCTAAAGTCTGAGAACCACTAGTCTAAAATGAAGAGACCTCTTTTCACTAATTTTTAAATGTTCTTTTAAAAAAGGTTAGTAGAATTTAATCAATTCAGTGTGTTGGGGGGGGGGGCCATGTTATAGGCTGTATAGAGTAATATAAATCTGATTTTAATTTAGTGATTACCCCATATACCTTTTTTCCAAGTTTGATGCTTGATAAATCTTGAATTAAATACTGTCTAGCGTGTTTGTACCATGTAGATGCTTACTCTGGATGATGTATAGCACATCAGCCCACCAAAAAAAATAAGCCCAACAATGGATTGTTCTAAAATAGACTATAAATGTGAAGTGTCAGCCTGTGGCATACTAGAAGGAGTCTCCATGCTTTAAATAAATCACAGTTTTGGACTTCACACCTACTCTGTATGTCTTCTGTCAATGTCACATCAGTGACATTCTGGTTTGCCTTGAGCTGAATGATTAATTTTTGATTTGTGCTTCTTTCATTGTTAAAGAGTCAAGATCAGTTCAATGCTGTTTTGCTCTGGGATGAAGACATTTCATTAACTCCACATCTGAGTTATTTACTTGTTTATTATTTGTCTTCTGGTTAGATGCTCTATGGTAATTGGAAATTGAAAACACAGTCCTACAAAAGGTATGGGAGAAGCCTGGGAGCCCCAGGCCCTATGGGCCTGATGAAATGAGAAGCTGGATAACATCTTAGTGTCAGCCAACTCTAACACCTATGTGAGTGGGACAGATCATCTTTGTGTCATGTGAGAAGGTGGTGTGGCAGCACTTTAGAGTTGATGTTTATGATGATTCTAATAAACAAGTGACGAAACAAACTAGGACTGTGCTACTTAAGAGAGGGTCTGTGGACCTGCAGCGCCCTTATCACCCGGGAGCTCTTTAGAAACACAGAATCTCAAGCCCTGACCCACACCTGATGAATCAGAATCTGCAGGTTCACAAGATGTCCAGGTGATTTGTATGCACATTAAAGTTTGAGAAGCACTGAGCTTCTTTCACCGAACCATGTCTGTTTTCTTCTCCTTGGTCTACTGGAGCGGAACATGCTACTTATAAAGCAAGCAGCCTGTATTCCTTTCCATTCTGACGTTTCCAATGGAAACAATAGGCTCAGTAGGATGGGAAATCAGCAGGAATAGCTGACCAAGAAAGGAAGTTTAGATTGAACAAAGGTTTGGTTCATTTTTATAGCCCCTAGAGTAAGAACAATACTGTACAGAAGCTGTTAATGATGGGCTGGATTGGAAAGCAGTAATCTGTGCCAAAACTCAAATGTGTTTTTACTCTAAACTTCCCTCCAGATGTCCAGTTATACTGTAGAATTTCCAGCTGGTAGGAACCCCATAGAAATGGCTGGTCACTAAAATATACTTAAATATAAAATAGATCCATATTAACTTTATTTTCAATTTTTTCTGCTCTTTTAATAATTTCATTAACTTCCATTAGGCAGCAAATGATTTGGTGCTGATTGAAAATGTCTAGTTGACCTTGATGGAGAGATTTTTAGCGGAGATTGTGCTCTGTTTAACAGCTCACACAGGTAACTATGGCAACTCTCCATTTCAGTTATGAACATGTCATACAAACCCTAAGTGAAAACAGCTTCAACCTACCAGTCCTCTTTAATAAGTAACCCAATAATAGTGGACCATTCAATCCAGGGAAATAATTGAAATGGCACCAAGGAGGGAGAGCTATAGTCTTAACACGCTGGCCAGCCTGTTAGCATGATTCCCTGTGTACCATTCAACAAATCACCCATCCACTTTAAACAAATGAAGAGAAACCCATATAACTGTTGTGGTAGTTTTGCCCACCCATATTCTGTTCCTTTCAGGCTGAACTTTACAAAAGGTTTCAAGAAACAGTGGCTGTGATTTCCCCAGTTTGTGGATGGAAACACTGAGTCAGCAAGAGATTTGGGCACCATGTGCTCTATGGCATTCTGCAGGAACCATGCCTGAAATTACTGCACTGACCTTACTGCTACAGCCTTTTCCTTTTAAACACCGTTTGCTTCCCCGCGCCTGTACCCACATGCACTGTCATCAAGCTTAGTTGCCTGTTCAGAGACACTCAGTGACTCCCCATTGTCTATAGCGTGACGTCCACATGGCATTCATGGCATGGTCTTCCCTCTGCCTACCTCAGCCCACGGTATAGGGACCACACACCCCAGCATCCAGAGTCATTGATCCTCAAATATGACCGCACTTTTATTCCTCTGTAACTTTGCTTGTGCCCATCCTTTACCCTGTGCTGCTCTTCATCTCTTGGTCTTCCATATTGGAATCCTTCAGGCTCAGCTCAAATAAGCTCTCTCCTGGCAAGTCCTTCCTGATCACCCTAATCAGAATCATGGGCTTCCCCTATACTCCAGGAACATTTGGTTTATGCCTCTATTGTAGTGTGGACTCTGAGCTGACTCATGTTGTAGCGAGATGGCACACCCCATAAGGGTAGGGGCCATGTCTGTGTTGTGTCATTTACAGATACATCCTCAGGGCCTAACACAGTGCCCAGCACAGAAGAATTTGTTCCACCAATATTTATGGAATAACTGAAAATGTAAATTAGGTTTCTATTGTAGCCCAGCCAATCTGACGTGATTGTCTTTCTCTCCACTTTCCAAGAGCATCCCCATCTCCAAGGTTCAACTCAAGTACAATATACTTTCAGGCAGGGAATTCCCCAGCAGTACAGTGGTTAGGACTCCGAGCTCTCACTGCTGAGGGCCCAGGTTCAATCTCTGGTCAGGGAATTAAAATCCCACAAGTGGTGCAGGTCGGCCAAAAAAAAAAAAAAAAAAAAAAAAAAAAAACTTTCAGACAGCTTCTTTAGTTTACAAAGTCTAAGATGACATCTCTCCCTGAACCCTGATCCAGTATTTGCTTTCTCTATTACTCCTTTATTTGCTATCATTTTTTTCTCATAAAATTTTTACCTTTCTGTTTCCATACAGCGTACCTTTTCAACTAGACTCTAAGTGTCTGGCAACTAGGGATGATGTCCTGTATCCCTCAGAGCTCCCAGCATAACACCTTGCACATCATGGACGCTTACTCTATAGTTATCGTTCATGAGTCAGGATATCGGCAAAAGTACTACTATCAGAAGGAAGCCTTTTCCCAGGCATCCCCGAAGTCTGGGTTCCCGCTCTGCGTGTGAATTAGAAGTCTCGTAAGCTGGAGACCACTGTGGGCCTCTTTCCCACTCTAACCCTGCCCACCGGTGCAGTTACAACCAGAACCTATACCCTTTGCTTACCAACAGATAAGCATCCTCTAAAGAATGCTTTGATCCCTTCTTTTCTCCTTTATCCTCATGGCCTGACTCACATTACTGCCTGGCCTAACACAGTACCAAAAAGGCCATCGTGGAGTATGACAAGGAAAGGGAAGAGGGAATGATTAAGGGCCTCATTTGATGTTGGTCTCACTGAAGAACCTTTACTCATTGCCTTTCACCTCACCATTAGTAACATGTCAAGGGCTGCTAGGGGTCATAAATAAAACAAACTGTTCATGACACAGAGAACAGGCAAATAGTACTGATTCATTTAGGGTTTCATAATGTGTGTGCCAACCCAGCACACACACTGTGGAGCTTGCCTCCCCATCTGTAGCCCAGACCCGGAGAGACGGGGTCCACAGATGTGAGCATGTGCTTGTGTAACATGGGCATTGTTCCAGCCGGAGTCAGAACCAGCAGCCACCTGTCATGTTCCAGGTGTCCCCCCATGGCTCTCCTGCCCCTTCTGGTGACAACTCCCGGAGGCTGAGACTTGGAGATGGGAAGTGTTTCCACATCATTTCTGTGCAGCATGGCTCAGAGACCTCACGGCTCAGCCTGTAGAAGGTAAAGTGCTTCTGCTTCAAGAACCATAAACAGTCTCTGTTCAGAGTCTGTCTCTTCTCCTCTCTGCTCATTTGCTTCCCTGCCTCCACATCCAGGACTCTGCATAAATCATGAACTTTTCAGGTCATTCAAGGGCAGCTCATTAACCCTCCCCCCCCTTAGGAAGAGACAGCAATGTCATCTCTTCCTAAGTGGTGGCTTAATGGCCACAAGCAGAAAATGCTTTAGCAAGAGGCAATAATAAAACAATAAAAGGTGGCTTATGAGGTATGTAATAAATGGTCCAAATTAGGGGATAAGTCCATGTGGCCATCATCTATTCTCACCAGTGGATGACCTGGGGGAAAGAAAGAAGCAAAAGAAGCCCTGGATTGGGAATTATTTTGAGAAAGCTACATTTGAGCTTAATACATAAGCAGCTTCTTTCAGCAAACCATAATGTTTAGCATTTGGTTTCTGGATCCACATTTACTCTTCTTAGGATTTCTGTGATCTATGACCCTTCTCTTCTCTCCATCTCATGTCCTTTTACTGGGTGCATGCACATATGCGTGTTCTCTCTCTCTCTCTCTCTCTCTCTCTCTCTCACACACACACACACACACACACACGTTGACTTTAAGTAAACAAAAGCATGGTGATGAAAAGAAGACTGGTATCTATAGAATTTTATCCTTTTAAATATGCTTTCCCAGGGATTATCTCAGTAAATATTTAAAACAACCATTCTCGTTAGGTAAGGCAGGTGCCATGATGAACATTTTACTGATGAGAAGCCCGGGATTGATTTGCTAAAAGATAATAAGAGAGCCAGAATCAAGACTGTCTTTCCAGTCTCCGTCCCAGGTGGTTCTCCTGCCTACCCCACTGGAGTCAAACCGTAGAGCACACAGCATTGTAATGATCATCTTACCCACCCCTCTTGCCAGCTGGGCTGGCAGCACTCAGGACAGGGATAGGTCTTATTCACGCCTGTCTCCCAGTTTCTAGCACAGTGCCTGACACAGTGGAATATTGTGTGTGGAACCAGGGAAGGGGATGCATGCCCTCTGGAATTCTTGCAGAAGCAGCCCCTCGAGAGAATAGGAAGGGAATCCATGGCCGGCAGAACTGGAACATTTCTAAATCATGTTGCCTCCCGGGGTTACCCCTTATCCCTACCCGTGAAGCCTGTGTCACTCTCCCTCCCTTCCCCATCTTTAGATACTTACTGTTCCTCAGCTTACATAGTCCTCTGGTTCATAAAGGCTACAGTGGCTGCTGCTTCCCTTATTTGCCAGCCCAGCACCTGGTGATTCCAGAGTAAACCCTGGGTGACTGTGACAGGCTGTATCTTAGAGCTGGCTCTAAGAATGTTACATATCTAAATGGCAGTCTTCCCTCAACAGGACAGAAGTCCCCTAGCATATTTGGGGACACTGCACGCAACCACAAAACCAGATGCATGTGGATTATTACGCATGTCCGGGGCAAACGGTAAATTGCCAGTCTCTTGATTAAACAAGCATTATTGAGTCTTATTAGGTGCCAGACACTGCGTGAAGTGCCGGGGACGCAGTGAACAACCAGACAAGCTTCCTAACCCGGAGGAGCTCAGCCAATTGTAGAGATGGGCAGATGTGTGATTACCAGGAAAAAAGACTTTAAATGTCTCTCAGGCACACCTCGCCCAGGTGAATTCTAATGACATCTTTTGGAAATCTGGTTCCTGCCTTCAGGGGGCTGCCTGGGAGCTGGCTACAATGACGTCAAGGGCACGGAGGGGTGGGAAACAAGAGAGGGAATGCTTAGAACAGTAAGGGTGGTAATTGATCATGAGAGAGACAGAGATGGCCACCTCACCACCTTGGACCTCAGCTCCTCCTTGATTGTCCTGTGCACAAATGTATCCAAGAGGGGAAGCCTAGACCTCCAGCACTGAAGGGTTTCGAATGGATAGATTCAGCCAGCCCATGGCTCCTCTCGTGTCCCTGAAATGGTCCCTGACAATCAATCATTCAGATGCTCCTCAAGCCCGTCAGGCAAGTGACTATGAGACCTGTCGTTTCAGCGCCAGCACCGTAAGGGGCATTCACTAGGCATAACGCAGGTTTGCAGCTTACATTTCCTCTGCCCTGGCCAGGACTGTGGCTCACATTTCACTTACTTGGGGCTTTCGGAGTACGAGACCAGGCACGTAAAGAATGGGATAATTGATCTTTTCCCTCCTGGCTGGAATCTGTGGTTGCATTCCCTCTAAACCGCACAGAATTCCGATTTGCCGCCTTGGATTGTACAGGGTCCTCTGTGAGAAATAAAAGCCTACAGGTGTGATGGTTTACTGCAGCCGTGGAGATAGAATTTCTTATGACTAAATGGCTTATAGTTTCTCAAACCGCACCCGCCCCACACACACACCAGCCTGAGAGATTTGCCTTCATCCAACCTCCGTTTCTTAGGCAATTTTCTCCTTTGTCTGGTTTTCTTTCCCTCCCTTCATGGCTACTCCCACAGACCCATTTACAATAGGGCACTTAAGGAGACTTGAGAATTTTCTGCAACTCGGGAAAAGGCAGAAGAGTTTTTAACGGCACCCATGGGGGAAGAAAAAAAGGTTTTCTTCCCCATTAGTGGGGAATCACACCTTAGAAATTCAGAGAGATTATCTGCAAGTCAGGAGGCCAAGCATTGCTGTATCTACACATCTGGAGAAATGTCTGGGGGCTCTGTGCTGTCGCCCCAGGGCAACACTACCAGGCCAGTTATCAGGGCAATTAAACCCCTGCAGACAGGACCATGGAATGGGCACGAAACTAAGAGTGGCTTGGTTTCCCAGCTCTTCCTTTGAAGTCTGCTTTCCTCCTCTTCTTTACGTGTTGCCAAAAAGAATGCCTTCCTGTGGTGACGCAAAGGCCTCCAGGACACTCACCCATTAATCACAATGACTATATGTTAATCCTGAATGAGTTCGTTATGATTAACAAAGAATGGTTTGAAAAGCTGAAATTTAGATTTGAAGTAATGAAAAAAAATACGATGCTTCTTTGGAACATGTTTATTGAGGGTTTACGCACACTGCGCCCAAGTCCACGTCTGTTAATTCTCTTTGACATCAGCTAATAATACACACCAGACAAATACAAGTCTTTCCTTCCTGGTGGCAAGGAATCACATCCACATGTGTTAACGGCCTCTGTAGCAGGAAGTTCAATTCATAATTGAACAAGTACTGATCGTCTCCTACATATCAGTGGAAACACACTGTCATGAAGATTCCTGATACCCCCGCAAGTTGCCTATTTCTAAGATCTGAGACCACTGAGACTCCTTCCACTGTCAACTGAGGTAATTCTCTCATGATCTGGGAGCCTCTTGGCAAGCCAGGCTGTCCCAGGGCAAAAGAGAGAATGTGGATTCTCGCTGGCATAGAGGATCGAGGACTCTGTGGGGTCCAGCTTGAAATCAACAGCTTCAGGAACCCTTCCTGCTCTCTCTCCTTCCAGAAATGAGCTGGAGACATGGCTTAGCATCCAAATTATCCTTCACTCGCTCCTGACCCTGGCGTTCTTCAGATGAGTATCTATTCATCAGTGATGAATCTAGCTACCTGCCTGGGGAGATTTCTCTTTGCATCATTTTCCCATCTTGTATATTCAGAATCACAGCACTGGTCCAGAAGTAACTAAGGAAAGCAAGACACTATCCCTTGAGCAACTTGGAAGAAAGAACTAAAGTAAACACGGGGATCTTTGTAATTTGTTTAACTTTATTCTTCAGTTTCTCCTTAATCTCTGAGGATCCTCATCCTCCAGATCAGTGGTTTCCATACTTCACTGATCACCATAATCACCCAGGGACGCTTTAAAGATCCGGATGCTTGGGCTTCCCTGGTGGCGCACTGGTTGAGAGTCCGCCTGCCGATGCAGGGGACACGGGTTCGCGCCCCGGTCCGGGCAGATCCCACATGTCGCGGAGCGGCTGGGCCTGTGAGCCATGGCCGCTGAGCCTGCGCATCCGGAGCCTGTGCTCCGCAACGGGAGAGGCCACAACAGTGAGAGGCCCGCGTACCGCAAAAAAAAAAAAAAAAAAAAGATCCGGATTCTTGGGCCCAGTTGGCTGAGATCCTAATTGAAAAGGTCAGAGAGAGGAGGGGAATGAGGACGAAGACAGGAGGAGTCGGAAGAAGCTGAAAATGGCTCACCCGGGCCCCTTGCTCCACAGCCCTACAAAAACCTGATTTATTTTTTTATTATTCCTTCCCAAGAGTTAATGATATAATTATCCAAAAGCAATTAGATGCAGGGTGGAAACAAAATGCTTAAGGTAATGGGAGACAGGCTTATTGATGAGAAGAATGGAAGAATAAAATGTCACCAGCATGTGAGCTCTTCAAACCTGGGCTTCAGGCCTCACACCTGGGCATTGGAGGGGGCCTCTACTGGGGCCCTTGGGGACAGCAACAAACTCATCACACAATTTCCCTCTCACTTCCCAGGAAGCAGATCACTCCTGATCCTTCAGGTCTGCAGTGGACACTGGTCATCATCTCAGCCTCTGTGGCTCTGCTCAGCTGTTGTCTAGCTCAAGGGTGTGACTTTTCCAACAAATATGTACTGAGCACTGAGTGTTCCCCCAGCACCATTGTAGGCATGAGGGACTCAGTGGTGAACAGTCTTAAGGCCTAGGTCCTCTCCTAGAGCTTACATTTTGGTGGGAGGAGAGATGCAAAAACTCCTACTTAAAGAAAATTATTACAAATTATAATAATGGTTTAAAGGAAACAAACAAGGTGTGTGTGGTGGGGGGGAAAGAAAAAAGTAATTAGAGGAAATAGGAGAACTCCAAGAAAGACAGAGCCAGGTGGTAGATAGAGCCTGGCCTGGGTTCTAGACGCAGCTCTGATAGCTGTGGGCTATGTGAGAACTTCATGCCTTTATTTTTTTTCTATTTTTTCTAATTTCTTCTACCATAAGAAATTACCACAAACTTGAGGACTTAAAATTTAAAACAGAAAATTTATTACATTGTAGCTTTGGAGGGCAGAAGTCCAAGTCCCAGGCAATTTGGCCCAGTAAGACCCACTCACTGGGCTAAAATCAGTGTTTTGGCAGGGCTGTGCTCCTGGAGGCTCTAGGAGAGAATCCTTTCCCTGGTCTTCCAGCTTCTGCAGGCTGCCTGCATGTCTTGGTTCATGGCTCCCTTCCACCTCCAAGCCAGCAGTGTAGTGTCCTCACATTAGCTCTGATTCTGCTGCTGCCCACTTCACTTATAAGGACTGTTGTGATGACATTGAGCCCACCTGGATGATCTAGGAGAAGGTACCCATCTCAAGACCCTTAATGAATCACACCTGCAAAGTCCCTTTTACCATGTATGATAAAATATTCAAAGGTCCTAGGAATTAGGGCATGGACATCTTTGGGGGGGAGGGGCTATTGTTCTATCTACCACAATGCCACACCTGCCTTTCTTCCTCTTTAAAACAAAAATACTATTACTTTCTCAGCCCACCTCATAGGGTTATTGTAAAAATCAAATACGGTAATGGACATAGAAGTGTTTTTACAAGTTGTAAGAGTCTGTATAGTTATAAAGAGTTGTGTAATTATTTTAATATGGAGAAATGGTGGGAGGATTCAGAGAAAAAGCAAAAACAGGGAAGGAAACAATGGGGGAAAAAGGTGCTAAAAGGAAAAATTAAAGGAGGAGAGTGTGTTTACCTTGGAGGAAACAAACCAAAAAGGTAACTTTTTGTTGTGCTTGGTGATGTAAAAATATTATGAGGAGGATGTTTATCATAAACACTCATTTCACGAAAGAGCAAGAGGTAGATTTTCCTGCATCACTCCTTGACTCATTTTGTTCCTTCCCAACCTTCATAAATCAGACCCAGAAGATTGCTCCAACTCCGTTATTGTGAATCTATCTTTCCATGTTGTTTCCTTTTAGTCTTTTGCATGTCTTTCTCAGTTTAACAAACATTTATTGAGAAATTACTATATGCTGTGCACGGTGCTAGGCTCTAGGGATTTCAAAGTGAAAAGGACACAGTCTTTGCCCTCAGGGAGCTTAGAGCTTATCACCGCCTTGAGTTCAAGTTCTCTGTGTGCATGCTTGCCTTTTCTACTAGAAGATGAAGTCCCTGAACAAAGTTTTGCTTCTACTGTGGCACAGGCCCAATGACTTACAATTGTAGGTTTAACAGTTGTTGGTTGAATTAAATAGAGAACATTTCCTTAGCCATGAAAATGATTTCTTGCCAGAGTGAGGGAGGTTGTGGAAGTCTTTGATCTGTCTATATTTAAGAAGAGAGTAGAAGTCTCTCTGCGGATGGTTTGGAGTCACTTGTTGAAAGGCAGGGCCCTGGACCGAATTATTTCTTAGGTCCTTTCCAGACTTATTATCATACCACCTATTGTTCCTTGGTTGCATAAGCTTATTCATTGTCCGTTAAATATGATTATTTTAAGGATTTACTCATTGGGGGTGTGGTGGGCTTTCAGCAGATTATAGAACATCTTTGTTCCAAGATGCTTCTAGTCTGTCTAAGCAGAGGATGATGTATTGTCTAGGCAGTGATGGGGTAGATGTTTCAGATAGCTTATTTGCCCATTACATTCTTGATGCGGTACTCCAGAACTCCTCCTCTGCATGAGAGCTTGCTGAGAGCGCTTCTGCAGCATGACAGGTACTGAGCCCACCAAGGAGTCCAAGGCCACGTCACTTTCTGAAAGTAATCCAACTGTGGAAGGGCAAGGCCAGTCCTGTTCCCATGCCTTGTCAACTTGCATGATTTCTTGTTTATCTCCTCCCCACATTTGCTCATCAGATTCTCTTCCCTTGCAATGTTTTCCTCTCACCTCTCCACTTATCTAAATTCCACCCATCTTAAATTGTATCTGCTTAGACCCATGAAAAGAGGTTGGACTTTAACCTTCTGGGCCAGTCTGATTCATTAAGATAGCTAAACTCATGATGGTCAATTCAGTTCACCATTTGTTATTACTACTTACTATGTACTTATTAACTACTTTGCCTTTGTTCTTTAAAAAATAACTTAGCTTTTGTTGTGTTATCATTATTTTCATGTGCTCTGTATTTTATTTCTTTGTATCTTCTTCTGGCTACCCATAGTCCCTTGCACTTAGTAGGTAGTATTCAATAGAGCCATTATTTAGTGATTCCCTTAATGAACTGAACATTGAAATACTCATTCTCTTTGCCACACACATGAATCAGCATGATATTCCACTTAGGGGAGCACATTCAAGCTCGAGGAGTCATTTGTTTGGGAAAAGCACTTGGGAAACCAGTTTCATTTTTCCACCTTCTTCCTCCCAACCCTGCAGAGATGGGGAGAACTCAGCTCCATATGTCCCAGTGGCTGAACACCAGAAAGCTTAGCAATTGAGCACAAAACCTGTCTCTAAATTACACGCACGAGCCAGGACCTCTTATTGCCATATTGTCAGACCAGAGTAGAACGTGAACACAGACAAGGTACATGGTGCTACAGGCTGACTCTGTTTGGGTCACACTGCATTCCAGGGGAGGCCAACTGATTCAGAATCCTCAGTGTAACGATATGATCCTTTGCAGTTCAGGTTAGAATATTTGAGCCGTGTCTTTGTCCTCTCTGGCCTGTCACCCCAGAGGGTGAAACATATAGTTCCTCAGGTCTGCTTTATGAACCCATCCAGTGGGAAGGTACATGTACAAACTTAAGTGAGTGGTGAAAGTCTGACTAAGAATGAAAAGCACGTAGAATCTCAAGCAGAAGTGCATTCTTCACTCTTACAGTGGTGTAAAGGGAGACCAGAAAGCACTGCCTTGCCTCCAACTGAGAAAGCATATGTTATTTACAGGAGCTTGGTGCCTCTTTGCTGCCTGCGTTGCTATATCAGAATCCCAGGGGGTATTTGGCTTCCTGGCCTCAGATTTGTCAGGGTAGCAGAGAAAGTTTACCAGCCTTCAGGTTACCTCTGAGCCCCAGAGTCTGACTCACATGGCTGTGGTGAAGTGGCTCTGTGGGTTTCCCAGGGTCTTATGGAAATGGTGCTTCAATAGACACTGAGACTCAGGATCTGAACCCCTGGTCCCTCCCGCCTCTAGATGGCCCAACTTGAGACCCTGGAACTTAGAGTGGCTGGAGATGCCCTCCTCTCATTGAGGCGGCCCCTCCCATCACAGGACCTCAGAGCAATCTTTCCTGACCATCCTGCTTAACATAGTACACTCTCTTCTCTTACTCTGCTTCCTATTTCTTCCGAGCGCTAGTATTTTGTTGAGGACTTTTGCATCTATGTTCATCAGTGATATTGGCCGGTAGTTTTCTTTTTTTATGGTATCTTTGTCTGGTTTTGGCATCAGGGTGATGGTGGCCTCATACAATGAGTTTGGGAGTGTTCCTTCCTATGCAGTTTTTTGGAATAGTTTCAGAAGGTAAGGTGTCAACTCTTCTCTAAATGTTTGGTAGCATTCGCCTGTGAAGCCATCTGGTCTTGGACTTTGGGAGTTTGTTGGGAGTTTTTTAATCACAGATTCAATTTCAGTACTTGTAACTGGTCTGTTCATATTTTCTATTTCTACCTGGTTCAGTCTTGGGAGATTGTACCTTTCTAAGAATTTGACCATTTCTTCTAGGTTGTCCATTTTATTGGCATATAGTTGCTTGTAGTAGTCTCTTATGAGCCTTTGTATTTCTGTGGTGTCTGTTGTAACTTTTCCTTTTTCATTTCTAATTTTACTGATTTGGGCCCTCTCCCTTTTTTTTCTTGATGAGTCTGGCTAAAGGTTTGTCAATTTTGTTTATGTTTTCAAAGAACAGGCTTTTAGTTTCATTGATCTTTTCTATTGTTTTCTTAGTCTCTATTTCATTTAATTCTGCTCTGATCTTTATGATTTCTTTCCTTCTACTAACTCTGGGTTTTGTTTCCTGACCTTTTATATTTACTCAGCCATTGTCAGTCTCTCCTACTAGACCCCAGTGAGTCCTCGAAGTCTTTGAAGACTATGGTCTGCTTGTTCATTAGATCTCACGCATGTGGGACAGAGGTCCTCAGTGTTGGTAGAATGAATATCCTGACCAGAACCTGTAGGAGGTAACAGGTGAGGCATATATTGGCCAATTTAATTAACTTAATTTAATTTCTGAGACAAGATTACTTGGAGGATGAGTGAAGTAAAAACAAGTTCACCTCCCGCCACCAAATATTTACTATGCCCTCTCTGCTTCATCCCCGCTTCTTTCTGTGTGAAACTCCCAGTGTGGCCTCAGCCAGCATGAGCCAACATGGGAACCCGCAGGTCCTCTCCTGGCTCTGGTTTTCCTGGTTCAGAACCACAGCAGAAGCATAACTCTGACAACCTGTGCTTCTAATGATGCTTCCCATTCACTGTCTCTGCTTTGCTGGAGACCCAGGTCGTGGTGTTTTTAATCCCAACCAGCTCACCTTTTCCTGCCTCTGCCCTCCCCACTAGTGTTGACTTCTTTGCCTGTTGGGATTGGAGTTATTGGCTCCATTTCACATTCCAGCTATACCTAATCCTAGCCATGGGAGCCCAGCCCAGATGGGGCCTGAGGCCCTTCTGCCGACAAGGACACCTAAGAAGGTGTCCTTCAAATCTGCCATTGAACCAGCTCTCAGGGGAGTCCAAGAAGGAGAGAGACTTCTCAGTATTCACAATTTCCTTTTATGGTGGGGGCCTCTCTGTTGGGTGAAACTTTAGATGCTACTTCTTTATTTCTGAAAATATTTCAGGCTTTCCCATCCACAGAGCCAGCAATCGAAATCAGTAGATGTGTAGGGAGGGTGTGAGTATATGAGATCACAGATGCAGAAGCCAGAACACTGAGAGTGGGACTTGCAAAACCAGGGCTACTTGGGGTTGATTTGCATTAGTTCATTTAAAACTGAGGTTCTGAGTGGGGAGGGAGGAGGGAGTAAGAAGGAACAGGAGTTGAGCAGATTAGGATAAAACGATGACTCTGAGAGACAGAAGGTAAAATTGGGTCCTTCTACGCGGATTCCTCACCAGGAATCATCATCGTAGTACATATCTCAGCCTAGACTATCTTTTGCCCCAGGGGCAAAGTCTGGGCAATCAAAGAATGGTCTGGATTTCCCTCAGAAGGTATGATTCCTTTATTATTTTTTCAAAACCCTGCAACTCTGGTGATGGCATGCCAATTTCCTGGAGCAGGACTTCACCTAATGTTTCATTTTTATTTTTGATTTTTCCAGGAGGGGTCTCTAACCACACCCTCTGTGAGTGACTCCAAATACTTTCTCCCATGAATAAATGAAGCATTATGTACTCAACTATACCAGTGCCTTCATATGCTTCCAGTGTTTTTCTAGGCTTCAGCAGAGCTTAAAAATGTATAGCCCTCAATCCCCCTTTTGGGAGC
Source organism: Tursiops truncatus (assembly GCF_011762595.2). Classification (NCBI taxonomy): domain Eukaryota; kingdom Metazoa; phylum Chordata; class Mammalia; order Artiodactyla; family Delphinidae; genus Tursiops; species Tursiops truncatus. Next base: position 37,241,702 of record NC_047041.1, read on the forward strand.
CATAGAGACGGAGAGAAGGGAGTCTGTGTTCCCTCGGGGCCAAACACCCTGGATTTAAGCCTCCATTTTTTCTTTTTTCCCTCGTTGGTAACCATTTCAAATGCAAACCCATAGAAGAACACATTCTCTTTATTCAAACAACAGGGATGGGAAAACATTAAGAGCAGAGTAAAAGCTGTTCAGTGCGCCTGGATGACTCAGTCTAAAATAGTATTATAGCTTGGCAGCAAACCCACTTCAGAGAAGCTGGTGGGAGACTAAAATAAAAGTTAAATTGAGGGGGTAAATCATTTTATCAGGCTTAGGATTTCTACTTGATGTAATGAGATTCTCAATATAAAATGAGCTAATATGTCTGCCCAAGGGCATAGATGTTTGAAGAAAGAATTTGAAAATACAGCCTCACAGTAACTAGCTGTCTGAAATAAAACAATGTAGGGCAGTGAAATTCTCCTCATATAAATTTTGCCCCAGTATGTTTCCTTTTGAATGGCATGATTCAACGTGAATATCCCTTGCTTGTCATTAAGAAAGGGGACAAAAAAGCCTACAGAGTGTTTTCTTTTCCTGTCAAAGACTTTTCTATGACATTCTATTTTCCTTCTCTTCTGCCTCTTTCTCATGTATCTTCTAGAAAACCTAGGCCTGTTTTTTGCACTGCACAATGCAAACTGAATTCTGATTGTTCATAAAAGGTGAGGCTAAACATATTTCTGCATTCTTGCCTGTTGCTCTCTGACTTTGCACGACTCAAACGCAGAGTGGGCCTGGAGGGCAGAGGGCAGAGCCTTTGCTGACAAACCCACAGGGGGAAATTACGGCATTTCTTCTCAGCAATTGACTCAGTGGCTTTTACACTTTCTCCCTTGGCTTCCCCTTTTCTAGTTCTTTCAGAGGATACTTTCCTTTAGGCCAGGTATGTTCCTTATTCCACAGAACAGGATGAGTAAGTCAAGCCTTGGGAATGTATTGCCAGCTATTCCTTCAAACTAATTCAGTTATGGAAGGAAGGGATGGCTAATGTGTGCGTGTCAAACGCATGATCATGGAGGGTGAAATTGGGGCAAGAATGGAAGGTCAGAGGCCTCCCCTCTTGCCTGGGAAGTAGAAGCACAGAGGGGAGAGAAGGGTGGAAGAACGGTCTCCTTTTGGTTCTACAGATGGCTTCCATATCCCATTGGTACTTCATAGACTGTAATGATCTCAGCACAAATATTACTGGTGCCATTTGAGGTAGGTCAAGGAACACACCCAATGGGTCAGTCTTTTTTTTTAATTTATGTATAATTGATTTACAATGTTATGTTAATTTCTGCTGTACCACAAAGTGATTCAGTTATATGTATATATATGTTCTTCTTTTAAATATTCTTTTCCATTGTGGTTTATCACAGGACATTGAATATCGTTCCTTGTGCTATACAGTAGGACCTTGTTGTTTACCCATTCTATGTATACTAATTTCCATCCGCTAACCCCAAACTCTCACTCCATCCCTCCCCCATCCCCCCACCCCTTGGCAACCACAAGTCTGTTCTCTATGTCTGAGCCAATGGGTCAGTCTTCTTAGTCCAGCTGCCACCACAAGAGGGGAGGGGATATACACAGGTTCTTGGGCAGAACACTGCTATCACCCCAGGGCCATAGAGCAGCAGGCCCAAGGCCACTTTCTCAAGATGGACACCACTTCAGGTCATCCTGCACACCACAAGCATGGCTGCCGAGTCCTGAGCAGAAACCAGAGCTCAGGCTCTCTTTGGCAATGGCCTGAGTCCCATTTCCTCTTTATCACCTTGCTCAAGGCCCTTCAAGCCTGGTCACCATGTAAGTGTCGGCTTGGTTTGTTGTTATAGAGAAATTGTCATCATCTGTATGGAGTGCCCCATCCAATCAATGAACGCTTCTACTTCCATTTCAAAAAATTGTTTATTTTTACCATCGAGTTTATCTTTTCCAACTGATATGCTTATGCTTCTCCCTGGCCTTTCATGTGGCATAGGGATCTGCTTAACAGGCAGCATTTGTAAGTACTCAAGGAAGAACTCTGTGATGGGTGGTTGTTGCTATAGCAGCCTTTTTGAGGGGGAAAAAAAACTGACCTTGAACATGGACACATAAGAAATCATAAGAAATTAAAATTTCTCCCCGAGAAAAGAATGAAGCTAGAATGCCAAAGACTCTCTCAGCCCCATGAAAAGATTTGTATGAACCTTTTCCATCCTTTGGATTGGGCATAGCAAGCTGTGGGCTCTGAATTCCCAGAATTATGTTTCAGTGTGAAAATCAAACAGCTCCATTCTTTTTCAAAGCATTTCTTTAATTATGGAGGAGATGGCCAACATGTGGGGCAGTGTCACTGTCAAGCACCTGGAGGTCATACGTATGCAACATCTTACTTAAAAACCTCCCATTCATATCTTTTAATGGGTCCCACCAATAAAGATGTGCTATTTCCTTTTCAGAGCTGTGGTCTTAGCAACTTGATGTCAGCGTTTTCAGCTTTCACAGCAGGGAAATTCAGGTGAATTCCAAACTGTGATTAGAGAGATCTGAGTGGAGTTAAAAGGAGTCAAACAATAAAAGAGAAGCACACTCCACAGACACATGCACGCAGACCGACTGCGTGCAAAGATAAATTGCATCTGCGTATGACCGTGTTAGCTCTTGCCATAAAGCAATGAATTTGCTAGGAATAGATAAAGGTCAATGGGAGAGAGGGGAAAAAAATCTCTTTCTACTGCCAAAAGTAATAAAGAGAAAGAAAAAGGCACCTGTGACACTAGATATCCTGGAGAAAAAAAGAATGTTACTAAATGATATTGAAAGTTTAAAAATATGATGAGAAGCTAAAGCAAGAAATGAAATGATGTGTGCTTGCTAGGCGAACACAGATGATGGAGAATAGTCTGAATTGATGCATAGATGGATCAAGGGTTGTTGGATTGTTCTCCCTCTCCCCTTCCCCCTATTCTCTGACTGTTTTCTTTGATGGAGAAAATGATAGGCTTGATAATACATGTTGATAGGCATCCAAAGATCAAACTTTATTAGATCCTTCTTATTCGGTAGTAGGAAACTATCTGAGCAACAGCAATTCCCATATGTGACCTTAATTTAACAAGTGATTAGACCCAATCCTGATGCTTTGAACTACCACTGGTTATCAAGATCAAGTAGGATACCATTTTAAATAGGCTTTTAGTATCCTTAGATTTCCTGCAAATCTATGCTACTGGAATTTTCACTGAAGCCACTCAATGCCCTCCATCCCTTTTTAAGTCTTCCTTTGGGTAGTTTTTGTTGTGGTTGTTCCTCAAACAGGATTTTCCTATATACCCTTATTTATGTGGACATGAAACCCAACGAAAAGAATACCTGGATGCAACACTTCTGCTTTCTCAGTGATACCTATGTTTCTCAGGGCCTGGCTTCCCTCTTATTTTGGCTGACTTCAAATGCATATGGAGCTTCCTATTACATGCAATATGTTTAACTACTCTAGGAAAAACAGGCAAACTCCATGCCTTCTATCTAGTATTTGAACAAGGAAACTCAGCCTCACTACCTCCCTTACTGGTATAGAGAAGAGAAGAAAATATGGAAGAAAACGAATGAGATAAAGTGAAGGAATTAGGCAAGATGACAGAATCATTCATTCAAAAACGTTTAACTGCATACTTACAAATACAAAATATTGTACCAACTGCTGTGAAGGATATAAAAAATGATTAGGCAGGTAACTCCCTCTAGCTGCTATCCTGCCTCTCCTTCTTTCAATCAAGCTTTTAGGAAAAATAATCTACCAATTTGCTTCCTTCTGTGACTTCCCATTCTATCCTTAATGCATTGTGGTTTGGCCTCTTCCCCCAATCACCATCAAATGTCAGATGCTGTGGATACAGCTCTGCTTTGGTTCCAGGTGACCTCTCATTGGTTGAAGTTGCGACCTCCCTCCCTAAAGCTCCCTTCTTCTTTCAACTGTTCATCTCCTCTACCTTATTCCTCTCCCGGTCTCTCCTTAAATTTTAATGTTCCCTAGAGTTCCATTCCCATCCCTCTTCTTTTCTCACTCCAAACTCTCTATTTGGACTCAAAAGCATGTTCATTCCTTCGACTAATGCTTAGATGCGTTTCTGTCCAAGCTCTTTAGACAGCTAAAAGCTCTCTCCTGATCTGCAGACCCGAATATCTAGCCAGCAAGGAGACAGCTCCACCCATGTGACCTACAACATCTCCAGCCCAACATGGGCCAGCTTGGACCTGTCATTTGCCTCCCCACCTACCTCTTAAAACAGACTTCTCTCCCTACCATTTTTTTCTCAGCAAATGACTCTATCATCTACTTAGTCACTAATCCAGGAATCTGGATTTGGCCCTAATTACTTTCTGTCACTCACATTTCTCACATGTAATTAATCACAAAGTTCATTTGGTTTCTGTTTCCTAAGTTCTCTCCCATCACCTCCGTTTCCACCACCAGCACCTTAGCTCAAGTCCAGTTCTCACCATCCCTTACTGAGTGCTGAGATATTTATTCCTGGTCTTCTGGCTTGAGCTCTCCTATCTCCAGTCCACCCACAAATGTTTGGGTGTTAGAGTATTTTTTCTAAAATACGTTACAGATCGTGTCACTCCCCTACCTAGTCCTTTGATGCCTACCCATGAGCTTCATAATTAAGCCCACCTTTCTCTGCATGGTTTCCAAGCCAGGGAGGCCATCTCCTGCATCTCCGTGAGTGCCTCACCTCTTGCCCAGTACCTGTGATGGACAGTTCCCTGAGGACCTAGTTGTCACTCTAGTGTTTCCCTGGAATAATTCCCTAGCATGAAATGGAAGTTTTCTCTGGTGAACGCATTTCATAAACAGTCAGGCAAATTTGATTCACTTATTAGCCAGGCAACCTTGGTCAAGTTGTTTAAATTTTTGTAGCGTCATTTTTCTCACCTATAACATGAGGTTCCTTATATCTCCTCTCAAGGTTGTTGTAAGGATTTAATAGTAATAATAATAATAGTTTGTATTATTGGCCATTTCTATGTGTCAGGGCTGTTTTAAGCACTCTACATGAATTTATTTAATCTTTGCATCAGCTTTGTAAGTATCATTATTATATACATTTTACAGGTGAGAAAATCAAGGTACAGAAGTTAGGTGACTTGCCCATGGTCATAGTGATAGTAAGTAGGGAAGTTGGAATTCAATGAGATGATATATGGAAAGTACTTTCTATTGAGTAGGCACCCAGTGAACGCTGTTGGTTCTTCCTCTTTTCTGTTGTATGCTGAACACTCATCCAAGTTTTGTTGAGAGACACAGAAGACTAGATGAAAATAATAGCTGATATTTATTAAGCCTTAATTATTTGCCATATTTTGAATACAGACTTCATAGACATTATCTCATTTGAGACTCACTACAACTACTGAGTGGGAACTGTTACATCCATTATAAAGAGAAGGAAATTGAGGCTCAGAGAGGTTAAGTAAACTACCCAAACTATCTCATAGAGGACAGAGCCAGGACTTAAATCCAGGTCTCTTGTGCCAAAGCTCGGGCTCTTAACCACTACAATGTATTGCCTCAGAAGACATCAGAAGACACAAAACGGTGTTTACGATCTTGCGGGGGGCACTGAAAAAGATATAATAACAGTTATAAGCCAAAAGCCTTAAATACACGAGGAAAGCAAACCATGGATAGAGTGGCTGACTGGGGCACAAAATAATACAGCGGTGATCACAATTAGGCTCTGAGAAGGAGTGAGTTTTGAGCTGGAATTTGTGGACAGTGAAAGGAACGCACTGGTTGAAGAGAAAAACCCTCTTTGAGAGTGGAATGACGTATATGGAGACATGACAAATGCAGAAAATGAGTCATGGATAAAGAAGTATTTTATCCTCTAGAAATCTAACTAGTGGATACAAAATATTAATCTCAAGCCAGGTACAGAGAAGAAATGTATGTTTGGGGGTAGGGGCTCAAGTCCCAGAGGCATCAACCCTGCTGACATCCGGATTAAAAGCAATTTACAAGGTGGCAGTTGGTGAGCTTTCTCAGTTTAAATCTGTCCTGTGTTGTATCTAAAAGGCAAATGAAATAAACAGTAGCAATATTTTTGAAGATCAGGAGCTTTCTGAGCTAAGACTATGCTTTTAATATTTTAAGCGGACTCAAGCAACACAGTAAATAGTTTTCTTTGCAGAATGGTGCGAAATGAGCTCTTTTATTTGTCTGATTTATCCCATGGCCATTTATAATGGGGTGAACAGTTTTTTGTTTTTTGTTTTTCATCAGGGAACAGTCAGTTAGCAGTTAATGCAAGGCCCAGGTTAGTACATTCTCCTCTCATTTTTTAAAAATGATGAATATTGACTTATCATGATACGAATTGACAGAAAGGAACGGTAACATATTCCTGTTTGAAGATACGTTTTGGGAATTCCCTGGTGGTCCAGTGGTTAGAACTCTGTCCTGACTGCCGAGGGCCCGGGTTCGATCCCTGGTTGGCGAACTAATCCCACAGGCCATGCGGCACGGCCAAAAAACAAGAAAAAATAAATAAAAAGTTTCAAGAAGAACGTAAACCTATCCTGGGAAACAGAGGTTCTCATCATCTGCAAAGAGGCTTTCTGCTCAGCCTACTGCTTTGACAGAGAGACTTACTGTTGCTTCACAATTTCGACTTGTTTAAAGTTTTACTTTCCAATCTAGGTGGGTTTATTTTCCCTCTTCAAAGAATATGGCCACACATGAAGAATTGGAATCTGTCAGGTGGAGAATTCATCTCAGTCATATAATTACTGGGCTGAGCAGGTTAGATCAAAGTGAGGGCATTGTTTTGCTATAGGACATTGCTTCAAAGAGCAGTTAAACTGCAAACAATATAAAGGCTTTATTGTCCCCCCACCATTTAATGTCATTTAAATCATCAAGAATCATTTCCCATAAATGTATGGCAAATAGTGGGATTTTAATTCCTGCTTGAAAAAGTCTGCTTTCAGACCTTCCTGGAAAGCAAAGGAAGTTTTCTATCTGCCATTATACATTCCCATTTCCGGGCATGAAAGGCTTAAATTGCCCGAAGTGTAGGTTTTGTTTTTGTTTTTTCAATTATAACCAAATATCTCTGTAAACCTCTTCATGTTTCAGAGAGCCAGTTAAGCAATTTCCCCTTAGATGTGTCTTTGATGTGAAAATAAACATAGGCTGGAGTGAAAGCTGAGGTCTCTCTAAAGGAGCATCTCTCTGTATGGTTCATAGTTACTCAGACTAACATCAGACCAGAGAAAACACACATCAACACCCTGTATCGAACCTTGATACAGTTGCTATAAGAAAAATATTTCTTCAAAAGTTTCAAAAGAATGATGACATCAATGCCAAAAACATCAAAGGAGCTGTTTGGTGCTTTCAGGTACTTTGCCAAACTACCTTCTAAATGCTGCTTAACATTCCTTTGTAATGGAGTTAAAGATGAGCCTGAAATTGCAGGGACCTCTTAAAAGGTCTGCTCATCGCTCCCGCCTCTGTCTCCAGGTGATAACATCCAAACCAGTTAACACGTTGCAGACCTGGGTTGTCTAAACATGATTCAGATGGAAGTTTTATGTTCAGGATATTCTTGCGCATCGAGGGGAGAATTGGTGGAGATATCATCTCTGGACCTCCCCTGGGTATGCCGTGTCGAGCTATGTGAAGACAATGGGAACCCTGTTAGAATCCTGCTGTCATGGAACAGCCGCCCTCATTCTTAATGCATAACGCTCTCCTTTCATAAAGGCTGTGGAAGAGCTGGGTTAATGACCACACGTGGCAAGTTGAAAGAGAAACCGAAATAAATGTGTGCATTTAGCCTCTGCTCAGCTTTTCAGTTTTAATCAGTCAAGAAAAATGTGCATTTACCTTATGAAGACTCTAACTGGAACGTAATTATTGGCTTTATTACATCTTTGTTTTAGTTGGGAATCGTCTGTTGTAAGCGACAGAAGCCCCCTTGAAGTATCATGAGGAAAAAAAAAGGTGTAGGTGTGTATGTTGGGGGGAGATTTATTGGAAGGTTACAGGGCATCTCAATTACAGGAAGTATAATTGACTCTCTCAAAGGGCTGGAACCAGGAATTGGAAAGCTTCAGGAATCTCTCTGCGTCTCTGTCTCTCCCACTCCTTCCTCCCTCCCCCTCTCTTTCAGCGTGGTTTCTCATCCTGGCTTTACTCTAGGCATCAGTTTCATTCTCCCATCTCTGTAGACTCGCTTTCTCTGTCTCTCATTGTACATGACTGAGAACGATTCCAGTACAGGCAGCCCTAAATCTCTCTCATTTCAAGTGCACAAAGACTGTTGAGAAGGTCTTGTTTCAATTTCTGATTACTAGAAAAGCATTGAAATGGTTCAACTTGAATCAAATGTCCGCCTGGATCCAGTCTGCTTGGGGCTCGGGGAGATGGGATGTCCCGCCGTCAGAAGCAAGCCCCGCTACCGGATTCTCCGAGAAGTGTGGTTACTTAGCATGGGCAGACATACTGAATAACATGTTCGCATCAATCTTAATTATATAGATGATATATGTTCCTATATCGAAAAATTAGAAAACACAGACATATGAGCAAAGAGGGAAAAACAATCATCATCCTGCCACCAGAAAGTACTTCAGAATCTTGAAGTGTTTCCTTCTAGACATTTTATTTTGCTTTAAATAATCTTTTTGACCGCCTATTTGTTTGGGTTATACTAGAGATGAGTTACAGTGGTCACCAAGATAGACACAGCTCAAGCCTCCCTCTCTAGGGCTTATTGGGAGATAGATAGGGCTTGCATGGGAGATAGACTTATCTAGGGCTTTCATGGGAGACAGACTTAAAAATTGGAAGCAAATGAATACAAATATTAGGAAATTGTAATAAACACTGTAAAGGAAACAATCAGGAGGTTGAGTTGGAAGACAACCATGAGAGCATATTTTAGGTAGGTGGTCATGGAAAACCTCTGCTGGGGTCACACTGAAGAAAAAGAAGGAGCTAGCTATGATAAGAGTGAGAAGAGGTAGAGGAGGTGGAGAGTTACAGAGCAGAAGACCTGAAGCTGAAATCACCTTTTGTGTTTGGGGGAATTAAAAAAAAATAATATGGCTGGAGCTTAAGTGTGAGAGGACCATCCCTTTTGTTGCTACGAGGAGAACACACTGGGATGGGCAGGGGCTGTGTGAGGAATAGATTGGGTTGGGGAGGGGCAAAATGTAGGGTCAGATTCTCAGAATGGGGTTGAACAATACTTGGTACCTCACTGTGCGTGAAGCAGAGGGGGCGTGAGGAAAAAGGAAGAATGTGGTCAGAGAGAATTAGGCTGGGAAGAATAGGAACCCTTAGTACCTATTTAAGTCAAATAAGCCCTTTAGGATGAGGGAGAAATGCTGCCACGGAATTAGGAGTGGCTGGGTTTTATACTGGTATTATTTTACAAAAAAGTGGGGACTCTTCAGTACCTGGGTTCAAACCCCAAAATAATGAATTGCAACAATCCTGGGATGGTGTGAGGGCATTCTCTCTGCCACCTGTGTTTTCCTGATATTCACATTGGCCAACGTTTTGGAATAAATCCAATTCCCACAGGCATAAGGAAAGAAGAGCAAGCTCTTAGAACACCGGTGCTTTTCCTATCACTCCAGTATCTCTCAGCTCTGCCCCAGTTCCCAGCAGCTCTGCAGCCGGACAAAGAATTGCTAAGAATCAGCCCTATGGTTCATGAAGCCCTGTGGTATGATTCATGGCCAATGGCAGAGAATCATAGACGTCCCATAAACTGATTCATCTAATGTTCCAAGACCACTGACTGCCCAGTAAGTCAAATCATCCGCCAGTCAGCAAGCTAGTGCTGGACTGAGCTTGTGTGAACACATGAGATGCACAAGTACTCTCTCTTCCACTGACTCCTTGCAATCACACTGAAGTGAAAAACTCACAGACCTGAATCAATTACCAAAGACAATATTAGACAGAAAGTGCTAAAATCATTAAAGCAGGAAGAAAGAACATGAGGGAAAGTAGGAGGGCAAGGCCTCACAGAGGAGATACACTGACCTTGAGCTAGGCCCGTTAGAATGACAGCTTCCAGACTGGGCCCTCCAGCTAAGGAGGAGAGAGAAGCCACTTGATTAATGGTACTTAATATATTGTACATTCTGCTGAGGAGGACATAGAGATTTCCAGAGAATTGCCAACATTTTAGACATAGCATTTTTGGGGGATTTGCTTCGATATATTTTGGGCAAAAAGTGAGTCATGATTAAAGTATTTCATGCACAAAGTGGTTGGGTTTTTCAAGCTTTTATAGAATATTCTGTTCATTTTCTATTAAACACAGAGGGTCCATCTCTGAAAGGTGGCCCCACCAGCCCCTGCTTTATGATGATTGTAGCAACTAGTCAGGAAGACCAAGGAGATAGTCATCAGGATAATCACACTGGTTACCACTAAGTGGATCTGGAATGACACTGTTTAAGCTAGTAGACAATATGGCAAAGTACTTCTACCTTGAATTTTCTAATTTAATTTCAACATTCCCCTGTTGTTAGACAACAAGTTTTGTTACACTGTCACTAGCAGTGTAGCAGAATATCATAAAACAATCTTATCATTTGCGTATTTGGGGGTGTATTTCCTTGGAAGGGAGAGGGATTCCTTTCCTATCTTTCCAGACAAAGGCCACTCTCCTCCACAGCTAATCCCATACACACCTCGGCATAGCAACCATCACATTGCACTGTTCCTTTTCGTTTTATTTCCAGACAGACTGGTACACTCCTTTTTGTTTGTTTTTATCGATTCTCACATTTACTGAGCACTATGTTCTAAGACCAAATTTTGCAGGCTCTTTATGTGCTCTAGCTACTTGGTCCTCACAACAACGCTAAGACATCGACAGCCTCACAGAATATATACTTGGTGCTAAATAAATATCTGTTGAATGAAGGAGTAAACAGATGCCATTTTACAGATGAGGAAAGGCTCGTTTTGTTGTCTTCAGTTTGCCTTTGTCTAGCACATGCTGGCATGTAACAGTCAGGACAGCAGGAAGCCTCACACAGGCTCAGACTCAAGTTCTGCCTCTTCTACTGAAAAAGAGCCACCAGGGATGGAGCACTGCCCTGAGCTGGGAATGCTGCTGGTGCTTTACTTACATGGTTCCTAACCCCCCTAAAACCCCATCCTACAGGGAGGACAGTGACTGGTTCAAGCTCAGTGAAGAGGAGGGAAGTAGCATTCACATCCCAGGTTTACTAGCAGCTCAATTCCATGTTCCTTTGAGATCCCGCAGCCTCCCGTTCATCTTGATAAAACAGGATGTGTAAAATATATGATAGTACTTATATGTGGAATCTAAAAAAATGATGCAAAGGAACTTATTTACAAAACAGAAATAGACTCACAGACGTAGAAAACAAACTCATGGTTACCAAAGGGGAAGAGGGGAGGGATAAATTAGGAGTCTGGGATTAACAGATATACACTACTATATGTAAAATACATAAACAACAAGGACCTACTGTATAGCACAGGGAACTATATTCAATACCTTGTAATAACCTGTAATGGAAAAGACTCTGAAAAAGAATCTATATATATGTATGTATAACTACCACTCTGAGACAGTGTTGCATGGGTTCTCATCCCTCTTCCCTCAGTGAATGTTTTGTGAGTTGATGATAAACTTGGAACATTCTCCAAGGGGAAGGGCTAGAAGTGTGCAAACTGAGAAAATGCTGTAATGAGACGTCCTCACTCTGCCCTGCAATGAGGAGTGTGTTTCTGAGGCAATTTCCATCACTTCTGGTTACTCTTCTACAAGCAGCCATGAACAATAAGAAGGGGGCAGAGAGGCACTAAAGAAGTTCTGAATGTGGGACTCTTTTGCATGTAGTGTCTTTAGAAGGACAGTGTGTTGACTTGTTTTCTCTACAAAGATCCTGAATCTGCAGCGCTCTGGATTCTATATAAAACTTTATCTTTGGTTTCATTAAAAACATAGCTATTTTATTGACTTAAGTGGTCACATTTCTCAGAGTCCAGACCTTATGGAACAAAGTTATGGGACAAAGTTTCCAGATAGATCTAACATGCCTTCCCCAACACTTTCCACCAAAAAAAATAATAAAATAAAAAATCACACTTTATTCTGAAGGAATAAAAATGGAAGTTCCTAAAAATTATACAGGAAGTATCATTTACATGGGACATTGAGTCAAGGTGGGGCTTAGAATTGCACCCCAGGAAGCTCAGCACCACCTGGAATCCATCACAAAGCTTCACACACACCTTCACGTTTGGTTTACATGGATGACAACGTTGTTTCAGTTCTCAGAGCTTCTCATTCCTTGACTTCAGGGTTCAGAAGAAAGTGATCACTCAAACAAAACTCTAGTGGAACCATTAAACTGCTTATGAATTGGATATGAAGATATTTACCACAGCCTTCTTCTTAGCATTGCTTTACTGCTCGGTTGTTAGAAGGGTCCAGCTTCTCAAGTACTGAGATCATCCAACAAGCTACTGTTTGAACACCTGTAATATACCCAGCATTGTGGTTAGTACTAAAAGGAGCCAGTCAAGTATAAGACACAGTGCCCAAGCTCAAAGACCTTAAAATCTAGCTGGGCAAATCTAATTACTATATGGACATAAAACAATACCTCGCAATACAGGGAAGCACTACGGAGAAGCTCTGAACTCTACAAGGGCTAAATAAGAAGTAGGAGCTTTTTGATGTCTTCAGCAAAAGCCTTATAACTCCATCTAGTTTGTTTGGGGGCAGGAGAGCCAGGGAAGAATCACTCTTACTTTCAAGTACTGTGATGAGCTGGAATTTGCTGTTTCAGGATCCCAAACATTTTTACTTCAAGAATCAAATCGAGTCATAAATTATTGGGGGAGTTGATCTCTTTCTCATATTACCTATTCTGAACCCTATCTCTAATCAGCCATGAGTAAAATGGCCTGAGGAAAGCTTACAGAGGATGGGACCAAGATATTCCCTTAAGTATCTAAGCAGAGGTAAATTTGGTTCTCGTGTTTATTTCTTTTTGAGAAAGACAGAAATCTTCTTGAGGAAAAAAAATGTGACCTATGGACTGAATTGTTACCTTTGTGTGGCATATTCCCTGTTTCTAGGGCAGCACAGGAGACAAAGAACGCATTTATTTGTGGAAAGGGATGGGGGCAGGGAAAGAAACAGAAACCAGAGGATTGTGCAATAAGGCGTTCTTAAATCCCTCCAGGAAGTTTGTGTTTCTAGTCCTTTGGAAGAGTAAAGCACAGCTGTTGAAAAAGGAGAGTTTACCAGGGGACTGCAGCCCTGATGCCACTGTGTATTGGATTTTCCTTGTCCATATGCTTCTCGGCACCTCCATTTGCAGCCCTTGGGGCAGGCAGGCCACTGTGTCTGGGCCCTGCCCTGAGCAGGCCTACCCCTTCCCCCAGTAGAGACCGCAGGCCTCAAATAGCACAGAGGTGTTCAAGGAGAAGAGTCAGAACAAGGATGAGAGTAAAAGGAAACAGTCTGCTGGGTCTCAGCGAAGGGAAATACACTGATTCCTGTGTCATATGCAAGCCAGACGAGACTTGCTGTGTTGAAATCCTTCCCAAAAGAAGCCCTTCTCTTGGATGGCTAGTGAAAGGGTGATATTGTATGCATAATCTCACAAATTAAATATAATAATTTTGGGGAGCAGGTTTACTGTACAAAACAAAATGTGCCTCTCAGTCCATCTAGAAAAAGTATAAATATTGAAATGTAGCACTCATTTGAAGCCTTTACATGCTGCCATGAGCTTAGTCATCTGCATTTCTCTCATGCCAGGGATCATTGCACAGAACCCTCTCTGGATGCTCAATAAATCTTTTTGAATGACCAAGTGACCCTTTGTCTCTTCCCTTTCTTCTGTTGGAGCCTCGAGAGTGATGTCCTGAGCTTTCACCATCAACCTCCAACCAATGATGTCACCATCCTCTCCTGCCATCCATCTCTATGAGTCCTGAATGCCCTTACCCTTGCCCTGTGCATGCCATACATCTTCATTCTGTTATTCTTCTACCTTGGCTCTCTGTGTCCACTGTGTTGAGAACAGTGTTGGCACGTGGCAAATTGAAGGCCAAAGGAAAGCAAGCAGTGTAGTAAGTGATTCAGAAGGAGGCCTTCGGAACCGGACTCGGGTTGCCAGCCTGCTTCCATATCATGCACTATGCAATCTTAAAGTCAGAAGCTGCAATTTCTTCACGTGAAAATGAAGATCAGGATACATGTTCAGAGAGCTGTGAGAAGATTAAATGGGACTCTACACAACTCTTGCTTTAAGAGCACCTGTCTTAAATTAAGTATTCAATACATAGTAGTTCTGAAGTGAGAGCCTTTGGGGGACCTCTTGCTTTTGAGGGCCCCTTCTTCCTTATAAAAACTTTTAAAATTGTATTTTATGACTGTGTTGACATCAAGATAAATATATTACTATATATATTAAAACATTTCCTCAACCTAAAAGTTCAATTTTTCTTCCATACTAAATTAAATTATATTTTCATGGGCCCCTAAGACTACTGTAGGCCCTGGGCACTGTGCCTACCCAGCCTAATGGATAAGTCAGCCCTGGTGAGAGATTTGTTCTGGAGATTCTTTCCTCTACCCTTTCAGTGTTATTAACTGCTTTCTGGAAACTGTTTGTCCCCTCTGGCTTTCAGGGTATACCCTGCCCTTATACTTCTACCTGCCCCCATCCCGTCTTCCCCAGCCACCTGGAAGGTCTACACTGTGGAGCTCCCAACTTCCCTAAACCAGCTGCCATCTTTCTTGATGTAAACCCATGTCTTCATTCCTCTGACTGAGTCTCATTCCCTTAGGACGATTCCTGGCCTGGTAAGGTGGCATTGAATTTTCTGATAAACTATTTCTCACTGAGGTATTCATGATATGACTCTCTGTGTTCTCTCTCTCCTTCTAGAATACAGTATTTCCATTTTGTCACAGAAATTTTTGAGACTCTATACCACAATTCAAAGCCATATATCCGATGGAGACATTTTAGTCCAGCAAAGAAAATACTTCAGAGCAAAGATTGAACTTTGAGAATCACTGAGATTGTATTGTGCCTCTACTTTTGTGCATTCATTGGGCCTTGGTGACATAACATTGATTAGAAGCTTCTACAAGGCAGGACATAGACTATCCCCAAAATTCTCTTGGTAAATATCATGCCTGATGAAGTCCTAATGGAATCTCTCTAACCATGGGGATGTCTTCCATGTGTCACTGAGAAGGACTTCTGTTTCCCACCTTAAGTCATCCATCCAGCTATGCTTGGTGATGACTTTACACCGTGATACATATGCCCATAAAACAATTCTCACTCCCTCATTGTCTATTATTTTCTGGGTTCAGGCAGGAAAGTGTTCTCAGAGATAATCCTATTTATAAAGGAGGGAACTGTGGTCCACGGAAGAAAAATAACTTCCTGAAATAGCAAAGCAAGTAATGCCAGAATCAGGACTAGATCCTGGGCCAGCTTCCTCAATATCTGTGTGTGGGCACCAGTTGTTTATCTCTGTCAGGGCCTGGGGTACCATTTACTCCCCAGCACAGGCTCAGCAGTGGGGATCCTTGGTTTGGTGCCGGGCTCTATTGCTTAGTGTTTGTGTGACCTTGAAGAGTTCCTCAGTCTCCCAACCTCAATTTTCTCATCGCTAAAAGGGAGGGGAGAGGGTAGAAATAGTATCAACCTTATAGAGTTGTTGTTGCGAGGATTCTTAGAGTTGTTCTGTGAGAATTAGATGCGACTATCCATACAAAAACCTTAGCACGATGGCTAGCACCCAAGCCCTCAATAAATGACTTTGTTGTTGTTGTTACTACTATTATTATTATTACTACTACTACTACTGCTACCACCACCGCTAATTCTATTACTCCATCTCCAACCCTGGTGGCTTAGAGAAAGTCCTGGAGCTGCTTCCCAGAGTATGTACTGAACTGCCCAGGGAGTGGCCTGAGCGGTAGAGAATCTGGCAGAACAGGTTTTTTCAAAGCAGTGGAAAATAAATCAAAGGCAATAACCCAAACCTGGAAAAAGAATGTTTTCCTTTGTTTTTTCTTTACCAGTTGTGGAAAAAACCTTCAAAATGTAACATGCTGAAATAAATCAGCGTGGCCTCTCTTAAGGTAACACGGCTGACCCTCTTTGGTCTGTGCTCTTCCTGACCGCCTGTGGACAGACGGTAACCACTTTCAGTTTGTGCCAAATGCAGTGATGGCTGACAGTGTTCTGTGATGATGTTGGCCTATATCAGTGAATAGACAAGATTAGGAGTCAGGGAAACATGGAGAGACAGCAAAGATGAGGGGAACAAAAGCTTCACAGCCAGGTACAAAGGGTACCCTACCCCTTGCTGCAAACTGCTCATCACCAAATGTTAAATCTCATGGGATTTAGTTAGGGCTCTTGGTTGAAAGTAACAGAAGCTCAACTCACATTAGCTTAAGCAACAAGGAGACTTTATTGTAAAGATTCCATAGTGTATCAAGGAAAACAACGAGAGAGGCAGAGCTGGCCTAAGATTGAAATCAGGCCTTCAAATGCTATCAAAATTTGTGTCCTTCCTCTCTGCATCATTTCCTCTCTTTCCACAGACTTACTTCCTCTATGGCTGTGGTTGGCTTAGTGGAACAACACTTCACAAGTTTTGTAAATGACTGTGCAGCTACCCAAAGAGAGCCTGGTCTCACTTTCTCCGATTTCAGAATTCTCATGGAAGGAATGATTGGCCCAGCTTGGGTCAGGTTCCTTTTTCTGATTGCCTATTAGCAATGGTAGAAGGTAAACATTGGTTACACCAGCATGGTACATCGACCATAACTATACACACTTGTGAGGGGGCAAACCCACAGGTAATGGATTACTGAAACAGGTATCGAGGAACTACATGACAAGAAACATACCGTTCACATTCAGCCCTAGATTGCATCCCCTCCATTCCCTGATTCCTCATCATGTGATGAGAGATCCAGGATATCTCTGTGCTCACTACCCCCTCCCTCTTCGTGCAAGGCAGACCCTAGCCCTGAACAAGGTGACTCCAGCATCATATAGTGGAAGTGACACAGGCTTTAGAACTATGCAGACCTTGAGTTAAAGCCCAGGTCTACCACTTATACTGGGCAAGTTATTTAGCCTCCCTGAGCCTTGGTTTCCTTATCTATAAAATAACGCATATCTAATGGATATTGTAAAGACTTTGTCTTTGTTGTCTACTGTAGGCCCTGAGCACTGTGTAAAGTCTTTGTTGTAAAGACTAAGGAAAATAAAATAACCATATTTAAAGTACTTGGGATATAATAGGTGCTCAGTTACGTTAATTTCATTTTCTAATTAGGTTACCTAGAAATCTTCAGGAGGGTGGGGGAGTGATGGTAAGAGAAAAGGGAGGACAGGAGAAGTGATAGAATTTTATATCTGGGAAGTGTCCTTCTGCCTCAGTAATTTGCAATTATCTTGAGCGAACATTAAATAATTGAAGTGGGTCAGCTGCACTGGGAAAGCCACCCTTTGCTAGATATAGCCTCTCACTTTAGAGGCAAAGCAACAAGGATCTCAAGATCAATGGTCCATGTTTTATGTTTCTTATTAATTTACTGGTGTGACTGTATGGTCCTTAAATCTCTCTATATAATGTCTGAAGTTAATAGAATACAGTCTCATCACTGAGTGAGTGATTGAAGTACTTTAATATTTTGTTGTTACTGTTGCTGTTTAGAGAGATGCTCCTCTTTGAGAAGGTAGTAAGCCATATTTTTTTATAAACTAAACTTCATTGAGTTCTTACTTCAGTAAACCCTGTGCTAAACGTTTACATGTCTCATGTCTTCCTATGAGTTAAGTGCTGTCGTCCCCATTTTCCAGGTAAGGAAATTGAGGCTCAGATAAGTCCAGAGCCAGGATCACTTAGCACTCAGTGACAGATCGGAATTTGAGAGCCGCTTAGCCAGTTCCAGGGCCTGCGTTCTTAACCACTATGCGGTACTCCCTCTCTACACCTTGGTTTTGGCTAAGAGATTTCGAGACGGGCCAGATAAAAAATGAATCCCCCGGAAAATCTGTGCTTAGAGTGGCTCATTTGATAAATGATGACCTCATAACTTCTGCGCAGCCACCCAGTATTGCTACAGGGGCTCAAATGCAAGCTGCAGAATCATAGGAAGAAAAATAGTTAAACAACAGAGAGACTACCTCCTTCGACACGACAACTATTCTGATTACTTACTTAGAGGATAAGAGTGATGATGGGTTGAATCTGTGAAAAAGAAACTGGAAATTGGGTCTCAGCTTTAGACTCTACAGTGTTTCCCATCTTGGTCAAAATTGTATTCAGTCCAGTGGCCTGTGGCCGTGTGGGTTATGTGTGTGTGCATGTGGAATAGTTTGGCCTGTTCCAGAAAACAACACCACTTTGCTGATTAATCATAAGCATTATCAATAACTCCCCATGACACGTGAAGGATTCTTCATCCATCGGCCAACGTACCAATCATGGGAACCTCTATGACCTGTCACCCCTCACTGACCTGCTCCTCCAGAAACATTTTGCTCTGTTTGTGCTACTGTAAGTTTCATTATATTCCAAACTGGGCTTCATTTGTGCCTCCTCCTATGTGTAAATGGAAAAAACATTCAAATATTCTGTCTCTTTTGACTAAACGCATCTTGAAAAATATCTCATGTTTTGTTTTCTTATTCCCCCTCTGTCTTTCAGCTCCAGGGTTCCCTGAAAAGAAAACAGATAGTTAACCTGTCCCCTGCCAACAGCAAGAGGCCTAATGGCTTTGTTGACAACTCATTCCTTGATATCAAAAGAATCCGTGTTGGGGAAAACCTCACTGCAGGACAAGGGGGCCTCCAAGTAAATAATGGACAAAGTCATATGATGTCAGGGACCTTGCCCATGAGCCAAGCACCCCTGAGAAAGACTGCCACGCTGCCAGCCCACACACATTCTCCTGGAAATGGTATGTTCAACATGGGCTTAAAGGAAGTGAAGAAGGAACCGGGAGAGACTCTCTCTTGCAGCAAGCACATGGACGGTCAAGTGACCCAGGAGAATATTTTTTCTAACAGGTACGGAGATGACCCCGGAGAGCAGCTGATGGATCCCGAGCTGCAGGAACTGTTCAATGAACTGACCAATATATCTGTGCCTCCCATGAGTGACCTTGAGCTTGAGAACATGATCAACGCCACCATAAAGCAGGACGACCCGTTTAACATCGACTTGGGTCAGCAAAGCCAGAGGAGCACTCCCCGGCCGTCCTTGCCCATGGAGAAGACGGTGATCAAAAGTGAATACTCACCCGGCCTGACCCAGGGCCCCTCGGGCTCTCCTCAGCTGAGGCCCTCATCCGCCGGCCCTGCGTTCTCCATGGCCACCTCGGCCCTCTCCGCTTCCTCCCCGATCCCTTCGGTCCCTCAGAGCCAGGCTCAGCCCCAGACGGCCTCAGGAGCAAGCCGGGCCCTGCCGAGCTGGCAGGAAGTATCCCACGCCCAGCAGCTCAAACAGATCGCCGCTAATCGTCAGCAGCACGTCCGGATGCAGCAGCACCAGCCGACCAGCTGGCCAGGCTTGCCCTCTTCGGCGGGGCCCTCCCCAGGTCCATTTGGGCAGGAGAAAATCCCCAGCCCCTCTTTTGGCCAGCAGCCATTCAGCCCCCAGAGCTCCCCCATGCCGGGGGTCGTGGGCGGTGGCAGCCAGTCGAAGGTCATGGCGAACTACATGTACAAGGCCAGCCCCTCGGCCCAGGGAGGGCCTCTGGACGTGCTCCTGCAGCAGAAGCCTCAGGATCTTAGTCGGAGTTTCATGAACAACCCACACACAGCCATGGAGCCCCGACATGGCAGCACCAAGCCTTTGTTTCATTTTAACTCAGATCAAGCCAACCAGCAGATGCCTTCCGTTTTGCCTCCCCAGAGCAAGCCTCCTCTCCTGCATTATACCCAGCCGCAGCCACAGCCGCAGCAGAGCGCGATTTCAGCTCAGCCGCAGCAGCAGCAGCAACAGCAGCCGCAGCCGCAGCCGCAGCCGCAGGCACAGCCGCAGCCGCAGCCGCAGCAGCAGCAGCCGCAGCAGCAGCCAGCAGCTCAGCCCACCCAACCCCTCTCGAGCCAGCCTTTGCTGAGGTCGCCGTTACCACTTCAGCAAAAGATCCTGCTGCAGAAGATGCAGAGTCAGCCCATCACAGGACTGGGGTACCAAGTCTCCCCACAACACAGACAGGTAAGGGCTGTGCTCCTCCCAATGCAGAGTACCCAGACACCATTCAGCTTGGTCCTGTTGCTTTGGTTACCATTATGTTTGCACTGGGACAGAATCAAGACCACAAAGACAGCCATGGTGCTGACAGATGCCTCTGAAGACCTCATGAAGGTTCACTTGAGGCATCTGGAGGCAAGAGCATCTTCCTTGTAGAGCATCACTGTCATTGGGGTCTGTTGTGTTCAAAGGCTCTTGCTTATTAAGAATGTTGCCTTAGAATCCATGCCTTTAGTGACAAGTCCAGTTGTCAGTTACATTCTGATATGCCCATGCCTGGTTTATTTGTTCAGTCAATAAATCAGTCATTAAGTCGGCATGCATGCCCCGAGTACCTACCGCATGCATGATGTTGTGATTGTGCTGAGTATTGAAATAAGGCCAGACATGATCTTAAGAGTGTTTAATGACAAATCTCCACCCACACCAACCAACTGAAACGTCTAAACGCCCAACCCATCATAATGGATCCTGCTGTGATTCCATGCTGGTGCATGAAGGTTGAGTATCCACCTTGAATAAGACATGTTCTCTGTCTGCTAGTACAGTCTGGAGAGGTCGACAGGCTTTAAAAACTATCATTTTAATACTGAGTGGAAAGGATGACATGGAGCACAAAGCTTGGGTATTTACTGAGCAAGGGGAAATCAGGAAAGGCTGCCGGAGAAGGTAACGTGTGAATTAAGTGTTAAAGCATGAAATTGTCATGACTACCAACAGAAAAAAATCTGTGGTTACCTTATATCCTGTGGTTAACATAAAGCAGAGGTTTTATTCTGCCCCAAACAGGAATCATATGAAGAGATAGCCCTGTGTCTCCAGAACACACACTGGTGAATCAGTGCCGATCCCCAGGGAACTTGCAAGGAAAAATTCTTCCTGGAATAAGTGAGGGAAGGCAGGCAGGAAGGCTGAATGTTGCTTTGTGCATGTAACTTGACAGATCTGCGTTAGCGTCTAAGCACAAAGACAGCACGTTACCTGTCAAAACAATGTGTCAGGACAGTATGACGGCACAGAGCCTTGTTCCAATCACATTCCTAGAGTAGTTTGTATGGCTACTGCCCAGAAAAGAATGCCACCAGCACCACAGACTGTGGCCAAGCTAACCTTTGCCTTAGATATATGCCAGGAGAAAACTAGACTCAACTAGGATTCAAGAGCTGTGTCCCAAGTAAACTTTCGGCTCTTAACCACTTACGAAGTGTGTTTTTCTAAATCGTAGATTATGAAGAATGGACTTGGAGTAGAGTCATGTGTATATTACAAAGTTCCATTTTTAGCATGGGTAATTTGGGGATCGTTTAAAAGCAAACAGTATTGTGGAACTACTTTCTAATATTCTGTGTAGCCACTTTGCTGTGGGTGAACCTGGGTTTAAATTCTAACTCTGACATTCTAGCTGTGTGACCTCCAGCGAATCAGTGAGCCTCTCTAAGCCTCAGTTTCCTCACCTGTAAATGAGGATGATAGGATTTGGGGAGAGTAAGTGATGTATCTCTCAGGCGGGGGTCTAGAATAAAGTTGGCTATTATTGTGATTATCATGGAAAGGACCATACATGATATCAGAATATTTTTCAACATGCATTACTTTTATGTAGGAAGCCCGTTGGAGTGAGTCTCAAATTTTTTCACAAGCAGTACTAGAGGAATAAAAGAGAACAATCTTTAGTTCTGTCCAGCAATATGGTGAGTGGGTAGCGATTTACCTTTCCTGGGCCCGGACTTCTGACCATAAAAATGACCATAAATAATGAGATATTAGTAGAAGTTAGCATTTATTGAGTATTTACTCTGTAACTGGCATGACCTCTTCCCCCCTTGATTGTGGTATCTCATTTTACCCATATAAACTAATTACCATTATTCTCATTTTATAGGTGAGGCAAATGAGGCACAGAGAAGTTAAAATGACTTTTCCAAAGTTACACAGATAATAAGTAGCAGAGCCAGGATTCTGATGGTCTCCTTTGAAGGTTGTACTTTCAGACTTGAGGCTATACTGCTCACAAGAAGGATTTGCTGGGAAATGAATGGCCATTTGTAGATCATTGTGAAATTCTCAAAAGAAATATTTCTTATAATATCGAGCCATATTTACATAATCTACATAGTAAATTAAGTTTTGGTAGGATAGAGAAAGTCTCAAATCTCTAATCACCTTCAGAGCTGTTAAAGAAAAGAATCAAAAAATATCTGTGTGTCACTTGACCTTCCTGAGAGTGAGTATTATGAAGCTTAACCAAAATAAGCAATGTACAATAGGAAACATAGCTCTTTGGTACCCCATCAGCCCTTCTTTGGGAGCCTTCCTGCCACCTCCAACGTCCTCTGTCTTGTTTCCGCCTCTGTTGCTCATATCAACAACTGTCCACCATACTTCTGACCCCTTAGTCCCCATGCCAGCTTCCAGGACCCAAGCACACCAGTGGGTGCTAATGACCAAATCCACAAACATCTTCCAGTGCCTTAGATATTTTTTTTTACTTTTCCCAGTGTGTATGACACTTATGATGCCAAGGTAATTTTCATCTTTTCAAGAAGGCCCTCAAAAAGTGATAGAAATGGTGGTGACATGTCCAGCTAAAGGCGTCTTCTATACAGACAGGCAATGGCTACTCAATCAAAGCCTTATCCCAACCTTGTCAATTGAACTAGATTGTCAATTCCGGCTCAACAATTCCATGAAGTATGACTCTGAAGTGTTCTGTGTCTGAGTTGTGAGCAAGTGTATCAGAGCTTTGTAGTCAAATAAGTGTTACCCTCTTGAAAGCATTCACCTTTGAAGGGGTTGGACGCATTCTAATAATGGTGCTATTGTTCAATACAGTTGCAGAGTTTTCCTCTAGGGATTGTCTTCAGAGCTTTTAGCACATTGAGTGGATTGTTATCAATGCAGTAATATTCATCTTGTTGGGGTTATTTTTGAAAACAGTCAAGCAGAGTAATGCAGCTTTGGGTCAAAAAAACAAAGAATAACTATGATGAGATAGAACTGCGTTTCAAGTTTGGTTTGTGAACTTTCCCTGAAGGCAATAAAGAAAGTAAATGAGTTGCTTCCCAAGATGATAATTTTGAGAAGCAATTTTCATTTGGGTGTACATATTTCTAGGTTCTTCCATTTTTATTGTCCCATCCGCTATATTGCTAAGTATTCTAAACTCAGAGAGAGTAGTTTTAACTCTGCCATTCATAGTAGACAGTACAAATCTGTGTTCTCATCTCAGATTAGCCAAATCACTGATACTCATGACCAAAGCCATTGGAGGGAAGGAAATTAAGCAATTCTTAAGTTTATCAACTAAAGCATCCTGAATGAAAACAGTAGTCACGAATTTTTTTTCTGCTTGTCATACTCACTTTATGTCAAACACAGCAAGATTTACTAGTGGGATATGTTAATTGGGACAGTCTATCCTTGGGAATGGTGGAAATCTTGGTTCTCTGCTACAAAATGATAGATTGAATTTGTTGATCAGTTGTTTAGAATTTACCCAGTAGACTGTGCAAAGATGGCCTTCTTTTCACCTTTCAGAACTCTGAACCCAGATAGGGCTGCATGCTCAGGCAGAGACTGAAATTGGGGGAATTCATATGTCCCTCTCCCTTTATTGGGTACCTGCCCGCCTCTGCTCTCCTAGATGTGAATGGCACCCGAGAGATAGATGCAGCATAATCGAATTGTTGGAGACATCTTTATTGTTCCATGCCTGGAGTAGTTTTAAATAATCCCTTCTCTGGAGACTGAGAGAACAAATGGTATTTGATGTTTCACAAAATGTCTTCAGCAACTCTGTCTTGCTAGTGTTTGGGGCTTGGCAAATGGAAATACCTCCTGGCTATAATTTTCGTCTTTTTCCGATTGGAAGGTTATGGGAGAGGGCAGGAGAGGGATGTAATGCATGCAGTTCTGATTTATCTTCAAGTCACTGAATACGTGTTTTAAGGTGTGAAAGAATTATTGGTTGACCAGGGCTCATGAGAGTTCAATCCAAAGCCCTAACCTCTTGCACTAGAAAATGGTCTTTTTCAAAGCTGTATAATCAGACACTTAAAAGTGTGAATTTTTTTTTTGTAACATTAGAGCCATGAAACTCAAGTGGATTCTATATTTGGTTTAGAATTCTCCCATCTCTAAAAATTCTGAGAGGGAAGGCAGCCAGTGAATGGATAGTTTGTTATGACCAAAACATAAATTTGTACATTTCCTTTTTAGTTTAAAGCCAAGCTCCTCAATCGTATATTAGGAACCTCACCCCACTCTCTCTACCTAGCCAAGTTTATCCTTCAGTGCACTATATATCAACCCTTGGCATAAATCAAGCAATGTTCTCCTCCCTTCGTCTTTAAGTTAATCTTGTGTATAGCTAACCTTAAAGATGAACACTCAGAAGATTGTTTCCCAGTTGGTCTAGCTGAGGGTGGAGGAATGAGGACTCACTGTAGCTGTCATATACTGACAAAACTTCTAAATCCTTATAATTGCCTAGAGAAAGTGCCAGAGAAGAGATAGAACCTTCATTCAACTGGGAGTGCCTTTTCTAATAGGAAAATAATTATGAATTCAGAGTTCTGCAACAATATAACATCCAAACCACCCCTTTGCTGGGGGCTAGGGGTTGGCTAAAGGGTCAGCCAATTAGGCTAGTGTCAGGGTTTGGTTTTAGGGGCAGAATCAGGTGAGAGGAAGTCAGGAGCATGAACGGCCAAAGACAGAACCCAGCCAAAATCCTAAAACAGCTAGGAAACAAAATCAGTCAGTATACTCAGAACCGAGGGGTGAATCTAAAAAATGGTAACAAACCCATGATTTTGTAAGTGACCTAAAATCTAGAGTGTAGTTAGGGTAGAGACCCAGGAGATGCTAGGTGGTCATTACAAATGACCCTCGACCATTCAGTGATTTCCATTATGACTTACCTTGGCTGGATTATGCTGGCAAAAGGGAAGAGTTCTGATACAGATATACTGAGGGCTGTTCATGGCAAACCAGGAGCATTTCTTTTTATATTGTCATATTATCTTTGATATTTCATCATTTATCTTTTAAGTTTACAAAAGAAACAAAAATTTGTTTTTAATACTCCATGAAACTAGTGCTAAGGCCAGGATCCAGAGTGAATTTCCAGACACACATGTTAATATAATTTATACTGAAGACTTTTTTTTTATTGGAGTATAGTTGATTTACAATGTTATGTTAGTTTCAGGTGTACAACAAAGTAAATCAGTTATACATATACATATATCCACTCTCTTCTAGATTCTTTTCCCATATAGGCCATTACAGAGTATTGATTAGAGTTCCCTGTGCTATGGAGTAGGTCCTTATTAGTTATCCATTGTATATACAGTAGTGTGTATATGTCAATCCCAATCTTTCAGTTTATCCATTCCCTGCCTTACACCCTGGTAACCATTTAGAAAACCAGTTTGTTTTCTACATCTGTAACCCTATTTCTGTTTTGTATATAAGTTCATTTGAACCCTTTTTTTAGATTCCACATATAAGTGATATCATATGATACTTGTCCTCCTCTGTCTGACTTACTTCACTCAGTATAACAATCTCTAGGTCCATTCATGTTCCTGCAATGGCACTATTTCATTCTTTTTTATGGCTGAATAATATTCCATTGTATATATGTACCACATCTTCTTTATCCATTCCTCTATTGATGGATACTTAGGTTGCTTCCATGTCCTGGCTGTTGTAAATAGTGCTGCAATGAACATTGGGGTGCATGTATCTTTTGGAATTATGGTTTTCTCTGGATATATGCCCAGGAGTGGGATTGCTGGATCATATGGTAGCCCAATTTTCAGGTTTTTAAGGAACCTCCATACTGTTCTCCATAGTGGCTGCACCAATTTACATTCCCACCAACAGTGCAAGAGGGTTCCCTTTTCTCCACACCCCCTCCATGACCATCATCAAAAAATGTACTGAAGACTCTTTTTTTTTTTTAACATCTTTATTGGAGTATAATTGCTTTACAATGTTGTGTTAGTTTCTGCTGTATAACAAAGTGAATCAGCCTTATGCATACGTATATCCCCATATCCCCTCCCTCTTGTGCCTCCCTCCCACCCTCCCTATCCCACCCATTTAGGTGGTCACAAAGCACCGAGCTGATCTCCCTGTGCTATGCAGCTGCTTCCCACTAGCTATCTGTTTTACCTTTGGTAGTGTATATATGTCAGTGCTACTCTTTCACTTCGTCCCAGCTTACCCGTCCCCCTCCCTGTGTCCTAAAGTCCATTCGCTAGGTCTGCATCTTTATTCCTGTACTGCCCCTAGGTTCCTGAGAACCATTTTATTTTTTTTTAGATTCCATATATATATGTGTTAGCATACAGTATTTATTTTTCTCTTTCTGACTTACTTCACTCTGTATGAGAGACTCCAGGTCCTTCCACCTCACTACAAATAACTCAATTTCATTTCTTCTTATGGCTGAGTAATATTCCATTGTATATATGTGCCACATCTTCTTTATCCATTCATCTGTCCATGGACACTTAGGTTGCTTCCATGTCCTGGCTACTGTAAATAGGGCTACAATGAACATTGTGGTACATGACTCTTTTTTTTTTTTTTAACATCTTTATTGGGGTACAATTGCTTTACAATGGCGTGTTAGTTTCTGCTTTATAACATAGTGAATCAGTTATACATATACATATGTTCCCATATCTCTTCCCTCTTGCATCTTCCTCCCTCCCACCCTCCCTATCCCACCCCTCCAGGCGGTCACAAAGCACAGAGCTGATCTCCCTGTGCTATGTGGCTGCTTCCCACTAGCTATCTACCTTACGCTTGGTAGAGTATATATGTCCATGCCTCTCTCTCGTTTTGTCACAGCTCACCCTCCCCCGCCCCCCATATCCTCAAGTCCATTGTCTAGCAGGTCTGTGTCTTTATTCCTGTCTTACCCCTAGGTTCTTCATGACATTTTATTTTTCTTAAATTCCATATATATGTGTTAGCATATGATATTTGTCTTTCTCTTTCTGACTTACTTCACTCTGTATGACAGACTCTAGGTCTATCCACCTCATTACAAATAGCTCAATTTCATTTCTTTTTATGGCTGAGTAATATTCCATTGTATATATGTGCCACATCTTCTTTATCCATTCATCCAATGATACGCACTTAGGTTGTTTCCATCTCCGGGCTATTGTAAATAGAGCTGCAATGAACATTTTGGTACATGACTCTTTTTGAATTATGGTTTTCTCAGGGTATATGCCCAGTAGTGGGATTGCTGGGTCATATGGTAATTCTATTTTTAGTTTTTTAAGGAACCTCCATGCTGTTCTCCATAGTGTCTGTATCAACTTACATGTCCACCAACAGTGCAAGAGGGTTCCCTTTTCTCCACACCCTCTCCAGCATTTATTGTTTGTAGATTTTTTGATGATGGCCATTCTGACCAGTGTGAAGTGATACCCCATTGTGGTTTTGATTTGCATTTCTCTAATGATTAATGATGCTGAGCATCCTTTCATGTGTTTGTTGGCAATCTGTATATGTTCTTTGGGGAAATGTCTATTTAGGTCTTCTGCCTATTTTTGGATTGGGTTGTTTGTTTTTTGGATATTGAGCTGCATGAGCTACTTGTATATTTTGGAGATTAATCCTTAGTCAGTTGCTTCATTTGCAAATATTTTCTCCCCTTCTGAGGGTTGTCTTACAGTCTTCTTTAGGGTTTCCTTTGCTGTGCAAAAGCTTTTAAATTTCATTAGGTCCCCTTTGTTTATTTTTGTTTTTATTTCCATTTCTCTACGAGGTGGGTCAGAAAGGATGTTGCTGTGATTTATGTGAAAGAGTGTTCTGCCTATGTTTTCCTCTAAGAGTTTTATAGTGTCTGGCCTTACATTTAGGTCTTTAATCCATTTTGAGTTTATTTTTGTGTATGGTGTTAAGGAGTGTTCTAATTTCATTCCTTTACATGTAGCTGTCCAGTTTTCCCAGCACCACTTTGTGAAGAGGCTCTCTTTTCTCCATTGTATATTCTTGCCTCCTTTGTCAAAGATAAGGTGACCATATGTGTGGGGGGTTATCTCTGGGCTTTCTATCCTGTTCCATTGATCTATATTTCTGTTTTTGTGCCAGTACCATACTGTCTTGATTACTGTAGCTTTGTAGTATAGTCTGAATTCCAGGAGCCTGATTCCTCCAGCTCCGTTTTTCTTTCTCAAGATTGCTTTGCCTATTCGGAGTCTTTTACATTTCCATACAAATTGTAAAACTTTTTGTTCTAGTTCTGTGAAAAATGCCATTGGTAGTTTGATAGGGGTTGCATTAAATCTGTAGATTGCTTTGGATAGTATAGTCATTTTCACAATGTTGATTCTTCCAATCTAAGAACTTGGTATATCTCTCCATCTGTTTGTATCATCTTTAATTTCTTTCCTCAGTGTCTTATAGTTTTCTGCATACAGGTCTTTTGTCTCCCTAGGTAGGTTTATTCCTAGGTATTTTATTCTTTCTGTTGCAGTGGTAGATGGGATTGTTTCCTTAATTTCTCTTTCAGATTTTTCATCGTTAGTATGTAGGAATGCAAGAGATTTCTGTCCATTAATGTTGTATCCTGCTACTTAACCAAATTCATTGATTAGCTCTAATAGTTTTCTGGTAGCATCTCTAGGATTTTCTGTGTATAGTATCATGTCATCTTGTACTGAAGACTCTTGACTGGCAAAATTAGCAGGAGGGATTTTGCTTGTGTGTTGTTAGTGTTCTTTGGTTTGTTCATTTTAACATGAATACCAACTCTGTGCCATATATAGATAACCCAAATGGTAGATATTATCCACGCTTTTTTAATAGATGAGGATACCGAGGCTTAGAGGGGTTAAATAACTTGCTCAGAGTTGCAGTCAGCACTGGCCCAGTGCTAATAACTACTATGCTGCCTAGGTTAAGGAAATAGGTACAGGTGGTCTGGGTTGTGCTAACAGAGCCTTTTTTGTCATGTCTGTTTGAAATTTCACTGTTGTCCACATTCCCAGGTTTTTTCTACCTCAGGCAAAATTTAAGCCAGTTCTGTTGCAGTTGCCTTATCTCAATCCACAGATCTCTAGTCTCCTAGTCTGCCCAACTTGGAGCCGGGAACTAAAGATTCCAGGCTAACCTGAGAACTGATCCATTCTTCACTCTAGCAATAGCTTGTATTCATTCATGCAAAAAATATTTGTTGAGTGCTTGCTCTATTTGTTGAGTTCTGGATACTGATACTACAACTGAGAACAAAGATGAAGGTGTGATGTAGTAAGGGAAAAATAAATTTTTTTTAACTTTTTTTAGATTATAAATAATCAGAATGTTTTCAAATTGAGCTATTTTCATCATATTGCAGACTTATTCTTGCTTCTGTTGCTAGGCTGATTTGCTGCTGGGCTTCCTGGTACCTCTGATCCATGATAAAAATGGAAAAAACCCAAGGGAGTGGATATGTGATTTAGTTTTTAAAGCAAAAAATCCAAAGTCTTTGTTATATTTTTTTAAGTGATAAAGAAAATTCATTCACTCTCTTTTTCTTTAACATCATCCATCAAGATTTTAGAACCTGTTTATGGTCACTGTTAGAGGTTCACAATAGGGTAAAACCATAATTTTTGCATTCATTCATTCATATGATGAGAATTTATTGAGCACTTACAATGTGCCAGGAATTGAAGACTAAAAGATTAAGTGATCCAAAGAACCCTCCTTGCATCCATCAAAAGATCAGGAAGTCATGGTTCCTCTCCTCAATGAGCTTTTGATTAGAAGGAGACATCTGTCCATAATACTATTGGATTCCCATTGGGTATGCATACTACATTGTCCTTTGCTTAAATCCACTTTATGTAGTAACTGAGCCCAAATCATCTGGGCTTTTCCCCTAAGTTTTCAAGTTCAACTTTGAACATGTTACTTTAACCTTTTATAGAATAGAACTCTATTTGCTAGATATTCCACTTTCATTTCTATTTCATTTTATCTTCCTAGTATACAATAGCTCAGTTCACAATAGACTGAATTGGTGTGAAGCAACAGTTAATTCCTGTGTCCCTCAATAGAGAAGTAAACACAATAGCAAGAAGAACATGTTAGCCTTGGAATCATAATCCATAGGGTTTAAATCCACAGTTAGGGGAATGGTTCTGTTATTCTCATTCCTCTCATTCCAAGGTCTTTGTCCATGCCTTGCATCCGTCCATAAGAGCTGTGCATTTAAAGCATTAGTGGGTAATTTAGCCTGTTGAATACCAAGTTTCTAACTAGGGAAAAGAGGGGTATGAGGTTAAGAAATAGATTTGATCCTGGAGAGGGAAATGCAAGAGGGTTAATGGAAAATATGACAGATATTTAACTGTAATGTGCATTAATGTAAGTGATTCAAACAATCCCCTTTGCACCCATTCCAATTAGTTTTGCCTTTTCTAATCAGATGTCAGTTGGTATCAGTTCGGTGGAGGGGGGGGTGGGGTCTTTTTGTGAAATCAAAAGGAAGCAAAAACCCATTTAGCCAGTGTGCTAATCAGTAAGTGTTCATATCAATGGTTAATTAAAGTCAGGCACAGAGACTTCAGATTCAGAAGGTGTTTACCATAAGAAGTTCTACGTTTGAAACAAAAGACCACACAAATATTTAGACTTCTAGGATCAGAGCGATGTAACGTGAGTGAATCATCTTACTCTTTTACATTGTGTTGCAAGCAAGGAAGACCCAACTTACACACACACACACACACACACACACACACACACACACACACACACGCAGAGCCCAGGCAGCTCTCCGGGTGCTAATTAGAGAACTCTGGATGAATATTTGCATTTTATGCAATGAATCTGAACAATAAAGTGCCACCTTATTCTCCAAGCAGTATATGGAGTAGAGCAGAATAAAGGGAGGCCAGTGACTACACGCCTGTGCATCCTGCAAAATCAAATTTCAAGGTCCTTGAGGATGAAAGAATGGGGGTGGTTGACCTGTTTCCCTTTCTTTCTGCTGCTAATTCCCTCCACTCTGAATCACTGGCATTTTCCAGTTTGCTTTTCACAGGAGCTTAAGTTCAGCTCCACCTTTAGGAAACATGAACTTCATAAACAGGGAGCTTGTTCTGGCCCTATGTCTTGTAGCCCACACGCCTGTGTGGGTGAACACAAGAGCCTGTGGACCTCATGTTCTTGTCTTTGGCTCACATCTCAACTTTATGTCTCTGGTTCTTTGTCCAGGACCCCCTCCCCTTGTCTATCCCCTCTCTTCTTTTACCCTTTCTCTACAGACCAATTTTGAACTCACCTCTTTTCCCTGAACTCCTTTGAGACCCGTTTTATGGCAGGCCTGGAAAGGGGTGCCGAGGACATTTAGCCACTGGAGTTGTTATTGGCAACAAGGGTGAAGACACTTTTCCTGGAAAAGGATGCATGTTGGGGAGAACCTGATGAGCTGGCAGCCCCGCCTCTGTATCCCGCAAGCCTCTGGCACAGGTGAATGAAGTCTGAATGGGCACACCCATGGGAAAAACATTGCCCCTGTCGCATCAAGTGCTTGCTGACTGGCCTGAGTCCTTGCCATCTTGCCAACCTGCCAGTGGAGTGAGCATTCTAAAACAGGAATTTAACCATGTCTGTCACCTGCCTAAGCCCCTTAAGTGATCTTCATTTTCTCATAATGAAATCCAGCTCCTCCCATGGCTTTGTGTGACCTGGCTCCTGCCAAGCCCTCCAGATGGATTGGTTTCTATTCCCAGCTTTCTTCTTCCCTTAGCCCTATGCTGTCACCTGTCTGTGCCCCGCAGACTCCCATACACTATGCCCTCCAGCTCCCTCCAACAGAAGTCCTGAAAAGTACCACGCTTTCACCCTCAGCTCTACAAACAGGCCGTTCCTTCTTTCTGGAACATTCTCCCACTCTACTCTGCCTGGCTAACCTAACCCTAAGCTTTCTCAGTCTCAGCTAAACAATTTCTTCCAGAAGGTTTCCCTGGCCTCCCAATCTGGATAAGCTCCCATTCTGTATTCTCTGCTAGTTGCCTCTACTTCCTCTCTTTCAACAGCTATCACCCCTCATATCTCTTTGTTCTTGTGTGTCTTCCTCAACGAAGCAGCGAGCCACTTGAAGGCAGGGATCGTGTCCATCTTGTTCACCCTTATACTCCAGTCCCTAACATGTCTACTCTGTGGTTGGCACCCACAACATTTTTGCTGAAGAAATGAGCAGCGGAATTATACCATTGACCCATCATCCTTTCTTCTGTTCTGAGGATTTAAGGTCCCCAACACATGCCCCCTCTCCTCCTCAGAAGGTAGAAACAGGAGCTTGCCCTTCCACCTTCATCTATACCAAGTCTGCCCTTAAGACGTTTGCCCATGGACCTGGCAACAGCTCAGAGAATTCACTCTCAGCTGCTGCATGGGTTAAAACTGTGGAAGGGGATTCGACAGAAGCACTTTTGATAGAGGCTGGACTGACCTATATCCTGGGGAATCATGCAGATAAGAGTCAGGTATAAGAATTTTATCAACAATACTCCACATGATTTTTTCTTTGAGAAAACATGTATGGAACATCAATAATTTACCAATAATGACCAAACACAATCCCTCTTCATAAGTAATTGAAAGAAGCAAGTGATTATAATGTAGTGTTATAAGGTTTCTGATAGAAGCCACTGTAAGGTATTCTGAGAGCACAGAGATGAAGCACTTAGTGTAGCCTTGGGAACCAGAAAAAGCTTTCTGGAGGAGGTATTATCTCAGTGCCTACCTCAAGGAAGACTAGGAGGCAGTGAGGGGAAAGGGAAAAGGCCTTCCAGGCAGAGGCTGAGTTCTTTTGGAAGCTTCCAAGTAGTTCAGTGTGGCTGGACTGTGGAGTGCAAGGTCAGGAGAGGAGAGATGAGACTGGGGTGGTAAGCAGGGGCCAGGTCATGAGGGGCCTTAAACACCATTATAAAGGAGGTTAGAAATTCATCCTGAGGGCAATAGAAAGTTGTGGAGAAAAGTGTACAGGTTGTTTATAAACAGAGGCATAACTTATGCCTACCACAGAGGAGTTGTGAAATTCAAACCTATTGAATGTTAAAGAATCAGATTTGCTCTTCAGACAAGTTACAGTATAGGGAATATACTGGAGGGGCCCAAGCCAGGGGCAAGGAGACCTTCACCAGATCTGTATGCCAAGAACATTTCAGAGATTTGAACGTGCAGTTGCTGTGGGCCCAGGCAGCTCCTCCCTTCTGTCAACCCTAGAATGTCCCTGCCGGTTCACTGGTCCTCTGTCCCATTCTCCCCCTTGCCCCTCACACTTGGCTTCTCTATGGCCAACACTGGACTTCTGCTTTTGCTCCAGAGGACTTGGTCTATCTTATATCTTCACTTTCTCCTTTCTACCTTCAAGCTTGCTCAAGCCCCCAGCATCTTTCCAAAATAACTTCCCATCAGCCCTCCTACCCCCGTGAGCCCCAATTTCCCAGTTACCAGGCTCAGGACCTCTGCGTCAGTATAATTCCTCTCTCTCTGCCTTAGGCCACCTTCCCAGGTACTACTACGGAGGCCACTGATAACCATCTACACCTCTTTCTCTTCTCCATGACCACTGCCACTGCCCATGTGCTCACATTATTGCAGTGCTCCCTTGTCCCTCCCAGTAATGGGCTGGACAGTGTGTCTAAGAAATTCTACCTTGCTCCACACTCCTGGGGCTGAGCCCAGTGGCTGAGGTTCCAGTTATCTTTGTGGCTTTACCAGGCCTCCCCCTTGGAATTACAGCTTTACCCAAGATCCAGTCCCTCCCTGAGGCTCCCTCCACTTCACAGGACCAGCTCTCCTCCCAGTGAAGGTCTTTTGCCCAACCACTACATTTTCCCCACTGGCTGCAGCATCCTATCCACCCGCTTAGATAATTGTGAGATGTCCTGGAACCCTGGCCCTCTCCATCCCCTGCCCTAAGTGCCCATGTTGCTGTAACCGCCCCTCCTCAAGCTGTGAAACAGGTAAAGTCCATTTCTTCCCCCTCTAGTGTGTACAACATAGTGAAAAAACTCTTCCAGTACAGTTCTTACATTGTATTATACTTGTTTGGTCCAGTGAACTGTGAATTCGTAGTGAGTTTGGACACTGAAATTTCCCTCCCCACTCCGAACTCACAAAGCATTTTGCATCTCTCATTGCTTTCAACCTTTAACTGTTGGTAAGTTCGTATTTTAACCCCTGCACTAAACGGTAAGCTCCTTGAGACCGGAGTCTGTTTATCATTCATCTTTGTACCTCCAAGGGCTAACAGAGAAAGTTCCAACATATGGATACAGAAACAGAAAGAGAGGAGGAAAAAAGAAAATAAGGAAGGGAAAGTTATGGTGCGAACATTATAAATCAACAATACTCCAATAAAAATTAATTTTTAAAAAACTCAGTAAAGAATGAACAAAAAAGAAGCTGTTGTGTGTGTGTGCGTGTGTGTATATGCGTGTGTGTGTGTGTGTGTGTGTGTGTGTGTGTGTGTGAGAGAGAGAGGGAGAGGGAGAGATAGGCTCTATGGTCTTGAAATCAAAGGAAAATAAATAGGTTTGAATAATTTCTGATATCAATCTGAATATAAAATGTACGTTATTGAGAACTTATACATTGCTTACTTCATAAGCATCTTAATGACCATATAGCCATAATGACCATATAGCCTTGGCCACATTACTTAAATTCCCTGAAACTAAGCTGCAACATCTGTAAAGTGAGAACAACACCACCGATTTTGCAGGATTCTTGAACACATTCCATGGAATAACCCATAAGACATACAACAAATACAAGGCTTGCACCTGGTAGGCAATTCACAAGTGCTGGCTTGCTTCTCTTTGCAAAATAAGGACCCTCAGGACCAAATCCATTCAAACAATACAAATTAAATGTTAGTAGACACTTGCAATGGGTGATTTCCAAAACTGAGCTCTCATTTATCTCTGCGTTTCCAGGCAACTAAGGCAAAAAAGAAATCATGTGGGGATATAGGGGTTCTTTTTGTTGTTGTTGTTAACATAAAAGAAAGCGTGCAGGTTCATCAATGGAAGTTAACTTTTTCCTGGACGTGAATTCAAAGGTACATTTATCACTGGGGGAATTAGGTAACATGATGGACATCTTACACTGGAAATTTTGCAAAGACACTATAACACTATTTACCTTCATGTTTCTGTTACTAAGCTGCGTTATGAAATCTGAGGCCAAAATACTAGCTTTTAATTCAGTGAATACTTTTCCCCAGGAAGCTGAGATAATGTGGTCAGATTAATGTTTTCTAAGACTCTGTTCAGTGGTTTTCACACCCTGTTTTAGCAAGAATACTTCTTTCCTCCCCTCCCCCTTTCAGGGTGTCCCTGAGGCACCTCCCCAGAATTTAGGTTCCTTCAGGGCAGAGATTATAAAACAGAGTTCTGGCTTATCCCAAGAGTAGAGTTTAGAGACCATATAAGAATGCATAATTTAAATTCCCATTAGACTGCCTCAGTCAAATATCAATTGTCTCAAATGAGTCTCTGGCAAACCCCTGCATAGTATAAAGTAGATTAGACCTGTGGAATGTCTACCTCAGAATCAGATTTCAGAGAGACTTTTCAAATCCATTTAAGCTATAATCTTCTCCCTGCATATAAAACAAAACTATAAACTCCAGATGTGACCCTTCTGTTCTTCAGACCAAGCTCATTAAAAATCACCATGAAAAAATTCAGCAGTTGGTACAGTTATTTATCATCCAACAAAAACTTAAGCACCTCCTGTATACAGAAAGCCATGCCAGCTGCTGTAAGAAATATAACAAACGTATCTGCTGTGTGGTAAGAGCTCCATGGGAATGAGAAATACAGCACGTGAATATTCTGGAACCAAACTTGTTGCTGAGTATTTTACCTTGAGTAATCAGACCTTGTTTACTTCCTTTGCTACAATTTGATTCTATAGTTCTGAATTTTATGAGTATAAAACATAATTACCATCCTCATTTTTTAATTTTTTATTTTTATCAAGGTAACATGCACATCATTTAAAAAGACAAGCAGTGCTAAAATGCAGAAACCATTCACTGGCACCCCGTCCCTCACCCTTAGTCTCTAGAGGAAACCATTTTCATCATTTTGAGTTGCTTCTTCTGGTATTTGCCGTCATATTTCTAAACGGATCCGTAACTTATACCTCTTGATTTATTCATCTTAGGTGCTACCTACTGCTTCTTATTATAATGGATGAAGATTTAGTTCCATTTACAGCCTTTCTCCCTCTCCCCCTTTGCCGCATCATGGCCATGTCAAAATTTTGCTTGAGTTCATATCAGTGTCTTCAGGGTCATGAAGCGAGAAATAATGTTTCCTGCTAAGACAAGCGGTATACATAACTATAATTCCTCTCCAGGAGTGAAGTGTCCAACGTTGTTTTCATTTGTGAAGTTTCTCTGAATCTCTGGCTAAGTCTTTTCATACCATCCAACAGCTCTGTAAAACATCTCAGTACATTTTCCTCACTCTAATTCCTGTCAGAGAATCTCTTTGCTCCATTTCTTTTCCTGGACGTGTCTCCCCGGGAGCTCTCTGTCCCCACCACGATCCTGACGGGTGTTCTCTGGGCCTGCTGATACACCATCATCCTAGGCCTTCCTGCCACCATCCTGGGAATCCCAGGATGGGATTCTTGTGTCTCTCTGTTTATTTATTTACTCTCATTTTGGTGGACTATCTCTGCCAGGAGCTCCCTGACAAAGGGTGTATGAGAGGTGAAATCTTGAAACCTTCAGAGAAATCATAACCCATTTAAGGAGATTAGAAAAAAGAATTCAAAACATGAAGAAAGACAATTGTTGAACATGGATAGTGTCCTAGTTAGTATACTTGGTGCTGCAGAATGTGCAAAGAAGGGATGAGAAAGGAGCCCTCAAGTATTGAGCACCTCCAATGAGCTAAGTGCTCTTTGCACGACATTCTTAAGAAATAGGAATCATGTTCTCCTCTTTATATATGAGGAAGTTGAGAGCAGAGTGGCTTACTGATTTGCCTGCATCACACAGCTCTCAGGTGGCAGAACTGGAATTCAGTTCCAGAATTCAGATCATGTTTGTCGGCTTCTAACCAGCTCCACACATTGTGTCTCTTAGCCAAAAACATGAATGCAGAATCCCTGCCCTCAAGGAGTTTGCTCAACCGTGTCTTTAATGCAATGTCAGACAATTCTCTGGCCCAGTATACTGACTGCCCTTTTACTTTCACGTATGTATGTGTTTGTTGTGTGTGTGTGTGTGTGTGTAATTTAATTCTGGTTAATAGAACATCTATCTTCATAGTCCCATGTACATCAAGGTGTTTTTTTTCATATTTTTCTGTGAAATTCTGTAACAGAGCTATTTCCAAAGGAGATTTCAATTCTTTATCCCCCTTTATTTATCAGGGATTAGGCAGTTACAGTCTGATCTGGTTACAACTGAAAATATGTTAGTGGTTTTGCCCTTCTCCCTGGTGGATTTTGGTTTCTATGCCAGTCAGTTCACTGGCTGACATTTATCACATGTAGCTCCTGCCTAACAGACTTCCAGGATAACTAACTGTGTAGAAGGAATGATACATACTTCTGGCTGTGTACTGTACCTGCAGGTTATACCAAGCTCTCATTGCCTGGAAATCTGTACTGATAGCCCTCTCAGAAACAAAACAGAATAGTAAGTACAAGTGTTATAAACATACGAAAGGATTTTAAAATGAAGGAAAGAAGATAGAATCATTGTTTTATATATACATTTATATACATATATATACACACACATACACACACACACACATATATATGTATAACTAATGTGCAAGGAAACAAATACCGTGGATGCATTTCGTTCGTGCTGGCACAGTGAAAGCCCTCTGACAGCTTTCCTCACCCGGAGGGCTTGACGCCTCAGATACAGCTCTCATTAAATAAGGGAGACTCCTGGTGCAGAGAAGTTCTGGGGCTGGAGTAAAGGGAGAGTTCCTCCACACTCCTAGCACTGTTCTCTAGCAGCGTCTTGGTGGCTGTTCCAGTACCCCTGCTCTCAAAGGCAGAAACATGAACCCTTTCATTCAGTCAGAAATTAGAAGCAGGTAACTGTTTTCTGAACAGTCTCCACTTTTGAATGTTGGGTTCCAAAAGTTCATTTTTAATTCGGTTGTTTGGCACCCCTGGTGCATTTTTCCACAGGAACAATTTAAAGAAAGTTTATTAAGTCCTCAGGCGAGCCTGTATAAAGTCTATTTGAGTCATATGGACTTCGAGCAATTCGAGTCCTAACCATGATTTCTCTAACTTTACATGAAGAAAAACAAAATTTGTTCAGTGTACATTGATTGAGCCAGGAATAGTGGCGGAATCAGGAAGACAATCTATTTGGAGAAGCAGAGGATTACAGTACAAGAGAGACATGCGAGCCCCAGGTGTGTACAGAGCTCTTTGCTACGGAAACCTCCAGGAAGGGGCTCCCCCCTCAGCCGGGCTCCAGGTTTGGAACCGGGAAACTAGGAGTATTTTCTGCTGAACCTTCACGGCAGAGAGAAGAAGGCCTTCAGACCAAGGGTAGAGGGAAAATGAGATTAGCCAGAACATCACCAGGAAAGGGGCATAGAACTCTTCATTTCTAGGGGTCATTTACAGACATTTAGAGTGTGGATACTACCTTAATGCCTAGGGATGACCATGCACACCAGTGTTGTGGACTAAATTTTGTTTAGTTAATTTATCAGGATAAAACAGTTGGGAGCCATCAGTTCTATTTTTCATAGAACTATTCCATAGAACATAGAAAGAGAGAGCAGCAGGCAGTGAGGAATACACCGGTGACACAGCCGGGCCCAGTGACCCCACCAGGCTGTGCCTAGACTCCACACCAGGTCTGGGAGGCAGGACTTGGCAGATGAGGCTGGGTTTTATATGCTGTGAATAGTCCACAGAACTATTTGCTTCTGAAAAAGCAGTTCTCTTACAACCACGATGATTCCTAAAATAGGGTTTTGACCCACGCGTGTGATGACGTTGAAATGGCCTACATAGCCAAAGTCAGAGAGAAAACCAGAGGGTCAGAAAGATGGGGTAGAAAGTAGGAAAGAGAGATCCCGAGGGAGAAATGAAAGGAAATTGGGGCCAAAAAATGCATTTCTGACCATCTCTTCTGCTGTATAAAGATACTTTATAAGGCAATTTAAACTCTGACAAATTGCCTATTTCTGTTTGCAAATGCAGACGAAGCCAACCATTCTCACAAATCTCTCCATTTGTTTTTCCTCCTCATGTTTCATTCAGTTTGGGGGGGAGTGTGGGTGGTGGAGGGTCTACTGTAAAATTCTTTCACATTTCTCTGAACACTTGAAATGGGGTCAGATCTAAATGGATGTGAATTCAGCATTGGATCCCAAGGCCCAAAGGTCAGGCTCTACTTGGACGGTTTTGATATGGAAAGCACTGCCAACATTCATGTTTGTAGAGCAGTGGGTTGGTTAAGATCTACAGAGAGTTCATTTTCCTCATACCTAGAGGCGAGAAGTTTCTCATCACCTGTGGGTCTGTGTGAGTCGGGGAATATTGGAGACCCCCTCCTTGGTCCACCTTGTGTGCACATGTTCTCCAGGGAAGGCAGAGGCAAATGGGTGAGAATCTCAGGAAGCTGTTCCTTGGGAGTGTGAGGGCAGCCCCAACTTCCATGGGAATGGGATTCCCTGCCAAATTCAGATGCCGAGGCTTCCCTCGGGGACCACAGCCCATCCCAAATGGAGGAAGTCGCTGTGAGAAGTTAAGCAGGCAGCTCTGAAGGGCTGTGCTCGTGTGTGTGTGTGTGTGCTTGTGTGTGTGTCTATGTCTCAGTGAAAAGAGGGCAGTTCTCCATCATGGCCTGTATTCTAGTACACGCGGAATTTAAAATTTTTGGAATTAAAAATATCTTTACTATCTAGAATATGTATAATTACACACACGCACATAACCGCAAACAAATCAATAGGACAAAAGCAACAAGAAAACTCAATACAAAGTTGGGAAAATGACACCAATAGGCATCATTTGTAAAAAAAAAAAAAAAAAATTACAGAAAATAAAATAAGACCAATAAACATAGGATAAAATATCTCATACTACTGGTAAACAGGTAAAGCAAATTAAAACCATGTGATACTTTATCATATTCATTAGATGGGTAAAACAAAAAATACCTGGCATGTATGTAAAACAGTAATAACTCCTATGAATTGTTGATTCAGAGTGATTATCCATATCTTGTAAACGTTGATGTTATTTTTTAATTTATTTTTTATTCTATGCTGGGGTATAGTTGATTTACAATGTTGTGTTAGTTTCAGGTGTACAGCAAAGTGATTCAGTTATACATATACATATATCCACTCTTTTTCAGAATGAGAGCAGCTCTCCATCATTGCCTGCATTATAGTACATGTGGAATTTTAAATTTCACAGAGAGAAAACAGTAAAGAGACTAAGAGGGGAGCTGGTTTCTCTCTCCAAGGCTGGCTTTTCTGCTCCATCAGACATTACAAGGCACACACCATTCACACGTCCAGGTTTTACAGGCTTGTCTTTCCCCCGAGTGTCTCTGAGACTCAGCTCAGATGATATTTCAAATGATTGTGAGTATCACATCTCACAGCAATAGAGTCAGAATAATTTTCTGTTGTAATTCTTTTAAAATGAAGAATTTTTTTCACCTACGCATTGCCCTGAGGTGGGATAGAGGAGAACTGATTAACAAGTTGATTCTAAAAGTGGAGACAAGGGACCCACAAAGTAGGACCCGCCAAGGTTCACTTCAGGGTTCAAGTTTAGGGAAGCTTGAGAAAACTGCACAGAAAGGCCAGATAGCTCAGGCGCATTAGCATATGATCAACGTGGAAAGGTATTACACTATCTGAACACCAGTTAGGAAGAGGAGAAACATTTTTTCACATAGACCATTGTAGCAGATGACACATGAAACCGTATGTTCTCAGCCACAGCTTTTCCAGTAACCTGAAAAGACAAAGAAAAAGAGAACTTGGGGAAACTCCTACTCATCAGTCAGGTTTCCCCTTCAACATCACTTCCTTTCGGAAGCCGGTCAGACAGATCCACCCCCAGCCGACTTCCCCTAGCTCAGCTCTTCTCACCCTTTCCAGAATTATCTGTCTTGTTCACTAAACAACCATCACCTCTCAATCCCCAGCAGCCAGTACTCACCCCAGCACTTCGTAGGCACTTGAACTTGTGCTCAGTGATTGGTGGAGTATTGAGGGGCCCGTGATACAAAAGTGAAAATGATAGAATCCCTGAGGGAAACAAGATATCAGACAATTTACCAAGCTTTGTAATACCTATAAGCACCCTTTCTAAAATAAAACAGAGGGAAGGTTGAACTTGTGAGCACCCTAGTGATGAAATAGACAACTGTGTTAGCTCCTTCTCTGACTTATTAACTTTACTAATAGGAAATAGTGAATAGAATCCCATTTCCTTACATTTCAGGTTTGCTGCCAGGATAGCACAATATCAATAATAATAAGCAATGGATTTCATTGGGGGAATATTATATCAGGAAGAAAACATGACATATTATCAGTAGCTACTCCAGGAAATCTATTGATTGGCTGTATGATACGTAACGTTGAATTTCTAAACTTCAGAACTGAAAGCTAATACATAATTGTCTGTGTAGCAAAGCTTTAAAGAGTGAAATAAAGAGTCACCCTCAAGTTTCCACTTACATTTCTTTGTTGCCTCCTCCTTTTGTCACTCTGTCATTTAAATCATTTCTTTCAGCGGAACAATCAAAAGCAAAATATGTTACGCCCACTCCTTGGTCTGCTGTATCCATACAGCATTATTTACTGAGCACTGTTGGTGTGCTTGGCATAACAGACAGCAGAAAGGAAGTGAAGGCTCTTCCCTACGGTTTGCTGATTCAATTAGAGAGCCATTTACAAAGATAACATGAAGTCTCAGACACAGAAATATAACTTTTATCCGAGTGTCACAAATGACTTGAAATCTTTTTTGTATTAGGATACTCGTCAGTACTCTTTTCATTCCTCTTGTAGTATCCAGTATCTCCATGTTTGATGCAGAGAGAAAGATGGAACCCAGGGGTAGATGCAAAGGTGGATGACTTCAGGTGGCCTTGCACATCATAATCTGCACAAAAATTAGACTGACCTTGAATCTTTCTTCCACACTGACCTCTCCAAGGATAGAGTCTATTGAAGAGGTGAATCTTTGGGGACCATTTGCCTTGGTTGGTTTTTTGGCGGTTGTTTTTTGAGGGAAATTACATTCCCCAGATATCAGCTGTAACTCTCATGCCACCAAAAAGACACCAAGCAAACAAGAGCTTGATAAACAGAACCCAGTATTACCACTGTCTCTGGGTAGCTCTTTGAATGTGGTGGGTACAGCCTGTACTTTTCTTCACATACTGCTATGCTTTGAGAGTATGAGCCTGTCCAAGGCCACGTGGCTTTGATGCCATTGATTAGCTGGGTGGCTGCATGAAAACCAGGTAGCCACTCTGCCTCATTCTCCCCAAATCACAGTGAAATAGATGATCAGACCAAATGCGTGGTCCCCAGACTTTTATCTTTCAAGATCATCTTTATAAGAGATTTGCTATATTTCATTTTTCTGTGTAAAGACATTAAACATGAAAACAACTACCACTTACTATTACCATAATTTCATGAAAGAAAATGCATTTCAGCATTACAAAAAATTGAAACAACCGTAACTGCAGAGTAAGTAGCAAACCTTTAAATTTAGCTATTTCAGAGACTCACTGCATAAGCCTTATTTATTTATTTATTTTTGGTCCCACTGCCAAATGAAAACTTCCTTGGAAATGGATACATATCATAGAACACCGTTAGCCTATACGATCTGTGTGACTCCTTCCAACTCTGCCATCTTAAGCACGATCCTGGAACTTACACATGAGTCAATAAACGCAAAGCCAACCAGAGATGCATCACTGTCTACTACAAAGAGCGGAGGTGTTCACATTTTCCAGTGCCCAGCTAACTGGAATGTGGAAGGCACTGCAACAACTTCATACTACTTCCACCCAGAATAGTCGATCTCCTTCACACCATTAAATTGTCATTGTTTTCAGCTGCAGTTACTCCTTTAATTAGAAGTGAACCCAGCAAGAAAGAAATCGAATAAAAAGAAATGGAGGAGATGTCAAAGCAACAGAAGAATATAAAAGCAAAATAAAAGCCTTTTTGCAAGGCTCAGTGGATGATTTTGCCCCAAACACGAAAGTAACAGAAAGGATTTACAGCACAAAGAATGTAATACAATTCAGTTAAATTATTCAGTATTGTTACAGTATTAATGCTGCAGCCCAAGTTTCATTGTATAAATTAAACACACAGTCTGTTCCCTAAGATTGTACTTGGTTTCCATAATAGTTTTTTTTTAAGTCCTCACAGATTGGAAATATAAATATGGAAATTTATGGTTAT
Organism: Tursiops truncatus; assembly: GCF_011762595.2. NCBI lineage: Eukaryota > Metazoa > Chordata > Mammalia > Artiodactyla > Delphinidae > Tursiops > Tursiops truncatus. The sequence continues at coordinate 37,285,541 of NC_047041.1, forward strand.
CAATATTTTGAGCCAAATCCTAAGAGAAGGGGTTTGGACTGAGGTCTAAAAGTACTTAACTGAAATGGAGCCACCAAGAGACAAGTTTAGTCTTGGAGGCACATGTGAGAAGGTGACAAATGGAGTTTATCACATTGGGAGGCTTGGCTTTGCCTTCCTGTTTCCTTTGGCAGTTCAGGGCAAGAGGCCAGCTTTGGCATTCATTGCTTTAAAGGCACAGTCACTTTGGCGTGAGATCGGATCCCTGGTTCCGTTCAGGGTGCATTTTGTAGTAAATCTGTTCTTAGAATGAAGGAAGTTTTTAGAAAATGGCCCTTTACTTGAGAGAGATCTCTTTGAAGTTGAGCAGATTTGATCCCCTTCCTTTTCTTCCTGGCTGAGGAGCAAAAAAATAGCTTAATTTATTTCAACTATGTAAATGCTCAAATTTAGGTTCAGAGGTGGCGTGAATCTTAGAGATGTTTCTAATAAAGTCATTACTCCCTTTTCACATATGCAAGAGAAATTCAGTAGCTTCTCCAAGTTCATTCACTCATCAGACCCCTGATTAGAACTGTGATCTGATTTCCAGATCAATACTGGAGCCCCCCCAGATCAATTACATTTCCCATGAACCTCTAGAATCAGAGTATTAGCAAGTATACAGATACTTCTATGTAAGAAGCATGCAAAGGCCCCTTGACCTATATTTCTCAAGATATACACCGAAGCAAGGTTTAAACTATGCAGAAATGTGGCCTGACTTATCTTTATTCAGCAAGTGGGCTAGGCAAGATCACTGCATATTGGAAATGGGAATATCAGTGAGGAATCAGAGAAATTCTGTAACGACTTGAAATCTTCATTTTTTTAGAAAAGCGAAGATTAAACTAATTAAATACATCTCTTTGTCTCCCCAGATCTTATGCTCCACCAAACTTGGTTTCCTTTATTTTTTAATACAGTATGCATTTTAAGGATTTGTGGTGTAGTTGGTTCAACAGCTAAGATAAATGAAGGGAGGACTCTTCCCTAAGGGTCTGCTGATGCAGTTAGAGAAAGCTGGCTGTGACTATTCTGATTGACTGCCCACGAAGACAACCAATCGTCAAAATGACCAGTGGTGAAATGCCATGTTGAGCTCTTTTAATCTGTCTCTGTAATATTAGGCACTTGCAGGATGGACTGGAGTGGAGAAAGAAAACGGGGCCTTTGGAGTAATACAGATGGAAGAGACAGGGTTTGGTGACTGGGGAAATAAAAGGATGGGATAATATCCATCACACACAAATATCCACGTCTTCATAGCCCATCAGTACAAATGAGGTCACATAAGATCAAAACTGGCATCTCACAGGCTACAACCTTCCCCCGCTACCTTCTCACCTGAGTATTCTGATCTTGTGAAAGTTACTTCTAGCCCTCGTCCACACCTCAGGTATTTGGGGGTCCCAACTAAGTGCTTTATATGCTCCATACCAGCGGCTGCTACTCGGCGCCACACTTCAGATGCCACTGGCCTCCACTGCCTGGAGCGTCTCGTGTCCACAGGCTGTGGATCCCAAAGCGATTCCAAGCTTAGTGTGACATCTCTTTCTCTTCCCACACACCTCTTTCCTTCCCCAGGTCACACTCAGCCAGGAGCGTGGTTCAGGACACTGACAGTTGCCATTTGTCTTGCTGGCAAAACCACTTCCCTCTTATTCTCTGGTCCTATTGCTGAAGTGATCTGTTTATACCAGACTCTAAATTTCTTCATAAAGCATTTTCTTCCCCAGGAAGCTCCAGCCCCTTTCAATAACTTGGTTTCCATCGTACTCTTTTACCGTTCTGTATATATGTCTGAATAATGAACATAAATTCGGGATAGAGTTCAAACCTCTATGCACCTTTTCTACCCAGGAGGACCCTTCACCTTCGTGTAAATTCCTAAAAAGAGGGCTCACCTATTTCCTCCTGGCAGGTGTATCCAAGTATCAACGCAAGAGATGCTGAAGTAACAACAAATTAATCATTGAAGACAGAGGTGAACAATAGAGAAAAGTCAAAGACTAGTTGTGGTCAGGGCCCCTGAGGCTGAAATGAGATTTATCTGTTGTCCACACTGAACATAGAGCTGTGTAGTTTCCTATAGTGGCAAAATGAACTTAAAAATATGAATTAATCAAGAACCACTGATCTAAGCAATACAATTCCTCTCATTTTTATAGTGTACTTGTGTCTTCTAAAGTTACACTAGTACTTATCTGGAATTTTCTTTGTACATTTTTTAAAATGTCCATGCCCACCTTGGACCAATCAAGTCAGAATCTCTTCAGTTTGAGCCTGGGTATCTTTCTCTCTCTTTCTCTCTGTATAGATTTAAAGCTCCCCCAGGAAATTCTACTGTGCATCAGAGCTGAGAACTACTGTTCTAGGGGAAGTACCGGGAGAGGGGAAGTTCACAGACTTGCTTTATCTCCATCTTTGAAAAGTCGGGCTTTCTCATGTAATTTTGAAGGGAATCAACTGAGGTCAATTATTGTAGTAGAGAAAGTCATCAAAGAAAAATTATCTTCTTTCCAATGGGTCGTAAAGATTCTTGTAAAAATAACTAATGTCATTGAGAATAAAACATTTCCTCAGTGAAGTGATATACGCATTACTATTATGACTCAGGATACTCAGATAATTAAGAAGTAACACTTTTGTTGACATTTAACTACATCAAGCAGAAAAGTTGTTGAACCAGAAATGTTAGTGGGTGAGAAAATTTTTTTAAAAACTGTCATTGTCAGATAATTTCTTCCTCTAACTGCATCTTTCCTAGGAGAGAATTTATTTGGCCCTATTTATCAGCATATTTGATTCTGTCATCACCCTCAGGCCAACAAAGAGGGAAAAAAAGGTTAAAATTCTGTACAGAGGCCAACAAGACAGATTAGCCACTTGAAATCACAAACTTGCAAGACATGGCATTTGAATTGTTCTTTGGGAGTGCATAAGTAAGATGGGTTTGAAATGAAAACTAAAACAAGACAGGTAGTCCTGGGTATGCATTTTCCTGTCTCCATATTAACATGTCATATCATATTCAAAGAACTCAATAGACGCCAGTAAACAATCACTTCCTCTCCTTCCTTTAACTCTCATAACAAATCTTTGAGGCAATTTTGGGATTCTCAATCCTGTTTACCAATGACAGATTTTAAAAGATGATTTCAAAACAAAATCCAAAAGGGATATAATTTCCAGAAGAAGTGTTTCATTTGTTGGATTTTTACTTATCCTGCATAGAGGAAGGGGATTATGTGACAACTTTGTGTTTTAAAGGATTGTTGCTGACAAAATAGACTTGCTTTCTGAAATAGAAACATCACTGTTGTGGAGCCCTGCTGTTGGATGCAAGAAACACATTTGCTTCGATAGAAATGGGCCCTTGTTGTTTCTTGAAATGCGTGCCCTGTTGTGCAGATAAAGGCACTTTGAAAGGCAGTCCGTGTCTTGAAGAGCTGTTTTTAAAATAGTGTCAGGCTATACTGGACAGACGGGCACTGAGACTGGAGATGCTATGCCCAGAGAAAAACGTGTGTAAAGGGAAGCTTATCAGCAGAAGAAAAGAGTTTGGAAGGGCAAGCCCAGTGGGCCTGTTTGGGAAGGCAAATTAGGCATTTGTGGTGGGCTGCCCGGAACTCTGGGGAGGTCTGGCCACGTGTTCCGTCTAGTCTGTCCGCTGCTGAGTCCTCCACCCATTTCCCATCTCACTGGGGAGAAATGCCAAAGTCCTCATGGTCTTTACAGGATCTTACTACAAAATCACACATGCAGGAGCACACACTCTCTCTCTCTCACACACACACACACACACACACACACACACTCTCACACCCCTCCTCCAACTGCAACTCCCATCACTCTCCCTGTTTCTCTCTCCTCCAGCCACACCTGCCTTCTCAGAACGCACCAAGTTCATGCCCGTCTCAGAGTCTGTACTTCTGATTCCCTCCCCACCTCTCTAGCTTTCTTACCAGGTTTCTTTTTCTCCATAGTTCTGATCACCTTTGGACACACTGTTCAATTTACTTGTGTTTTTGTTTCTGTCTCTCTGCCCTCGCTAGAATTTAAGCACCGTGAAAGCAGGGACTTTTTTAGTTTTGTTCATTGTTGTATACCCAGTACTCAAACAGTATCTGGCACTTAGTAAACACTCAGTCAATATTGGTTGGACACATGGAAGACTTTTCATCCTACTCTAATATAACCCGTTCCTAGGGTCTGGTTCCATGGTTCAATGGAATGTGGTCTCGCTTTAGGTCAACTCTTATCCAAGGAAGCATCATTAGAGCTTCTTCAGTAGGTGGCTCAGGGCTGAATCTAATAGGGCTCGTCGAGCCCTTCTGCAACACCGTATTCTCCCCCAGTTTCCCTGCTCCTTCCCTTTCCTTCTGCACAAGCCACAGTGGAGCTGAGGTTACTCAGTGACTGCAAAGCAGGGGACAGAGAATCCTTTGGGGATGAAGACCTTGAGCCTCTCCTCCTTCAGGAGCTGCTGTCCTTCCCTTCCCTTGACAAAGACGGGGCTCTGTCTTGTACCCTCGGGATGGCAGTGTGTGCCAGCCCCAGTTAGTCATTCAGCACATGGTGACACTGTTTACACACTCATTACTACCGTTAGTGA